>NW_016805026.1:178894-266444 GCF_001698545.2 Rhinopithecus bieti
TTTTTTTTTTTTTTTTAATTTGTTCATGTCTCTTAGAAAGATTCTGTTTAAACAAAGGTTTCCAAGGACCAAGAAGAAATTAGGAAAAAAAACAAAACAAAACAAAACCAAAAACACTTTTGGAAACCATGGGCAGAACATGGATCCAGAAAACCTCTCAGTCCCTTCCCATGTGACTTCAAACAAGTCAGCTAATCCCCCTGAGTATCCATTTATCAGCCTATAAAATGAGAGTAAAATAATTTTGTCTTACCCATTTCATGAACTAGTAGTAAGAATCAAATGAGAAACTATTCAAACTGCGGATGCTATGCAATTATTTGTTGTGTGGTTTATGGGCTTTGCATTGGCTAGGAAACCAGGAAACAAGTACTTCAAAAATGTTTGAGTAAAACTTTCTGAGAAAAGACTGTATAGAGTAAATCTCCCATGAACAAAGAGTATGACCTTTAGCACATGAATATTTTCACATTGACTGAGTTCACACACCTTTTTCATTTATTTCTTAGTTCTGAACTGTGTTTAGAGTAGCTTCAGTTACCAGACAATTGACTTCCAATTAAATGAGGTGTTCTAATATATCAACAAAATATTTATCTTTGTTTTCTCTTCCTCTTATTCCAATTTCTGGAAACTCTGAAGGGATAGTGTACCTAAATGTGTGGGTGTGCACACACGCTCACACACACCCTAATGAGATATACTCCTGAAGCAAAATGTCCCTGTGTTTGTGACTTCTGCTCTAAAATGTATCTTTTCAGTTTGGGTAATCATCTGTGTGTGGTTTTTTTTTTTTTTTTTTTTTTCCCTGTTAACATTCTCTGCAGCTGTATATGACATTTTTCTTTGGCTACTTTGTTTTATCATTGTATAACTTTTCTCTCTAGGTCAAGCTCATTGTGTGATAACCTCTCATTTCTGGATAGTCTTTCATTGTATAGACACATATTGCCGTGGGTAGTTCTCGTTTTTTTTTAGAAACAGGCATCAAAAGTGTCCCCCGTGTATTCCCCCACAACACACAAAATTCCAATAATCCTTTCATTGCTAAATGCTGCCTTCAAATTATTTACATGAGTAGGAAAAAAAATAATGAGAAATCTGTGTGCACTGTTACAACCAAGGCATGCAGTAGAAACAGTTCTGGTAGAGGGAAGTAATACTGACTAAAATTTATGTTAACATCAATGACAGATGTGGCAGGTCCTTTTCTGGGAGCAGGTTTTAACAGTAGCAGATAGCACTAGAAAAGCACTTTAAAGAAGTCTGGGGTGGGAGGAATTTACAAGAAGATGAAGCTGAAGACCTCAAAGGCAAAGGTCTTGCTCAATTTTCATTTTCATTGAGAACAAACATCAGCAGACTCCAGTGGGCTATTCACCAAATAACCAATCCCTCCTGAACACAGAGTTTTCCTTACAGTAAAAAGCCATATGCCAGGAAAAGAAGCTACAAAATCCCCAAACGAAACCATGGACTTAATCTGAACGTGTGTTGCAACACATAAGTCACACTGCAGATTCCTTTTCTTCAGTAGAAATTAAAATGCATGCAGCCTAAGAACATCAGGAGGACATATGCTGTTCAAGAAACCAGAAGATACCAATCTTCTAAACTTGGAAAAAAAAAATACAGGAAAAAAAGCCTTTCTTTCTCTATGAATATGAGAAGTGATTTTAAAATATGCATTGTCAGGGTCCACATTACAGACTTCACAAAGTCAAAAAGAGAGTGAAGTGTTTGTGTAGCTCATTTTCTTTATGCACAGACCTAAGAAATGGTATTAGAGCTGCTCTGAACAAAACAGCAGCTGCTGCCAAAAACAACATTCATCTTCTCTTTAATCTTGCATACCAGCTATTGAAGCAGGCAGTTCCCTTGTAGCCCAAATGTATTTTGGAAGAGAGCCAATTGGCTCAACTACCCAAAGACAGGAAAGCCAGTTACCAAGATACAGGTATGGTAATTAGTCCTGAGTTCAGGTCTTCTTAACTCATATGAACCATATCTTCCAAAAATAATCTATGTAAACTAACAACAGGATCCTCATTTGGTGAATAACCATTCAGTTCTACATGACTTCTTTTTTCAGATCCTTTTAATTGCTTAAAGATTTATCATTAAATATTATAAGGAAAATACCTAATCATCTTACATTGACTGAAATTCTTCTCTAAGCACTGCTCAGTAATCTCAAAGGGACAAATGAAACATTTAGTAGATTTTTTAGTTTTTGAAACTTAACTACTGTCAATGAAGCAGATGTTACCAGAGTAACTAATTGAAACTCAGACCAACTTGGAACCAAATTGGTGGGTGCCAAAATCTTGTAAAGATACTCTTCTAACTTCCCTCCACAAAAATCCTTTTGTGAAGAAGTAAACTAAACATGTTTTAAAATATGGGTGATCATTAAAATATGTAATGAATATGCTCTTATAACAAAAAACTGAACATCCTAGAAAGAAATTGCTTAATATAAAAAGGCAGACGACATAATATAATAAGGCAATTTAATGTAATAAGGGAATTTAAAGATTTCAAGGTACTCAATATATGAGAAAAAATTGGGGAAATTCACCCTTTAATAATCAGTCCTTGTTCTATATGTAAATGCCACTTAAAGGGGAAATAACTCAAAATATATGGACTCCTAAGGGCTGCATATAGGACAAGCAGTTTGCAGATATTATTTCCTATAATCCTCCCATCAACCAGGTAGATATTATTAGCCTATTCTGCAGGTGAGCAAAACACAATTTGGAGAGATTAGGTAACTTCCTCATGGCCACTTTGCTAGGAAATTGCTGGACTGGATATAAACCAAAACCTACACTAGCTATGCTGGAAAGAAAAATACTGGGCCGGTTAGATAATAAAACTGACTTCATTTATATTTAATGAACAACTACATTTTATTTAAAAGGGTCATATTGCAGAAGGCATATAGGTCTCTTTAACTCAACCAGTTTCAAACTGAAACTACATGTCAAGTTATTACTAGGTTGAATAAAGTCAGCAGGTAAATCAAGTTACACTTATCTATAGCTTAAACAAAAATTTACATAGCTAGAGGGAGGGGAGAAACCCAAAAAATAAAGCGATAAGTTGTTTCTTCTTATAAAACAAAATTCGGTGCTTTCAGACTTCTAGTAATATTATCCCAGGAGCCACTTATTCATTCAACAGACATGTCCAGAGTATCTAATAAATACATAAGCTTAAGACAGAAAGACTATGGTCATTGGCCTCAGGAAGCTCAAGTTACTGGAGAACACAGCACAGAGGTGGGCATCAGAGAGAAAAGGCCCAGCCCCTCCCTCAACCGTCCCCTGCCCCAAGTACAGCTAAACCTGACTGGGGGAGGGGAACATTTGAGGGAGGGGCTGAGAGACAGTTTCTGTGGGAAGAAGCTTCTCCAAAGGTGATCGGGGCAGCCAACTCAAAGACAGTGAGGGAGAAGACCCCTGACAGAGGCAGTAGCAGGTGCCCACAGGAGTGTGGAAACAAGGCATGTTCTTAGAATTCTGTGACTTTTTACTCCATTGGAAAATGAGAATAAGAAAAAAAAAAATACAAGGCTACAGAGAGAGATATAGAGGCCCTCCTAATTTTGCTAATTGATTTAGTTTTCATTTTAAAAGCACTGGGGAGACCCAGAATGATTTTAAGCAAGGGAGTGTCAAGATCTGATTTATTGTTAAAAGGTTTATCAGGCATCAGAATGAAGGATGGACTGGAGGAGGGAGGGCAACAAGCCTGGGGACATGAGGCCCATTAGGAGGTCACTGAAGTAATCCAAAGTCGAGATGATGAGGGCCGTAACTAGGGCAGTGGCATTGAGAATGGAGAAAAATGAACACGTTCAACAGGATATGGAAGTAGAATGGAAGATCCTGGTGACTAATGAAAAGAGGGTAGGGTCACAAAGGGAAGAGGCACAAATGACTTCCAGTTTGGGTGAATGTGTAAAAAGTGATGCTATTTGCTGATCCAGATATGTAGGAAGAGAAGAGGCAGCAGGAGTCTGGGAGTTTATCACCAAAAACCTTAGAGAATACTACCATACAAGGAAGACATTCTATCATGAACTATCTGTGTAGGAGATGAGAGAATGCAAAGCCAAATACATGAGAGGGAAATCAGTTGATTGTGAGGGTACTGCAGCCAATGGAAAAAAAAAAAAAAAAAAAAAAAAAAACAAAGGGAGAGGGAAATGAATAAAACAAGCACTAAAAGGTGTCAATATGATGTTTACTAAAGAGTACTTAATAGAGCTGACCTTAATGAGGGCAGTTGCCATTGAGTTGATGGAACTAAAAGTCAGCCTCAGTGGATGGACTACAAGACTGAATGAATATGAGGGAATTTCAAAGGTATATTACTACAGTTTGCCCAAAAAGAAAGAAGAGAGTGAGTGATCACAGAAAGGGCTAGAAAGTTCACTTCTGTCTTGGTAGAAGGGAACAGACAGCCCTGAAAGAGTGGGACTAAAATAATCAACTCAGCATTTATCTTTTTTAAATGGCCTAGGAATAGGGAACAACTCACCTGAGGTTAACAAAGCCAGGTGAGGTCAGAAGTTTTGACCCTGTGTAAAAACCCCTGATAAAAGACTGATACCTGAGGCAAGAATATAGGGCCTGAGTATTCAGGTTTTTACTGTTATTAATTTTAATAAAGATGTACATAATAGAGTAAGCATTTGTGACAGCAGTATAGACTATTCAATTAGTAACAATGGTTTAAAAAGTAGATCATTAGCTGTTCATAAATAAAGCTCTTTAGCAGTTATACAAAGCAGAGGGAAAAAATCCCCTACACAGTATAATCCACTGAATTTTAAGGAGATCTGAGCTAATGACTAATTCTAATTTCTATGAGGATAATGATGTGTAACAGACTGAGCTAGTCTAGAAAACTGATGGGTACTAGTTTAATTCTCAACTATCATGTCTAGAAAGCTAAAAACTCCATTTCTCAGATGCCCTTTAAGTTAGCTAGATTTATATACCTACTGCCAACTCTTTGCAATAAGTGTATATTGTCAAAGAAATAAGACGAACAGACCTCCCCCAATACCGGCCAAAGTATGGAAACATAATTTTAAAAATTCATGAAAGTTCTGAAATCTGCATCTTCAGCACTCCATGGACACTGGCACCATTCATTCTTATGCCAATTAGCTGCTCTTAAAATTGAACTACCCTAATATACAAGAATCTGAGGGTTGTAGCTCTCCAAAAACAACTACAGAAACATAAACCATAATTTATACTCTTTCAAATACGTGACTTGCTTCTGAAAGTGAGATCCCATGTAAACCAAAAATTATGTAATTCTTTAAAATCTCTAAAATATCTTGAACTCCAAACCATTTAGTGGTGTGAAACGAGCATAGGCTTCAGTTGCCATCTGATCCCAAGTGCCCAATCTGCGACTGAATGCCTGAATTTCCTAGGACCTTTTTGTGTTTTTTTTTTCCACTATGGATGCAGTTAAATTTGCTCTTATGCATTTTCACATCTGCTACTGAAAATCTGACAAAGGAGGCCGGGCACGGTGGCTCAAGCCTGTAATCCCAGCACTTTGGGAGGCCGAGACGGGCGGATCACGAGGTCAGGAGATCGAGACCATCCTGGCTAACACGGTGAAACCCCGTCTCTACTAAAAAATACAAAAAACTAGCTGGGCGACGTGGCGGGAGCCTGTAGTCCCAGCTACTCGGGAGGCTGAGGCAGGAGAATGGCGTGAACCTGGGAGGCGGAGCTTGCAGTGAGCTGAGATCCGGCCACTGCACTCCAGCCTGGGTGACAGCGAGACTCCGTCTCAAAAAAAAAAAAAAAGAAAATCTGACAAGTTTAGTCTCACAGGACCTTTTAATTAAAATAAATAAATAAATAAAAATCTGAGGAAGCAGCTCAGAAAATTTTCAGTGAAGTCCCCCCTGCATTACCACCAACCTGGATCTTTTACTACATGAGAATAAACTAAATCTTTATACTCTACTTTAACTGCTTCCAAATATCATCAAAATGAGTAGAACTAGAGGCATGAAGTCAAAGAACATTCAGTCTTGATCGTTTTCTCCATCACATCAGATGACAAGCTTGATTGGCAAAGGTCACAAACTAGCTTTCCGAATTATGCAATGCATGCAAGACATACCAACTGCCTTTTTAGTGGGATGGAATAAATTGTTGAAATGTTCCTTCTTTCACTGAAGGTGTTCCAACTGAAACCAAGGGAGTCAGCTGTGTTATGTTTAGATAAAGTGTAATCATCTGGGGTGTTTACTTAAAATGCAGATTCCTGAATGTCAGAGGGAGTCCAAATTTCTGAGGGTGCATCTCAGGAAAGCACATCTTTTAATAAGCTCTCTATGTGATTATTATGTACCCTATAAAGTCTGAGATATAATATTTTAGATAGTTCATGAGTGCTATATTGGTTAAAGAAAACAAAACAGAAATGTCTTAAAAGGTATACAAGGTGGTATTTGATTGAAGCGCTACATACTAGATGCTCTTGATTTACAGTAAAAGACGACAAATTGGGTGCAGTGTATACTGCTTGGGTGATGGGTGCAACAAAATCTCACAAACCACCACTAAAGAACTTACTCATTTAACCAAACACTCCCTGTTCCCCAATAACCTACGGAAATTAAAAAAAAAAAAAAAAAAAAAAAGATAAGAAAAGTTAAGTGTATTGAGTGCAGAGAATACTGTTGATTGGCTCTTTCAATTGCCATTCCAATGTTCTCCTAGCATATCCCTCTAAACTATCATGGCTAGAAAGCTAAAAATTCCATTTCTCAGATGCCCTTTAAGTTAGCCAGGATTGTAGATGGTACTTTGGTTCTTTGAATTAGGCATGACTGCAAGATCTGATATGGGAAGGAAATACTTGAGAAGACAGGCTGGCTCCTGGGCATGCATTTTGTTGGTTTAGTTGGTACTGCAGGCAGCAAGACCCTCCAGTCAGCAGCAGTAACAGCTTTCTGCACTGGCTGCAACATATTTACAGACTGCAGTGGACTTAAGTTCTGAGTGCTGGGAATTTCTCTGGAAGCTCAGCTTGCAGTATGCTCCTCTGGCCTTTCCAAAAATTCCACAGACCACCAAATGCACTTCAATATGCTCTTTGAAGTGTATTCCAGGTTTCAACCATGCAGAGTGGATTATATTGTCCAATATTAAATCCTAAACAAAACAAGGGGAAAAAGCCAAGTAATTAAGCATTTATTTATCCTAAGGGTGGTCAAAACTTTTCTTAGAAATTTCCCATTAGTATTTCACAATTCAAGCTGTAAAATAAGGATTATTTTAAATTTTAAAAAAGACCAATTTTTGATAGGCAATCCATGAGAGTTTAATACAATTCTACCAGCTGAAACACAGCAAAGCATTTACAGTTGGCATGCCTGGGACAAGTTCCTCTGGTAACAATAAACTTCAATTGCAGATTCATTGATGTGCCTGAGACATGTTTCTCTGGTAACAACACTCCACAACCGCAGGTTCAATAGCATGTCCAGGACTTGTTCTTCTCATAACAATATATGTCAATCGCAGGTTCACTGCTTATGAAGGTGATATTTAAAACAAGAACGTTATCTAAGTAAGACATGAATTCAAATCCTGGTGCTGTCACTTAATTGTAATCCACAGCGAATTATGTAACCTTTTTGAGACTCAGTTTTCTTGCGATAACATGTTTTGGCAGTTTTGAAAAGATTACATAAGACAATGTTATGTAAAGCACTCACAACTCAATTGGCAGATCTAGGAGATCATTACATGACTATTAATGCTCTAATAATTATTTTGTTAATTATAGCTAATAGTTAACTATGGCTAGTTCAGTTAGCTACAGTTAAACCATAGTTGATGTTACAGTTATTTTATCTGTATTAATCCCTTAAACACTGAATTCTAAAAGCTGAGCTAACAGTAAATTACTATACAATAATTCACAGTGCAATCCATTTTTTAAAATGTATTTTCTTTTAATTGCACATAATCATTGTAGAAAATCTCATTTATGCTCTGTATCCCCATAGATTAAAGATCAGTCACGGAAAGTGAAATAAAGAGGTTGTGAAACTGTCCCTGAGCTTAGATTTGGATCCGCTCTTCCAAGCAGACAGGTTCTTTTCTACCTAGTATAAAAGTGAGGCAAAAATTGTTTGGGCAACAGATGAATGTTAACCTAAATAGTAAAGTTTCAAAAGTCAACTTTAACTTCACTAATATATCCAAAACAGCTTTAGAAAAGAGCGTGTTGGCTGGGCGCCGTGGCTCACGCCTGTAATCCCAGCACTTTGGGAGGCCGAGGCAGGCAGATCACGAGGTTAGGAGTTCAAGACCAGCCTTGCCAACATAGTGAAACCCCGTCTCTACTAAAAATACAAAAACTAGGCGGGCATGGTGGTGCGCACCTGTAGTCCCAGCTACTTGGGGGGCTGAGGCAGGAGAATCGCTTGAACCTGGGAGGCGGAGGTTGCGGTGAGCCGAGGTCGCACCACTGCACTCCAGTCTGGGTAACAAAGCAAGACTCTGTACCCCCCCACCAAAAAAAAAAGAAAAACAGTGTGTTTACTCATGCACAGAGAAGTAAATGGTACAGAGTAGGGGGTTGGAAAACATTAACTTTAGAATCAGACTGCCCATATTTTAATTTCTACTTTGACAGAACCCTTATGGCCTTTGGAAAGTTATTTTATCATTCTGGGCCTCAGTTTCCTCATCTGTAAATGGGCATAACAACACAACTGACTTTATAGGTTTACTGAAGATTAAATATAATTATGTAAGTAGGCATTTAGTATAGTATCTGTCAAATAATGCACCCTTATAGATGTTTGCTATGGCTATTATCATTGCTGTCTAGAACAAGCATCCCTAGTAACACCATGCCCAAACTTGAAGAATGGTTGCTTAAGCCAAAAATCTGGGCACCATCCTTGATTTTTCCCAGTCCCCTATTTCCACATCTGATCATATTTTCTACCAGCAAAATAAATCTCAAAACTCATTTCTCTCCATTTCATCTTGTGCAACTTTATCTTGTGCTAAGCTCTTAGAACACACTTACAGGAAGATTACAGGGATCCTCTAAATAGCCTTCTTTGCTTTCAGACTTATTACTCAGAATAGTATATTCTTCTGGGAATAGATAAAACATGGTCACTACCTGGTTAAAATCTCCCAATGTCTTCCCATTGCATTTACAGTAAGACTCGAACTCCTAATCAAGGCCTACAGAGACCTTCAGAACAGACTTGTCCAACTCCACATTTACGTCTTAGTAACCTTTATCTTCCCACCATGCTCTAGTCACATTGGCTTCCTTTATGTTCCTGAAATACCTGGAAGGTAATTCCTGCCTCAAGTCCTTTGTCTGCTGTCAGTTTTCTCTTTTTCAGGCTTTGCCAATGGCAAGTTGTTCTCATCATTCAGGACTCAGCTCAATTACTGAGAGACATGACTAGCTGGATTTCCTAGGCTGACTAAGAATCCCTAAGCCGAACTGGAAAGGTGACTGCATCCACCTTTAAACAAGGGGCTTGCAACTTAGCCCACACCCGACCAGTCAGAGAGCTCACTAAAATGCTAATTAGGCAAAAACAGAAGGTAAAGAAACAGCCAATCATCTATTGCCTGAGAGCACAGCGGGAGGGACAAGGATCAGGATATAAGCCCAGGCATTCAAGCCAGCAAGGGCAACCCCCTTTTGGTCCCCTGCCCTGATGTGGGAGCTCTGTCTTCACTCTATTTCATTCTATTAAATTTTGCAACTGCACTCTTCTGGTCTGTTTTGTTACAGCTCGAGCTGAGCTTTCCCTCGCCACCCCCAACTGCTGCTTGCCTCCATCGCAGACAGGTGGCTGACTTCCATCCCTCTGAATCGGGCAGGGTGGCTGATGTGCTCCTGATCCAGTGAGGCGCCCATTGCCACTCCCAATCAGGCTAAAGGCTTGCCATTGTTCCTGCATGGCTAAGTGCCTGGGTTCCTCCTAATCGAGCTAACACTAGTCACTGGGTTCCACGGTTGTCTTCCGTCACCCACAGCTTCTAATAGAGCTATAACACTCACCGCATGGCCCAAGATTCCATTCGTTGGAATCTGTGAGGCCAAGAACCCCAGGTCAGGGAACACGAGGCTTGCCACCATCTTGGAAGTGGCCGCCGCCATCTTGGGAGCTCTGGGAACAAGGACCTCCTGGTAACAATACCATCTTCTCAGAGAAGGCTTCCCAGGTAACCTGTCTTAAGGAGCACCTCATATCACATCACATCACAGTTTTACTTTCCCTTAAGCACTTTTCATTCTCAGAAATTATCTTGATAACCCAATTAGTTTACTCTTATCATTTGTTCCTCCCAACAAGAATATACAGGGTATAAGAATGAGGATTATATTTTTCTTATCTGTCATTCTTACCTCTAGCACCCGGATTTGGTCCTTTCTCATAGTACATAATCCTCCATATTTGTGGATGCATGTATTGCTAACTGCTACTGAATTGCTCATAAAAGTGCTCCTTTAATAAAATTCTCTTTTATATAGTACGGACCAAGGTAGTGGCAATATCTAAATTGTGTAACTAGAGAATAAAACCAGGTACATATGATGGGGCAGAGACGAAGGCTGGCCAAAGAACAATTCACTCCTCAGCAGGTGGTTTCCATATTTACACAATGGAATTGCAACATCGCCAACCAGTTTTGCTTATTATCTGTTTCTTGCACTTGACTGTGAGCACCATAAGGTGCCATATGGACTTTCAGTCCCTCCCGGTTTTGTCAGAGTGACTAAGGCAA
The DNA here is from genome assembly GCF_001698545.2 of Rhinopithecus bieti. NCBI lineage: Eukaryota > Metazoa > Chordata > Mammalia > Primates > Cercopithecidae > Rhinopithecus > Rhinopithecus bieti. The sequence goes on from NW_016805026.1 coordinate 189,724, forward strand.
TGCTGGGTGTGAAGAAGCCCCTCGTAAATATATTTAGAATGAATGAGTGAAGAATAAACAGGAGGGCTTTGCTCATCAGTTGGATATAAACCATTGTCATCCTCCTCACTCTTACGCTCAATAACTGCTAAATTCAAACAGTGACAATTAGCTAAATGCTTCTCAGTTTGAACTTTTAACCATTTTCTTTGTACCTTTAATACTTCTCTAGGTCCATGTAAGTGGAAAACTAGGCTATAAAACCAGGAGTAGACTATAAACTACAGGAAGGGCAGCGACAACTTAACTGTTTTGCTTACTACTGTATCTCTGGCCTCTAGCACAGTGGTAGTAAATGCTACACAGACAACTTTAATGAATGAACAATCATTGAAAAATGCCTCTCCTGGTAGATGTGGCCCAAAATCAAAGTACTGACCTGGCTATAAAATCCCCAGAGTTCCCTTTCTGAAGAAACTACCTAAGTATAAAGTGGACTCACTTTCCTTTATTGACAAAAAGGGGCATATAAAAAAGCAAAAACACTAAAAATATCCCACAGAGCTGAAATGTAGACCCTGTCCTGCAGTAAGTTCACTGGAAGTCTCTGAGAAGTCAACAATTCCATACTACTTTATTTAGAATTTATTATAATATGCAACTATAAATTTCTTCTTATTTCCCCAATGAGCTGTAATCATCAACATTTCTAAAGTAGCCATTCATAAAAATTATTCATGGTGATTCTGCATTCAAAATGCATGCAAAGAATAAGATTTCACTTGGGGCAGACATACCCAGAAGTGATGACATAGGTTAAGCTTTTAAATGCTAATCTTATCTGTTCCCAAAGCATTGGTTGACTCTTATCTGTCATCTTTTCTAAAGCAGGCAAAACAATGCTCATAAAACCGAATCCATTTCCAGACCCATTCTTACTTTGACCAAAACAAAACCAGCTACCTTTTCTTCAGGGTCACAGTGGCATAGTGTTGATGTTCCCCTATCATGCAACTTGTTTGCAAGAAACAGAAAGTCGCATGCCAGACTACTCATGAGCTAATTCAATGAAACTTCATCCCTTTCCTAAAATAGGCTGCATCATCACATTTTCATGCTAATAATCATGACTAAGTGGCAAGCTCTTTTATTCCAATTGTTTATCATGAAATTCACGGAATTATACTTAGCATTCTCTCTAATACCATTATGATGTAGGAGGAGACTCTAAATTCATTAAGAAAGGAAGATATAAAGGAAGATGTGACCGGACGCGGTGGCTCACGCCTGGAATCCCAGCACTTTGGGAGACCAAGGTGGGCAGATCACCTAAAGTCAAGAGTTCCAGACCAGCTTGGCCAACATGGTGAAACCCCATCTCTACTAAAAATACAAAAAATTAGCTGGGCATGGTGGTGGGCACCTGTAATCCCAGCTACTAGGGAGGCTGAGGCAGGAGAATTGCTTGAACCAGGGAGGCAGAGGTTACAGTGAGCCAAGATAGCCCCATTGCAATCCAGCTGGGGCAACAAGAGCAAAACTCCATTTCAAAAAAAAAAAAGAAAAGAAAAGAAAAAAGGATGTAGGACAGAAGCAAAGAAGGAGATGATTTTTTACAATGTATCAGGATAGAAGTACTGGCATCACACATCACACTTGTTATTGTTATCTCTATTTTAAAAGATTCTGAGCCAACAATTTTCTCGGTAAATGTAAGTTATTGTGCATTCTGAAATTCATCCTCACGGTAGACTTGGGGAGATTATTTTGCTTTCAAGTTTAAAACAAAAGAAGAATGTAGAAAATGTACCTTAAGACCTCAAATCTTGACTCTAAATAATGCTGGGAAAATACAGAAAGAAACTTTCTTCTTGGGGCAGGAAAGAGGGAGAGTAGGTAACCATTTCAAGATAATCCTTTGAGCTTCTTTTCAAAGCAGCTGCTTTGCTGAGGAATCAGAAGGGGATGGAAGAACTAATGTAAACAGGGAAACTGTTTGGATAGCAAAGAGATTTTCTCACCATATGCGAGAAAATAGGGATCTACTTCCTCAGGAAATAAAGAGAGGGCCTCGTGAGCAGTATATTCGCTAAATGAAATTTAAGATGTACTTCAGCTGCTGTATGTTTTAAGTGCCAAATCTGCACAAACCATTTTGTACATCTACTTCATTGCTCACTATTTGTATGTCATCTCCTCTTCTTTATGGTCCTTTTTGTAGCTTTTCTTTGCAAATTAAGGCAGAATTTAGACTTTGTTCTTTGTGATATAATTATATAAAACTGGAAACATTTTATTGGTTTAAGAAATGTTAACTTTGCAGATCTCCACCCAAAACCAAGCTTATCTGATTTAAAAAAAAAAAAAAAAAAAAAATCATGCTCCAAGGTTGCATCATTTTACACACTGTAGAATTTTTAAAACTTGGCATCAAAGAGTATCCCCAAAATGATATATGTTTTTTAAAGTACACGCAATCTCTGTAACATTATTTTAGAGCACTATATTGTAAAGCAGTAGTATTACTGCCTTGAGTCACTAAGATAATGGCTTCTAACCACACTGGAAATTTGAAAACATCACTTCTTGTTAATCCTTCTCCAACTTTCTTCCTCCACACTTAATCTCCGATCTTATGTATTGAAACATTATTTTTGCTAAACTCCTTAACCATATTTGTCTTAAATACATAAATATCCTTCTAATAGAATCATCTGAATCCTCTCATATTGTCATATTTTTGTCTTTGAATCCCTTTTAGACAGACTGTACACCTCAGTATCCAAAACTACACAACATCCTTTACTTGTGTATTGCACTGACTACCTATTAACCAGCACAAATTGTTAACAGAATTTTAAAGGAAGCATCTTGAGTGTGGGTGAGCTGGGAAGGAAGAATCCATTTACTATATTTGTAATAGTCTCATGAATTATTATGTATCAAAAAAAAATCTTGGCCGGGCACGCTGGCTCAGGCCTGTAATCCCAGCGCTCTGGGAGGTTGAGGCAGGTGGATCACGAGATCAAAAGATCGAGACCATCCTGGCCAACATGATGAAACCTCATCCCTACTAAAAATACAAAAATTAGCCGGGTGTGGTGGCACGTGCCTGTAATCCCAGCTACTCAGGAGGCTGAGGCAGCAGAATCGCTTAAACCTGGGAGGCAGAGGTTGTAGTGAGCTGATCGCACCACTGCACTCCATCCAGCCTGGCGACAGAGCGAGACTCCATCTAAAAAAAAAAAAAAAAAAAAAAAAAACTCTAGGTAAGAAAAGAAAATGACAACAGTACTAATACTAAGCAAGAAACTAGGAACAAACAGATGAGGTTTGATGACTGAGAGTTGTAAGATGCTGAGCAATTTGCTGAACCTCTGTGAGCTCACATTCCTCCTCTTCTATTAAATGGAATAATCACACTACCACCACCCTCACAGGTGGGGAGAATCAGGAGACATAAAGTATGTAACAGATTTAGCTCAGGATCTGGCACAGGGAATAAACATTGGAAAGCAATATTTTTCATCCTTATCATCATCAACAATATTCTGCCCTAAAATCCTTTTGGTTCTTAAGTCTTCATATATCTGGCATTAGCGAGTTTTAACTGGTCCTTGTCATTCAGTCTATTGTGTTATTTCCTTAAGAATGGCAAGCATTTGCCTCACCTTCTCCTTTATTTATTTATTTATTTATTTATTTATTTATTTACTTATTTATTTATTTTTAACTTACCGTCTCCATTCTCTTCTACCACCCCAAGTGGCTCATTTATCATTTCTCTTTCTGAGGAAAATTATGTTTGAACAATGTATGTGTGTTACATGCACAGTTTCATGTGTCAGCTGAGGTCAGCGGGCACAAAATTGTCAAATGTCTGGATCCATTCTTAGAATGCTGATAAGTGGATGCTGTCCCTTAAAGAGACATCTGGCACTAAATTCATAGTTTAGTTCAGAAAACCTTTATCAGTATTTTGGCACTGTGCCACTAGCTAGGGATACCAGTGTTAGACAACTTAGCAAGATAAGTAAAAAAAATAACTTTAATATAATGCGGTAAGTGATATGATATATATATATTTTTTAATGCTATAGGAGCTCAGGGTAAGAACAACATAGTAGGGAGTGGGGCTGGGGAAGAAAAGCAAACAAAAGTCAGGGAGGACTTCCTGTAGGAGAGACCATCAAAGCTACCCAAATGAGAGGCCCTCAGGGCCTTGGAGACCAAGTGCAGTAATACAGGTATGTCATTGTACATAGTTAGGTGACGCTGGAATGAAACTTACCACTCAGGGAGTGGTGGAGATAAGCAACAGCCAAACCACAGAGGACCTTGTATAGCGTGCTGAAGGTTTGGACTTTATCCTGAGGGTAATGTAAAGTCGGTAGAGGATTTTAGCCAGGGTAATGACACAGTCAGACTTCTGTTAATAACTCTAGATTGTGTGCATTAGAGAGAACCTTTAAAATTATAGGATCTACCCCCACATTTTGATGGCTAACAAAATGGACATCCTGAAAGCCTCATAGAAATACAATACCACATACATGAATTTAGGATATGGATCTCCTGTGCTGTCAGCAAGTTCTTCTTCTGACTTTCCTGTATTATCCCTCAAATGGTAGGATACAAATCATCAGGGAAAAGTGCAAAAGGAATTCCTTTTTAAATCTAATTCTGTTTCTAAGCAATTCACAAAAATAACACTTATCAATGTTTCTACTACATTCTCCTTTGGGCCTTAAAAGCAGGGACTTTAATATATATATATATATATATATATACACACACACACACATATATATACTTTTTTTCTTTTTCAATATCTAAAAGAGATTTTTGCATTTTAGTCTTGGTTCAAACTATTATGTTAGATCCCACTCTGAACTGAACCCAAAATTACTTCCCACATTTCTGGCTTGGTAAATTAATCACTGTGGTATCCATAATCAAAGATTCAATCAATAAACTTCCAGAAAACCTTTGGAAACAAACTTTGGATTACAAAAAAGTTAGAAAACAGGAGCTGTTTTCTCTCTTTCACAAGTGTTTTGAACAAATCAGCACTCCATCAAAAAGAACATAACAGTTTAATGTTCTGTCAAAGAATGGAATGCTTGTTTACCTGAAGTAATGGACTGATAAAAGTAACTTGCGTCTGTCTTGATTGATACAAAACTTACTCAAAGATGAATCTGGACAACCAAGCCCTTAAACTAAACAGAACCACTGCAAGAAAATAAAACCTGAATTCATAAAGGAAACATTTCCAAACTGTTGATTCTATACAGTTTAAATTCAACACATGCAAAAAAAAGTAAAATAAAATAAAAACAACAAACAAACAACCTTCGAATGCAAAACTGCATTTTATTTGAAAGGAGCTAACATTTACCGAGGTTTTCTGGTACCTGTCCTGGTGCCCTTCTTACACATTAGCTCATTTAATCCTCACAGCCACCTTAGGAGTTAGACATTATTATAAACCTCATTTTACAAGTGAGAAAATCAGAATGTTATCAGAAGACTCAAGTGACTCAAAGTCATACAGTTTGAAGAGATGATGCCAGATTTATGAGTCTCCAAAGCTATTCATGATCGCACTATACAAAAAGTAATTTGAGGCTCATTTTAGAAGCCGTTAATAAACTAAGTTTTCGTGTATTTGGAAACTTTAAATTTTTTATTGCTCAAGGCTGAGAACAATACAACAACACTAGGCCTCTCAATGGACAGTACAGTATGTACAACACTGCTCAATTAATTACTCTCTTGACTTTCACAAGTTGTGAGGTCACCAACATGTGTCAACATCCTTACAGACACACAGCAGACAGTCTAATACCTACTGATGTGTCTGCTGGCATAATCCGTTCCCTAAAGCTTACAGATAGAATTCATTGAGTATCACTTCTGGGTCAGACAATTTCCACATATTATCTCATTTATTTATTTATTTTTATTTTTTTATTTATAATTTATTTTTTTAAGACAAGGTCTCACTATGTTGCCCAGGCTGTTCTTGAACTCCTGGGCTCAAGCAATCCTCCTGCCTCCATCTTCCAAAGTGTTTGGATTGCAGGCATATGCTACCATGCCTAGACTATAATCTAATTTAATGGTGTTCTTCCAACTAAGTACTATTACCCCTACGACTGCATTACACCAATGAGGATATTGGGGACTAGGGGAAGGAAATAAATATCATGCTGTAATCATAATAGTAGAGCTAAGATTTAGACCTCATTCTGTCTAACTCCAAACCCCATGCTTCTTCCAGTCTACACAAGGCCAATGAGCCAAACACTTTGAGAAATATAATTTACTGCTTAAAAGTAGAGCAGGAAAACGTGTTAATTCTGAAAAACATTGTTTTTTAATAGTACAATTATTGAATTGATTGTGATTTGTGATCACAAATTAGGTATATAACATTATTTCTAGGTTTTTTTAAAAAAGGAAGGGAAAGAACAAGGAAAGAAGGGAGAAAAAAAAGAGGAAGCAACAGAAGGAAGCTGCAAAGTACTATTCTTCCATTTTACAGAAGGTTAAGAGAAGGGTAAGGAAAGATAAATAAATAACCTAAGATCCTATGTCAAGCTAGAGTCAAACGCCAGAGGTAAAATCTATGTGCTTTTGACACAAAAGCCATGTTATTTCCATTGTCTTTTGACAAGTGGCTACATTTTTATGGATGCTGAAAATGACTTCACTCATATAGGGAAAAGTAGGAAATCACTCACTTATTCAAAATAGGAATGACTCATGTTCTGTTCCCCTAATTCCAGGTAAAACAAAGAGCTTGGGAATGCGAGCTCTGAATCTAAATCTGGTTCATAAGCCAGCCACCACATATTGGTGCTGTGATCTTGGGCACATGATAGAAAGAAGTAACTTTGGTCTAGGTAAACTCTTTTGTGATTCTAAGTATACGCATTTTTTCTTTTCAGTTTTGTTTTAAAAAAGAATAAAACAGCTACGTTATTCAGGACAAAAGTGAATTTGAGGCTGGAGTTACTTGGATAAATTGCTTCAACTTTCCCTTTCACTCTGGTAGTGGAGATTTTGCAGTTAAAGTCACTTTCTTGAAGAAAGGAGTCATCACTGTTGATAAGCATCACATTACCATTTGTTTAATGGTAATAGCAAGAGTAAATGTTTATTTAATATTTTCTTGGTGTCCAGCACTGGACTAAGTGCTTTTTTGTGGATTATTTCATTTTATCCTTATAACCACCTATGAGAAATGTACCATTGCTCATTCTGTTTGGCAGATGGGGAAATTGAGGCTAAGAGGTTTTCGTTCTTAGGCAACCAAAGCAGACCATCTGACTGCAGAGTTTGGTTAAATACATCTCTGTTCTGTTGTCTCCTTCACCTGCGTTGAGATGATGCCAGGACTTTTTAGCCAACACTTTCATTTGTACTAAACTGCTATGGAGTAAGTTACAAGGTGATGCTGCTGATAAGGATATGCTGACAATCACCCAAACCTGCGATATTAATGCAGAAAATATTTTCTTTTTTACTATTAATGCAGTTGGATTGATAAGAAATGAACAAAACAAAGGCCACAATATAAAAGGCTGGTAGCTTTAAAACCCAGACATAAGCGACATTATTATCAAATAGTTTTCTAATATGATCGCAGACATTTAAAACCATCTTCCAAAACAGCATGTAGAGGGTCAGAGCAAATTGATAAAAGTAATTTCTGAAGTAGCTTTCCATTCCAAGAAGTTATTTTGAAACACAACTTTAAAATATTTTAAAATCTGCCCTCTGCCAACAAAGTACCACTTTATTTGAAAGACAGAAAGCTTTCTGGCAATGAAGTAATTCCTAATTCCATAAAGTAAGAGGACATCTTTAGAGTTTACAATGAGCTTCCCTCACAACAGTCAGATGAGTCAGGCAAGGGGTTTCCTTTGACTGCTGGAGAGACAGGTGGGAGAGCCTGATGAGGAAACCCAAGCTCCCTGACTCGTGGGAGTGTTGCTCATATACAACCATTTACACTTCTGGTAAGTACTGAGGAGTGTGGGGTCAGAAGCAACACATCATTCAACCAGAGGACTCGGCTTTGCCTGCTCTCAGTCTTTCTGGTGTAAGGTTAAAATGCATCTTCATTTCCACACATAAATTCGAAAAAACAAAAAAAACAAAGAAGTTCAAGCCTTACAGTTTGTATGTGTATGCATGAGTGTCTATATTGGTGCATTATATTGCAGTGATTAGAAGGAATCTGGCCTTTAGATTTAAATAGGCTTGGCTTCAAATCCAAGCTCTTCCACTTACTTGCACTTTTTAAATTCTCATTTTGGGCAAGTTTTCGTAATCTCTCTGAACTCCAGGTTTTTTTTTTTTTTTTTTTTGTTAAAAATATGATGCTAAATAATAATATGTACTTTACAACATTTTGCTACAATCAAATGAGATACACTTGTGCAGTTTGTGGCATAGTGCTTCACCCATGGGGAGTAATTCACAGTTATTAACTTATTAATTTGTCTTAATATTTCCTTATTTGGTAAGCTCTTCTTTTACTTCTAAAACAGCTTGTCTTTGGTCTACTTTGTATAGCTATTTCCTTTGAACAGAAAGGGAAGAAAAGTAAAGGAGATAAAATTGGGAAAACTTTTAAAAATTTGCTAAGGGTGTTTATGAGTGTTAAATAAGATAGATAATGTATAAAAAAGAGAGTTAAGCTATTAGTTTCTAAGGATTGGTTTTAATTTTTTTTTATTTATGAAAGTCCTATAGCCAAAGCCAGGAATTACTAACACCGAAGTTATTTCTTACAGCATACAGATTTGTATAATGCTCTGTGTGATTTACTATTCTTTTAGAGAAGGAAATGATGACCTATTAAGTAAGTGCCAGTTGCTGTGATGTTAGACAGTCCATCTCTTTTAATTATCACATCAATACTACTCCTAGGTGGTTACTTCTGTGCCCATTTTAAATACTGAGAAAGTGAAGTTCAAAGAGAAAAACTTACTGGGGTTGGTAAGTGGCAGAACCAATACTACATTTGATCTATACCCATTCAAACCTTTGCTATTCTCTCACATCGTCTCCAGTTTCACTAAGTAAATGATGTTACACATTCACTGAAAATTAATGCTGTAAAACAGCAAACAAAGTAGCTTTGCCAGCCATGCACCAAACACACTTGTGTGTATAATAGACCTAGCACACTTGTTAAAATTTTGCCATTAAAAAAAAAAAAAGGCTTATAAAACATGTATCAGTATCTAACAACCCGAATTAGGTCTCCATTCATTTCACAACATTCCAAGAGTATTTACTGAGCACCTGGCAGGAGCCACTCTTTGAGGCAACTGCAATCATGAAATTTTTTGTTGTCCAAATTCTATTACTGGCAGCCGTTTTGAATATCTGAGTTGCATTTGTTTTTGATTCAATGTTCATGTAAACAGAATGCGTATCTTTGAGGTACTGAATAAGCTACACTTATGTGCTGTGGTTAGTGCCAGCTGAGTCTCTTTTGCAATAAACACCTGGGACTGGCAGGAGAAAGACCTTGTCTTAGTTTCCTTATCTGTGAAATGGGGTTTTAAAAAATAATAACTACCTCTCATCGGAAAAGTGCTATGAATTAATTAATCTTGGAGCTGTTTTCTACTAAGTGCCATTTTGGCATGATCTATTATCAGGATGGTTTGATTTTATAATACAATGATAGAAGCTATTTAAAATGGCTACACATTTAAATGCCAAACACTTGACACATAGTACGGTAAATTTCATCTCTTCAAGTTGAATCATTATGTGTGACATTTGTACAGAAGTGCAAACAATAAATGGTCAAATCAGTCTTGGATTTAAAAGTCTAATTACTGAAAAATATAAATAAATAAATGCAAAGTACTTAGAACAAGTCCGTACACTGTGAGCATTATATAAGGATTTGCTAGTATTATTAGAAGCTACTTATAATTTTAAATTAAAATTCTCTACAGTCAAATGTGTATCTATGTATGAAATAAATCAAGCAAGCTTAATGCCTATATATATATTCTTTTCTTAAACATTCTAGTTTCAAATTTAAAAGAAGGTACATTATTTTTTAAGTATTATTAAAGCATAGAGTACTGTGGCTTCAGTACATTACAAACAGGAATTAAAGTTTTAAAAACACTTTTCTGGGCAGGGGCTAAGAATAAATACAAACACGTACATATATATATATATATATATAATTTGTTACAAAGATAGTGGAAGAATTATGTAAGCCCTATTTTGTAGTTCAGTGCTTTTCTACATAGAATCAATGTCATCCAAATAGTAAAAACATTATGCTAATAACTTTCTCTGCATTTTTCATGAATGTTGCCTAATCCCTTTATTATCCCCTCATTTTGTTTAGTTCCCACTTTGGACCACCTGGAAGTAGAAAGCACCAGCCATTCTCCTGCACTGTGATAATGTATCTTTCAAACAGCAGAATGACATATGTGTTAAGGTCAGTCCTCGGACTAACACAGCACATCAAAGATTTCTGACTAGGACCCACTGAATACAGCAGTTTTCTAAAGTTGCCAGAAATCCAAACGAAAGCAATCACAGAGCTTTTGGTTGTTCATCAAAAAAGGAAATCCCTAATGTGTTTACTATTTCAGAAGCATTAAATTGTACGTTTACACGAACCACAAATAATGATGTATGACTGCTAAGGTCTGTTTTGCAATCCTTGGGTTTTCTAGATCATGTTAGAAACAATTTTATATGAAAACATCTCTACCCTCCCTTCTCCCCACTCCTCCATCTCAAGTTCTGCAGTGAATATAAATTTTAACAGCCAGTACATCCATATGGATAACACATCCCAGGAGGGTGACAAGGCCTTTATAACAAAGCACACTTTCTCTGTCACAATCTTCTTGGAAGTCAAGGAATCTGTGTGTTTTCCCAAGGCAGTTGTTTGGGAGGGCACTGAGAAAGGAACTTCAAGTAAACAGTAGAAAACTCAGCACTGTAGGGCCCTAAAAGGTTCCTTCGCAACAGATCACCACTATTCAGTTGTATTCCTCAGAGGCAACCTGGTTTGCGGCCACTCAAATACTCACATTTAGGTGAAACAAGCCAATAATGAGATGTGATTCAGTCCTGGAGCAGAGGGAAGACACTGAAAGGGAAAGGTCCTCTGCTTTAGGGATTTTATGTCAAGGTGAAAAAGAAGGAAAAGTTCTAAGCACTCACAGGGCTTATGTTCAGCAGATGAACTTTTGCTCCTAAAAAGGCAACACAGTATGGGCATACAAGACAAACACAACACCCCCCTCTAAGCTGTGCTCTTTCCTCCCAGGTTTGCACAGGGATGCAATTATGCAGTGGGGATGCCCTTTCTGCAAAGGTGAACAAGGCTTGCTTTATCAAGTGAGCACTGATGAGCTTGTGGTGGTTCTTTCATGTCCTTTTACATGGTCACCCTAAAGAGCAAAAACATTCTTTGTGAGCAATAGACAAATTTTGAGCTGATGTCTGTGTACCTGGAACACAGAAAAGGCTACCTAATTGCCCTGCTCCCTCCCAATTTACCATGTTCCAATCAGCAGCACTCAAGAGCTCCAGGACAACAGCTACAGGCACAAAGTCAAGTGCTGAATTCCTGCATCCAAATATCCTAATGATAGCCATCGCTCCTTTTTGTTGTTGTTGTTAATTTTCTAGACTATTGCCTCAATTCTAAACTTCGTTTTAGTGAATAGCTCAGTGGGTAATACCAGTGATTAGAGAAGAGCATTATCTTCATTGTTATGGCCCTGTTTTCTGAGAAATGTGTGTTCTCCTAGCTGGAGGAGGGTCCAGCTGATATTGGAATATTCTCATGTCAACAAGAAAAGACTGCCATAGCTTCTGACTGCTAAAAAAAAAAAAAAAAAAAAAAAAAAAAAAAAAAGGCTGCTGTTGCTGGCTACTGGCTACTGGGTTTGCTCCAGCTCAGGTAAGCAGGCAAGGATGGTACTGGACCCAGACAAAAGCCAGCCAGGGAGAGACTTGGCATAGTATCATCTGCAGGAACTGCCTTTCCCTGAGGCTCCCTCCTCTTTCCACCTCTGTGTCTCCAGTTGCAGCCTCTCATCTTTACTATCTTCTCAGGATTAACTCTTGGGCATGATTCAGAGATGCTAAGACTGGGAGACCAGCCCGAGGTCACACACCTTGAGGCAGAGCAAAGGGTAGGATCAGTTCCTCTGATTCTCCCCTCAGGGCTCTTTCTACTACATCATCAGATCCCTTCTTGGTTTTCTTTCTCCATTTCAACTCCATGCACATAGGTACTGGAAGTTAAACGGACAGAAAAAACAGGCAAATACAGGGAAGCATTCCCCTTTTGTAAACTTACCTCCTCCGGTTAGCTGACTTTGTCTTAGAATTCTTTTTCATAGAACTTAAAAATTTAGAAGAGAGAAAGTAAAGATCCTCTTTAACTATGGATTTTGCTAAAACAAGAAAGTGTAAATACCATTCTTTCCATACGGAAATATCAACTAGTAGGTGAAATGGATAAAAGTAGAACAGTCTAAATTTAAATCTCCTTCATTTCTCCCCATTGGCTTATTCATAGTCATAAAACAATGGTTATAATGTGTATTCACACTGAAGCAATGGCTACATAAATCTGAGAACTGAAGGAAGCTTAAATGCCATCTGGCTCAAATCTCTATTTTACCAGTACTTTAGAAATAGAGAATTTTAGAACCAGAAGGCACTTAGAAATCACCTAGTCTCACTTACTCATTTTACAGTTGAGCAAACTAAGATCTGGAGTTCAAATAATTTCCCAAATTACTACTACTTAGTATCCAGGTTAGTAAAAGAAATCAGTCTCCTAATACCCAAGCTAAAGGGGCAGCCTAGAAAAATAGTAAAATGTAGCCAAAGGACAAAGACTGGTAATAACAGTCTTCCTTTAGATGGTACACATTATTATTTTAAAGAAAGAACCATGAGCCTCAATTATGAGAAAATCACTCCCCCACCTCTTTTTTCTATAGAGAAAGAAATAGGTAGAGATGGGATCATGACAATTCTCTTAAACTCCCAGCCCCTGTAAATAGGTTTTAGTATACTCGTAATTAAGTGAAAAGGCAAACACATCTTGCTGCATCTATAAATCAGAAAGGCTACAGTCAATGGTTTCTATGAAACAGAGCCTATAAAAAAAAAACCCTGAGAGTAGCATATATTATAAAAGTATCTTGGTGTTCCCTCAATTAGTTTTGTAAATTGTTCTGTAAATTGTTCTGGCTACACATGTGACTAAGACCAAAAACAGTCTCTTGCAGCTGCTCATGATTTATGTGCTAGAAAGAAAGATAAAAGATGACTCCTCAGAGATTTATATCCAAATGTCTTGCCCTAATTTACAAAAGGGAACATTAAGATAATCCAGAAAAGAAAAAATAAAAGTCCCAAACTAGCATAATAAAAAAAAAAGTCACTGCACGTTGCCTGGTAAAGACAACAAAGACACCCCACAGAAACGAATGCATGGTCTCACTCAGAAAAGCAAGTGTGAGAACATTAGGGATGGAAAACTGACCAAGTCTCTTTGTCCAAAATAAAATAAAATAAACCAAAATAATTCCTTAGAATCATAGAAGGAGAACTTAGAAAGCAAGAATGTGGAAACATGAAACTGAGTCAGCGATAATGATAACATTTCCATTTTCCATTTCTATTTTCTATTCTAATTATCTCATTCATTTGCATTTTAAAAGAAAAACCTTCAAAAACGTAGCACTTCTTATGCCCACATATCACCTTTGTCTTCACATATTCCTGGATTGATGTGTGTTAATTATAGTCTATAATTAAGATATTAGCCCATTAATATAGATATTAGTCTATCATGGGAGTCACCAAATCGACAGATGTAGATTTAGGAAAACTCGGTCTCTGTGCTTGGTTCATTAGGCATCATTTAACTGCAATAAGTCAGTTTTTCTCTTGCTTGTAAAAGTAGGCCAGCAGGCACTCTCTTCTCAGGAACAGTAAATTCAAACTGTACATATAGAAAGCTACCATGCTGGTATAAAGACACATATAAAATTTCATTTAGTCCATAAAGCCATCATGCGAGAAAAATCTTTATAACTTTTATTATCATCACACAGATTACAAAAAACAAAAATCCCAAAAAGTTTAACAAACATTTGCCTAAGGTCATTTGTCTCATGAGTAGTAAAACAGGAATTAGAATCTTAGTCTTCAGAAGCTACAGCCTAGAATCCTTCCATCAACCATATTGTAGGTGTTTCTCAGACATGGAAAGCGAAGGCCACATGTAGTGGGATTTGCCAATCCATGTAAGAAACCTCCAATACCGAGACCCAGAATTTGCTCTCTTCAAATCAGCAGTTTGATGTAAATGAAATTTAGCAATTTTAATTGGTTTGGCCCAGACTTTCAGATTTCCATATGGTTATTTTCCTTGTTTTATGTTAAATGTAATCAACTTAGCACTTAGGTTTTAAAGTCTTGGCAGAATGTATCAATTAAAAGCTACATAAATTAGAATTATTCAAAGCATACATTCCAAATGAGTGATCTTAAGGACAAGACTAAAAAAATGCTCTTTTCATAAATATGTTAATTTTCTTCTACAAAGTAAACTTGCATCGTCACCCACATGACAAACTTCATACAGACATAAAAGAGATATTTTCTTTGGAGTAGTGAAAACTAGCATTCTATTTGCTTATTCTCTGAGAGTTAGTATGCCTAAAATGGCCTTTTTACATTGTTTGCAAGATCAATCTTTCTTATCTCAGTATTTCTGAAATTGACAGCAGTTATGACACTTCTCACAAACCATCCCCAAACTAAAATGTAAGCACAACACTGATAAATGTAACACCAGGTACATTAAGCTGATGGCACTTTTAACCAAATCTTAATCAGTGTTGCAAAATATGGTGCCTTGATTGTAGTCTAAAATGGTGTATCAGAATATTATGTTTAAAAAATAGTTACATATCGAAAGAGACATTTTTCTAAGCCCAAGCCACAATTACCTCTAGAAACTGTAAAACCACACAATCTCAATAAAATAAAATCAAACAGAAATCTGAAAAACTCAAAAGACATTCATTTCCGTAGAACTGTGATTAAATGTATTGTCACAATTGCTCCTCATGGCTATTGCCTGTGTCATTATATTCAAAATACTGAAGTGTACCACACATGCTAAATGAATGAATCATTCATCAAATCCCAAGTGGTTGTTGATGGAATTTTCACACTTATTTAGCTTGACTGAAAGGCCAGAATACCTGGAGCCCCCATGATTCCTGCAGAGCTGTGTGATTCAAATTAAAGCCCATTTTAAAATATTATTATTAAGTTTTTTTTTATATGGGGAGTAGTAGGAGAGTACAGAACCAGCTGTTTTATAATACAGCCATGGTATTGATGTCATGTTTATATAAACTACTAAATATTAATACATACTCTTCCCTGGTGAGGATAACGTTAGATTCAGAACAATCGATCCTACTTCTCAGTTTCCAATTTACGTAGGCTACTTTCCATCCATGCAGCATTGTACAGAAAATGTCTTTTTAACTTTGGATTAGAAAATTTAACAATATGAAAGAAGATCTAATCCCCCCTCCATGTCTGCAGATTATTTTATTGATTTTGGGCTATTTCCAGTGTCCCCTTTTTCAGTGACTGTGGAATTGCTAGAAGTATTCTTAAAGAAAACCTTGAAGGTCATTAGATCCTAGGCAATGAATGCCTTCATTCAACAAGGGCACTGCCCTCCTTTGCCTGCAAGGCGTTTAACATCAGTAAGTTCCCCCAAAGGGCCTGCACTTTAACTTGTGTGATGTGTGACCGAACAGGTCACATATCTAAAATACTTAGCTTTCTCAAATGTCTCTGGTCGGCAGCACTGAGTCACTTAATGCCACAGCCACAATGTTTCAGACTAGATTGACCTCTTTCTAGTTTTCAATGGAATTATTCCATGTAATCCGATTTACACAGCCATTTAATCAAAGCGAGAAAGGAGATTACAGAGCTCACATTTGTTTTGCAAAGCAGGGGTGCAAGGATCCTCAATCCTACTGCCTCTCAGAGTGTCTTGATAGTACGTCCCCTGGCTTTGGAGTGTTGGACATTAACCTTATCTGTCTCTTGTGTTCTTCTTTAAATAGGAAGGTTTAGGCTCTTTTCCTGAACTAGGAGGTAGCAGCTTCTTCCCCCAGATCTCACCACTACCATTCATGGGAGCAGATGCTACTACAAAAAGGAATAGGTCTCTACCCTTCTTATAATTCCGCAGAAAGCTTGTCTAAATCAAGAGATTACAATAAAACTTTTCTTTTGTTGCAAGCATCTGTAACATTTGCATTTCGACAGTACTCTGTGGTGATTCCAGGTGTGGTGCTCAATGCCTTGCCTGAAAGCTAACCAGCTTGCAAGAGAGGGGAGAGGCACATCGCTTCTTTTCTCTTAGAGAGTGCTCTAGAGACTACGCAAGCCTCTTTTAGCCAGGCAATGTCCCTTTTCCCTGCCTTTTACCACACCGGTACAAGGCGCTAGAGTCTTGCAACTTTCTTCCCAACGTGTACATTTGCAGACCTAGATATGATGCTAAGCAGGTCATTTGATAAAGCATTTTGAGCACATTGATGCCTTCATTCTAAACCAACGATGTGTACAAACACCCCGATTTCCTTTTTCCCCACCACTTCCACCCCTTCCACACATTTCAGGAACTGCAATCTCCGACAGAACCTCTGGGGGGTGAAAGGGCAACCCTTACCCAACCCGTGGCAGACAACACATAACAATTTCTAAGGGGGAGAAGTCAGAGGAGGTAAGAATCAACAATGGTGAAGAGAACTGTGGATAGGGGCACCGTGGCGACCCTTTCTAAACGACGAACCAGGTATTTTCTTCAAAAAACAAACAAAAAAACAAACACTAAAAAAAATCTAATTGTCCCCCTGGGCAGCGCTTTACCCACAGTGCTTTATGCATAATGCAGAATTTAGCAGCACTAGGAATTATCTCAATCACTATCATTTAGAGGTGCCTATTTTATAAAAAGCCTTTATCCCGGCTGAAATGGAAAAAGGTGCATGCATTGTGGAGGTACCACAGCTCTTTAGAGCCCATACAGAGCCGCAAACTAGGCAGACACCGCCGAGAGCCAAGTTTCCCGGGCGGGCCGGGCAGGTTCCCGCCCTGCCGAGAGCTGCCGCTTAGGAGCTCCGCGTTGGCTTCGCTCCCCTGGCTGCACCCGCGTCCGCGCCGCTCCCAGTGCCCGGCGCCCACCTCGGGGCTACGCAAATAAATCTGAGAGAGAGAGCCAGCGAAGGTGGCGCGTGGGGTGCTGTTTCATAATCTCCCAGAATCCACGGGAAAACCGTCTCCTATGCAAAGACATGCTTTCCCGTGATAACTTAAAATTCCAGGGCCCAAAAGCCAATCTTTCCACCAGACTGGAATTGCGGTTTCCGACTGACAGCTCAAAACTTAACTGCGGAATCTCCAAACTTGACACCGGCTCCCTCTCAGCACTCCCACTCCTTTTCTCCCTGGCTCAGCGGGCTGGGGATCGTACACCACGCCGGCCTCCCCCTCACCCTCTTGGCTCACCCGGCAGGTACAGCCCTGCACGCCCCAGCTGCAGGTCCCAGGGCGCGCCGGCTTCCCCGGGGCACCGGGCACGATTTTTCTTCGCGAGCCTGGGAGCTCCCGGGCGCGCCCTACTCACTTGTGTCTTCTTCATAAGGAAAGGCAGCGCTGCGATCCAGCACAAGCAGTGGTGTGGCGACTCCGTTTAGCTGTTCTGGAGCTCCAGCATATTGCACGAACAGCGGCGGCAGATAGTCCACGCATTGGGTAGCCCGAGCGCAGCGCCCTCTCCACTGTCCGTGCTTTCCGCAGCGCTTCTAGTCTCGGCGCGAGGCGGCAAGCGAAGCCCGGCTGCTGAGCCGCTGGCGCTTTTATACAGTTCCCTCCCGCCTGCTCCGGACACGCCTCCTTCCCTTCCGGAGCCCCGGGTAGGCGAGAAGCAGGCAAGGGCGCGGAGGGAAAAATCGGGAAGGCGGCCAGAGCACGGTAAATGGCCCAGAAGTTGGGCAGATTAGGCCATCCTAGTCCCCTCGCCTGGGGGCCCCGGACCTGCACCGGCGGGAGGCCGCCAAGGCGCGGGGACGCAGAGGGCGAAGCCTGGTACCCTGCAGCTACTACTCGCGACGAGTCCCAGCTCACCCTCCCGGATCCGACGGGGCTCACCTGGCACGCCTGGGGACAGACGAAATAACCTCGTGCTCCAGAGAGGACTCGGAGCTCCCTTTTTTATAGAGTCGGAGAGGGAGAGAAGTCGAGGAGGTTCAGAGCAAAGAATTCACCCTGTCTGCCTCAGAGAAATAAAGTTTAATTGCGATCTGTAGTTAGGCCATTGTCCTATCACCTCTATTTAAAAAAAAAAAAAAAAAAAAAAAAAAACAATTACTTTAGTGAATGAATATTTAATAATTACAAGAATTGTCGACTCAAGGTTAAGTTTTGCAAGGGGAGATGCTTCATTCGGAATGGTTTGTTACTATCTCTTTGAAAATTAAGATTGAAAGAGAAGCGATAGATTATTAAACTACAGGTCACCAACACAGCAAAGGTTTGAAAGTTGTACTTTTTTGAACGGAAAGATAATGCCACCACAGTAATAATAGCTAACATCATTATGTGATGCACTTATTCATGTACCAGGTGCCAGACTAAGAACTTCGCATAGATTATCTCATTAAATTCTTTCATCAAATCTATTCGTATAGATCTTATTATTTTATTCCCATTTTATGGACGATTAAATACAAGGTTAATTTTCTTGACCAACCGTATCTAGTAAATGGCAGAGCTCTAATTTAGACCTGGAGCTCCAGCTGTACAGTCTTAAAAAATACTTAAAACAAATATTTTATTGATTTTCCAAAATGTGTCTGTTTTTGTTTGTATAACTGGAGAACATTCCAAAGCATTTCATTAATTTTTTAAAAGAAAATATTAGCTGAACATTATATCAATGATCTTTAAAAGAAAGAATGATGTATGAGTTTAGAAATTAGTTATTTTAATAATAGAGTAGGATTCCAAATTTGCTTTAATTAGTTCAGGTGCGTTTGTTAAACACGAATATGCCAAACCTGTAATCAGGGCGAAGCTTATTTATTTCACTCCGGATGTGCTGACCTCTGTGATTTCCCCAAATGTGGGAAACTTGACTGCATAATTTAGTGGGGGACTGCGTTCTCACTTCCTCAGGTTAGAAAAAATATGTATAGACAGCACATCAATCATGATTCCAAGTTAATAGTTGCTTAGAAAGATTTTTATACATTAGGTACTCTTAGTACAAATATATCGAATATCAAATATCAAAATGAACTGCTTAATTTAGATACTGAAGGCATTGCAAGTGATTGTTTTCTTTCTCTTTAAGATTTATTTTTATTTTTATTTTTTATTTTTTAGATGGAGTCTCTCTGTCTCCCAGGCTGAAGTGCAATGACGCAATCTCGGCTCACTGCAACCTTTGCCTCCCGGGTTCAAGCGATTCTCCACCTTAGCCTCCCAAGTAGCTGGGATCACAGGCGCCTACCACCATGCCCAGGTAATTTTTTTGTAATTGTTTTTAGTAGAGATGGGGTTTCACCATGTTGACCAGGCTGGTCTGGAACTCCTGACCTCAGGTGATCCGCCTGCCTTGGCCTTCCAAAATGCTGCGATTACAGGCATGAGCCACCGCGCCTGGCCTCCTTAAGACTATTTTGAAGTGAAGCATTTTATTTTTTTCTGCAGCTTTATTAAGTTATATTTGACAAAAATAGTATCTATTTACCATGTACAATGTGATGTTCTGCTTATGTATACATTGTGAAATTATTAAATCAGGCTAAATAACATATCCATCACCTCTCATACTCATCACTTTTGGGAGATGAGAATATTTAACATCTACTCTTTGTAGTTTTGAAGTACCTCAGTATATTCAGGGGATTGATTCCTGGACCTTTCAGGTATACCAAAATCTACATATATTCAAGACCCACAGTCAGCCCTGCAGAACCTGCAGACACAAAAGTCAGCCCTGCTTATACATGGGTTTTACATCTCTAGAATCCTGTATTGTCTATCTGAGTTTGAAAAAAAAAATTGCATATAAGTAGATCCACACAATTCAAACCTGTGTTGTTCAAGGGTTAACTGTATACAGTACATTAACTGTGGTTATCGTGCTGTACAATAAATCTCCAAAACTTACTCATCCTGTCTAACTAAAACTGTGTACCCTTTTACCACCATTTTCCCCCCAAGGAAAAAAAAATATTTAGTGTCAACATAAACTCACTTTAATGTATAACATTAAGTAAATAACAAGTAATACTAAAGGAGGACAGATATGACAAAAATAATCAAAATCATATGAGAATTACTGAAGCCTGTGAATCGTAGATCTAACCATACCGATTTTATGAGACCAATAAGAAGGAATAGACTGATTCGTTGGACCAGGTTTAAAGAAACCAGGCAGTGTTCCTAACAGAAATTCAGTTCAATTTCTTTTCATTCAACTCAGTAATACATGCTACGTTCACCTCCTGCAATGCATTCTCATTCTCCTCTCTCTTCCTCCCTCTTTCCGTTCTTTTCCCTCTCAGTTCTCTCTGTCTCCTCCCACCTCCACTATTCCCTAGTTCTAGCTTCATTGATATCACTGACTTTCTCATCCATAACTGTATCTTCTGTTTCCCTCATACTGCTGCATTACAATTTTGTTGTGTAATAATGTTACTTGAAATTAAATCAAGAGCATGTCAAAGCAAATATCCAAGGGATTAGAAAGAGCTAATATGCAAATGACAGATTTTGAGTAGGCTTATATGGAAGTCGCAAATAGGTCAGAATGACTGAGATCTCTCTTTAAGACTGGCTTTTGATAGGGGATGCAGGCTAGCATTCAGTTGATTGGCAGAAGAAAAACCAGGGAGTTACTTTAAACCGAACAAGAGGCAGGGCTATGTTCCCGGTAGATAGGAGGCATGGGGTATGTTTTCTTATGGAAATAGCAGTCTACCATTGTACAGCTCAGGGAGTTCAACATTTAACACACTGGGTAGAAAAGTATTTCATAATTATCTAATTTTTGCTTGAATACTTTCAATACTCTTCGTCAGTCATGCTATTATTTATTAATCCAATTTTGAAAAGCTTTTTTCCTGAGCTTTATCATTTTTATTGTTAAGATGCAGGTGTAATTTACCAAATAAGTCTTATCTTGCTTTGTGCATGTGAAATATCTCTTGTTCATTCACTATTTTGTGGATATCGTCTTTTAGACACACATATTGTTGTCAATATTTTTCTTTTAAAAAATGGCTCTCACAAACTGAAACTTATTGCCTGACCAAGCCAGACCAGAGGCAGGCTCTCTGTATCTGTCTTTGGGTGACTAGAGGAGGGGGAAAAGGAGAAGAATGCTTTCTCTTTGATTATGAAATTTCCTCAGCTGAAAGCTCTTTGGTGGCTTGCCATTGATCTTGGAATAAAGAAGTTAGCACCTTACCAAAGCCTTCAAGGCCTCCAGGATCTTGCCTCTCCTTCCCTCTCTAAGGTCAATTCATTACGTGATCCCCTTTTTCCAGGGCCAAGGCTCTTCTGTCCTGGTAATTCTCACCTCAGACCATTTGCAAATACCCTTCTTTCTGCCTCCATGTGGACCACTTTGTTTCACCCTATCATTGCGCCTAGTAAGTACGCACTTATCATTTAGGTCTCAACTCAGTATTACCTATGTTTCCTTCCTCAGTGAGGCTTTCCCTGATCTCTTTGCTTTGGTCAATTCTCGTCTTATAAAGTCAAGCATGACTTACCTATTTTTTACAAAACAACTGTAGTTTTATATTTGTTTGACTATTTGGTTAAAGTCATTATGACTGCCCTTGCTCATTATTTTATTGTCAATATCTATCACAGGGAAAAGAACAGAGTGAATCCCTTAAATATTGGTCAATTAGGTTGCTGTTGCCACATATAAGCCAGGAGTTGGTCTAAGCCCTTAGTTTATATTCTGTCAATAACTTCTTATGAAAATCACATAAGACAGGTAATTTTAAACTTTTCTACTTGATAAATAAGGAAACAGGATCAAGGAAGTACAGTGATTTGCTCAAGATCCCTCATTTGATAAGTGGGAAAACCATTATCTAACCTAGACATTTGGACTGTGGTTAGAAATTTTTTTAGGGGGGAGCGGAGGAGGACAGAGTCTCCCTCTTGTTGCCCAGTATGGAGTGCAATGGTACGATCTTGGCTCACGCAACCTCCACTTCCCAGGTTCAAGTGATTCTCCTGCCTCAGCCTCCCGAATAGCTGAGATTACAGGCATGCGCCACCATGCCCGACTAATTTTTGTATTTTTAGTAGAGATGGGGTTTCTCCATGTTGGTCAGGCTGGTCTCGAACTCCTGACCTCAGGTGATCCACCCACCTCGGCCTCCCAAAGTGCTGGGATTACATGCGTGAGCCACCGTGCCTGGCTTGGACTTTTTTTTTAAAGTTTGCTTAGCACACTTTACTGTCATTCTTCTTCCATTATTAGTACTCACTTTCCTTAAAGAATTCATACTATTCTGTATCTTTCAGGAGAGACTGTCATTCACATGGTTCTGTTTTCCCACCTCCCTCCACTATAGGAGATAGGCTTAGTTCCCTGATCTGTCCAGTCCTGATTGGTTGAGGAATGGGTACATCACATGAGGTGGGTCAATAAGAATCCACTGTGGGACTTTTCTGCTAGAGCTAATGGGGAACACTATTTACTTCCTGTGGAGTTTCCAAACTATAAGAATGTAAAGTTCTCTTTGCCTATGTGAAGGCGTGTGATTTTACCAGCCTTGAAAATGATGAAATACATAATAAGTTCACAGAGTATTCTTTGAATAATATATTTTTTCTAGTATTCAGAAAACAACATCAAACTCATTTGTCTAGTTCACGGTTGTTCTTGATTATGTAAATAAGGATTAGCAGTATTGCCAAGGATAGTGTATTAGTTCATTTCCATTAATATAAAGGGATGCCTAAGACTGGGTAATTTTTAAAGAAAAGAGGTTTATTTGGTTCACAGTTCTGCAGGATGTACGGGAAGGATGGTGCTGACATTTGCTTCTGGTGAGGCTTTAGGAAGCTTACAATCCTGGAGGCAGGTAAAGCGGAAGCAGGTGTGTCAGATGGCAGGAGACAGCACAACAGAGTGAGTGGGGGAGGAAGTCTCAGATCTTAAACAACCAGATCTTTAATGAACTAACTGAGCAAGAACTCACTCATTACCAAAGACATGGTGCTAAACTATTCATGAGGGGTCCACCCCCATGATCTAATCACCTCCTATCAGGTCCCACCTCCAACAATGGGAATTGCATTTCAACATGAGATTTGGGGGGAGATTATGAGAAACCATACAGTTCTGCTTTCAGCCACCCAAATCTCATGTCCTTCTCTAATTTCTAAACACAAGTATGCTTTCACAATAGTCCCCCAAAGTGTAAACTCATAAGTTCTAAGTCCCAAGTCCAAAGTCTCATCTAGAGATGAGTTCCTTCCACCTATCAGCCTGTAAGATAAAAAATAAGTAATTTACTCCCAAGATGCAACAATAAATAGTACAGGCATTGGGCATATGTTCCCATTCCAACAGGGAGAAATTGACCGAAAGAAAGGAGCTTCAGATCCAATGCAAGGCCCAGCAGAGCAGTAATTCGATCTGAAGGCTCCAAAATGATCTTCTTTGACTCCATGACCCACATCCATGGCACACCGGTGCAAGGACTCCCAAGGTCTTGGATAGTTCTGCCCCTGTAGCTTTGTGGGTGCAGCCGCTGTGCATGCTCTCGTGGGTTGGAGTTGAGTGCCTGAGGCTTTGCAGGTTCAGGATGCAAGCTGCTTGTAGATCTGCCATTCTTGGATCCGGAGGATGGTGGCCTCTTTCCCACAGCTCCACTAGGCAGTGACCTAGTGGGGGATCTGTTTAGGGTCTTCAACCCTACATTTTTCCTTTACACTGCTCTAGTAAAGGCTTCCTGTGAGGGCTCCACCCTTGCAGCAGGCTTCTGCCTGGTCACACAGGCTTTCTTGCATGTTCTCTGAAATCTAGGAGGGAGCTGCCAAGCCTCCTTTACTCTTGCATTCCATGCACCTGCAGGCTTAACACCACGTGGAAGCAACCAAGGCTTATAGTGGCTTATGGTCTCCAAAGCAGTGTCTGGGGCCCTTTGAGCCAAGTCCAGAACCAGAGCAACCAGAATGTGGGGAGCAGTGACCTGAGGTTGCACAGGGCAGTCAAGCCCATGACTAGGCCTCCAAATCCATTTGTTTTTCTTAGGCTTCTGGGCTTATGATGGGAGGGACTTCCTCAGATACTTCTCAAATGACTTTGAGGCTTTTTTCTCATTATCTTGGATATTAGCTCTTGGTTCCTTTTTAGTTAGGCTAATCTCTCTAGCAAATGGCCACTCCAAAGCCTGCTTGTATTATCTCCTGAAAATGACTTTTCCTGTTCTATCACATGGACAAGCTGCAAAATTTCCAAACTTTTTTGGCTGTACTTCCCTTTTAAATATAAGTTCCAACTTTAAGTTCTTTCTTTGCTCCTGCATCTGAGTATAGATTGTTAGAAGCAGTCAGGCTACATCTTGAACACTTGCTGCTTGGAAATTTCTTCCATCATATATCCTAAGTCATGACTCTTCGATTCAAAATTCTACAAATCTCTAGGGCATGAAGACAAAGCAGCCAATTTCTTTGATAGGGCATAACATGGGTGACCTTCACTCCAGTTCCCAGTAATTTCCTCATTTCCACCTGAGACTCCTCAGCCTGGCCTTCATTATTCATATTTCTATCAGTGTTTTTGGTCACTACCATTTCACCATTCTCAAAGAAGTTCCATATTTTCCCTTATCTTCCGGTCTTCTTCCAAGTGCTCCAAATTCTTCCAACCTCTGCCTGTTACCAGTTCCAAAGCTATTTCCATATTTTCAAGTGTCTTTATAGCAAAATCCCACTCCCCAGTACAAATTTTCTGTGTTAGTCTGTGTTACTATAAAGGAATACCTGATACTGGGTAGCTTATATAAATAAAAAGAGGTTTAATTGGCTCAGAGTTCTGCAGAATGTACAGGAAATGTGGTACTGAAATCTGCTTCTGGTGAGGACTCAGGAAGGTTGCAATAATGGTGAAAGGTTAAGGGAAACAGATGTATCACATAGCAAGAGAGACCAACCAAGCAAGTAGAAGGAGCTCCCAGACTTTTAAACAACCAGATCTTGCATGAATTAATTGAGCAAGAACTCACTCATCACCAAGGAGATGTTGCTAAACCATTCATTTGGGATCCATCAGATGATCCAATCACCTCCCACCAGACCCCACCTCCAACACTGGGAATCATGGTTCAACATGAGATTTACAAGGGACAAAACATCCAAACCATATCAGATAGCAAATACTTACATTGTTGGTGGTTGTCTTTTTTCCCCCTTAATACTATGCCTAAAAATTAGTTGTATGATCAATTTAAAATCAACAGTAAATAATTACATTCCTGAAAAAAGTTGAGCTTGTATAATAACACATCTTAGAAATTTTTATTTTTTTACTTCTCTTGTGAAACTCTAGAAATATTCATATTAACTCAGAATGTTCTGTTTAGTCTTATCAATAAACATTGATTACATATTAAATGGAATTTGTTTGACAAAAAATAAAAAAAAGCATGAGTGTCCCTGGAGATAATTATGATATGGATAAGCAATTATACTCCATATGTATCAAATAATCAAGAAGCAAGCTCAGCTGCTCACTGCTTGTAACAAGAAAGAAGTGCAGTGGAAGGAAAATTACTTTATTCCAGGGCTTGCAGTGAGGAAATGGCCAAGGCTAGTGCCTTAAAACCATTTCAAACTTCAGGCTGGGGAGAGGGGCTTAAAAAGGGAACTTTGAATGGGAGGCATGCTTGATTGGCACTGGGTACAAGGTCTGTGTGTCTTGTACCAGTGGCTATCTTGAGTTATGGTTAGCCTAGAGTGTGGGCTGGCATCATCTCAACAAGGTTGTTGACTAACTACCTTGAGGTAATCTCTGGAATTTTGTGTCTGGGTCTTCATGCCTGGTCTGTCTCAAAATTAGCTTCTGGAACTTCTAAGAAAGCACAACTTGTAAGTGTGCATGGGGTAAGTTTAACAAGTACACAGTTAGATAAATGTTCATAATATCAAGGAAGTGTGTGGTGAGAGAGGGACATAGTGTTCCAAAGAAGACTTCAAGGCTATATTTTAAAACTAAGGAGAAAAAAAGGTTTCTGCAGTATGCTTCAAGGTTACATGTGGAGCCTAGGGGAAAGGAGAAAAGGAAAGAAGAAAAGACAATTCTCAAAAGAAGAGATACAACTTGCCAAAAAACATATGAAAAATGCTCAACATCACTAATTAACATGAAAATGAAAATTAAAGCCACGAGATACCACCTTTCTCCTGCAAGAATGGCCGTAGCTAAAATAATCAAAACATAATAGATGTTGGTGTGGGTATCATGAAAAGGGAACACTACACTGCCGGTGGAAGTGTAAAGTTGTACAACTGCTATGGAAAACACTATGGAGTTTCCTTAAAGAATGAAGAGCAAAATAACCATCTGATCCAGCAATCTCACTACGGGGTATCTACCCACAGGACATTTGCATATGCATGTTTATAGCAGCACAATTAGCAATTGCAAAAGTATGGAACCAGCCTAAATGCCCATCAACCAATGAGTAGATAAAGAAAATGTGTTGTATGTACATCATGGAATACTGCTCAGGCCTAAAAAATGAAATAATGGCATTTGCAGCAATCTGGATAGAGTTGGAGACCATTATTCTAAGTGAAGTAACTCAAGAATGCATAACCAAGTATTGTATGTTCTCATTTACAAGTGGGGTCTAAGCTGTAAGAATGCAAAGCCATAGAATGATGTAATAAACTTTAGGGACTTGGAGACGAGTGGATGGGGGGTGAGAAATAAAAGACTACACATTGGGTACAGAGTACACTGCTCCGGGGTAGGTGCACCAAAATCTCAGAAATTACCACCAAAGAGCTTACCCATGTAACCAAAAAACACTTACTCCCCTAAAACTTTTGAAATTAGAAAAGAAAAGAAAATTTTTAATGTATTTTGAAGCTAAAATGCTCATTACAGTATTGGCTATCATGATCCAATGAGAAAAAGAGATTACCAAGAACATCTAAAGGGATAAACTTATTTACACATTCTAGTAGCAACTTGAGGGAAAATAAATCCAGTGGATCTTAGAGATAGGATTTCTGGTATATTTCAAAAGTACAAATTCAGCTTTGCAGAGAGAACTTCAATTATTTATTCATTAATCCCCTTGCTCGGCAAATATTTGTTAATACTTCCAGATGACACTATTTCCTTTAAAGCACATGATTAATATTTAATATTTAAATAATAACCGACGTTCTCTAACTTACTATTTTAGTGTTTAATAATTTCCTCCGAAACATATTATTCATTTCCTTTGTCACTGCCCTACTTGAGAGCCTCCTGAATCTCACCTAAACTATTCACCAGTGGTCTTCCTATCCTTGGTCTTCTATTACTAAAGTCCATTTCAACATTGCTGCCAAAGTTACAGCTGCACATGTAAAAATGTGGTCATGCCACTTTTCTGTCTGTCATGGTATTTTTACCCTTCGTACCTAGAGAATAAAATCCAGGGCTCCTTACAATTTGGCCACAATATTTATAGTTCTCTATGTTCAACTGTTATCCACCTCCTTCCAAATAACCATATTGAACTTCTCAACATTTTCTCCTTTTTTTTTTTTTGTACAGATCTTTCATTGGACATATAGTTATCCATTTCTTTTGGGTAAATATATAAGAATGAGATGTCTAGGTTGTATATTATATCTATATTTAATTTTTTATTATATTTTATGTTCTCGGGTACATGTGCACGATGTGCAGGTTTGTTACATATGTATACATGTGCCATGTTGGTGTGCTGCACCAATTAACTCATCATTTACATTAGGTATATCTCCTAATGCTATCCCTCCCCACTCCCCCCACCCCACAACAGGCCCCGGTGTATGATGTTCCCCTTCCTCTGTCCAAGTGTTCTCATTGTTCAGTTCCCACCTATGAGTGAGAACATGTGGTGTTTGGTTTTCTGTTCTTGTGATAGTTTGCTGAGAATGATGGTTTCCAGCTGCATCCATGTGCCTACAAAGGATATGAACTCATCTTTTTTATGGCTGCATAGTATTCCATAGTGTATATGTGCCGCATTTTCTTAATCCAGTCTGTCATTGAAGTACATTTGGGTTGCTTCCAAGTCTTTGCTGTTGTGAATAGTGCCACAATAAACATACGTGTGCATGTGTCTTTATAGCAGCATGATTTATAATCCTTTGGGTGTATATCCAGAAATGGGATGGCTAAGTCAAATGGTGTTTCTAGTTCGAGATCCTTGAGGAATCGCCACACTATCTTCAACAATGGTTGAACTAGTTTACAGTCCCACCAACAGTGTAAAAGTGTTCCTATTTCTCCACATCCTCTCTAGCACCTCTGTCGTCTCAGCCCTAAATCTCCTTAAGCTGATAAGCAACTTCAGCAAAGTCTCAGGATACAAAATCGATGTGCAAAAATCACAAGCATTCTTATACACCAATAATAGACAAACAGAGAGCCAAATCATGAGTGAACTCCCATTCACGATTGCTTCAAAGAGAATAAAATGCCTAGGAATCCAACTTACAGGGGATGTGAAGGACCTCTTCAAGGAGAACTACAAACCACTGCTCAATGAAATAAAAGAGGACACAAACAAATGGAAGACCATTCCATGCTCATGGATAGGAAGAATCAATATCATGCTACCTGACTTCAAACTATACTACAAGGCAACAGTAACCAAAACAGCATGGTACTGGTACCAAAACATATATACATATATAGACCAATGGAACACAACAGAGCCCTCAGAAATAATACCACACATCTACAACCATCTGATCTTTGACAAACCTGACAAAAACAAGAAATGGGGAAAGGATTCCCTATTTAATAAATCATGCTGGGAAAACTGGCTAGCCACATGTGGAAAGCTGAAACTGGATCCCTTCCTTACACCTTATACAAAAATTAATTTGAAATGGATTAGAGACTTAAATGTTAAACCTAAAACCATAAAAACCCTAGAAGAAAACCTAGGCAATACCCTTCAAGACACAGGTATGGGCAAGGACTTCATGTCTAAAACACCAAAAGCAATGGCAACAAAAGCCAAAATTGACAAATGGGATCTAATTAAACTAAAGAGCTTCTGCACAGGAAAAGAAACTACCATCAGAGTGAACAGACAACCTACAGAATGGAAGAAAAGTTTTACAATCTACTCATCTGACAAAGGCCTTATATCTGGAACCTACAAAGAACTCAAACAAATTTACCAGAAAAAAAAAAAAACAACCCCATCAAAAAGTGGGCAAAGGATATGAACAGACATTTCTCAAAAGAAGACATTTATGCAGCCAACAGACACATGAAAAAATGCCCATCATCACTCGCCATCAGAGAAATGCAAATCAAAACCACAATGAGCTACCATCTCACACCAGTTAGAATGGCAATCATTAAAAATTCAGGAAACAACATTTTCTCTTCGACACCTTTGTGCCTCTGCTCACATTGTTCCTTTAATATGGAGTAGCCTTTCCTCCATTTTTTTGCCTGAAATCTCCTTTTCATCATTCAAAGCCTGGTTCAAATATCACTTTCTCTTTGAAGCAGAGTGGTTGCTCATTCCTTACAATCTTAGGTTTACTGTTAATGGGAAAATTAATTTGTAGTACATGAGCCTTCACTCAGTGAAGGAGAGGCTGTTACTCAAAATGTGTTGAGTGAAATAGTAAAATGAGTTGTAGAAATGTGATGGGAACATTCTAGAGAACATTTATCAAGTCTTGATGAAGGTCCTATATGTGTATTCTTTTTTTGCAATTAAAAGTTTTATTAATATAAATATTTGTGACTCAAAATTTAGAAACTAGAGAAAATTTAGAGATTTTTAGGAACTATGAGTTTGTGAGTTACTTCATGAACACAGGTTATAAAACTAAAAGAAAATTTTGCTAAAATGTAGTTTACACAGTTAATCTGCGGGTGATGAAATTGAGGTTACAGAGGGGCTAATTTATGATAGAATGAGGAGTAGAACACACATCTTCAGACTTGACTTATGCAAAACCTTCTGGTTAGTCCGGAAGCAGTACTTCCAAGGAATCAAGATCAACGAGTAAATATTCTAGTGTTGTTTATAGTAGAGTGACTTATTGTTAAGGAGAAAATGGTTTTAAGATTATTCAGAAAGGAATTTCTAGAGAAGAAGAAAAGATAGAATTGATTTTCTAAGTGATATGTATTTCTATGAATATACTTTTTTATATTCTATATTCCCAGAATATAGGAGGCTGTTGAATGCATACATTTTAGATGCTAAAATATAATGTAATACCACAATTTTAATAAATTTTACCACAGGTCCCTCTTCTTCATAAACACTTAAAAATCTATCATATAACTGTACATTTTGGCATCATTTTCGTTTGTGACTTTTTCTATGTCTAATAACTTTTATTTGTACCAGATAAATTAGTTTAGGTTGGTGGTTTTGGTAGCAATGTTATTCTTTTTGTTTATTTGATTTTTTAAAAGATTTGTGGCTTCACCTGTGGCAATGTTGTTTTTCATATTCTACTTTTGAAACATGTGTCCTCTAGTGAATCATTTTAATGAGAAGTTCCTGGAGTATGGCTTATTTCTTAATTGACAAGTTTGTTTTGCATCACTCTTGAAACGACAAAGTTAATAAAGGGTGAGGTATATAGACAAAAGTAATGTTTTGGAAAGTTCTGTCACAAGATGCAATGCAACTTCCATGGTGTCTTTTCCTGTGAAAACTATAAACAGGGAATACTGAGAAGCTATCGAACATTTGGGACTTTCTTTCTTCTTTCTGCCTTTTTGGGGGTTGGGGTGGATAAGGAAAGAATTTGACATTAAGGCAACTAGGGAACAGATAACTTTTACCATTTTGGGTTCCACAGTCCGAAACAGGCATTGTAATATTTCTTTTCTTTTCTTTTTTTTTTGGTGGGGGGCGGATGTACCACTTAGACAAGTTGTAGATTTTTCGTGTCTCCTTTCAACGTCATCAGACCACTTATCAAGTTTGCATAAAATACATTTGTTAACAATGTACCTCGTTGTCTGAGTTTTCTCTCAGCTAGAAACTGACTGTTTGCAATGACCCCCATCTTCACAGGTTATGGGGATCTTCATCAGTTTTCAACCTATTTTCCAGAGGCCTTGAGGGTAGAGATGGCTTTTAGAATTTAGATATCCAAACTTAGACTGGTTAGTAGGCCCCAGGCATTGTCATCCTTGGCCACATACACTACTCGCCCTCACCTACATGTTTTTTTTTTTTTTTTTTATTTTTGTTGGCAAATGCCAGACACGAACTTTCTTATTCTGAAAACTATACCCAAGGTGAGACACAGGTTAAACAAGATGTTCATTGTCATAACCTCTGAATTTTTAAATATGTTTCCTTTATAGTTTATTTAAAAATGCATTCTTGGCCAGGCACAGTGGCTCATGCCTCTAATCCCAGCACTTTGGGAGGCCGAGGCAAGTGGATCACGAGGTCAGGAGATCGAGACCATCCTGGCTAACATGGTGAAACCCCATCTCTACTAAAAATACAAAAAAATAAATAAATAAATACCGGGTATGGTGGCATGCACCTGTAGTCCCAGCTTCTTAGGAGGCTGAGGCAGGAGAATTGCTTGAACCTGGGAGGCAGAGGTTGCAGTGAGCCGAGACTGTGCCACTGCACTACAGCCTGGGTGACAGAGCAAGACTCCATCTAAAAAAACAAACAAACAAAAAAAACAGCAAAAATGCATTCTTAAATTGGATTGATTAATGTCATGATAGCTTTCATTTACCTTAAAATATGCAGTGTGGTATTGTGTGTTTGCTATTTGAGTGAGGCCTACATCCCACATGCTAAGAGCATTCTATTCAAGAATTTCAGTCCACAGCTGACAAACAGGCTTTCTAATGGGAGTTCCGTGCTTGATATGGTTTGACTGTGTTCCCAACCAAATCTCATCTTGAATTGTAGTCCCCATAATCCTCACATGTTGTGGGAGGGACCCAATGGGAGGTAATAGAGCCATGGGGTCAGTTATCCCCATGCTGCTATTATCGTGATAGTGAGTGACTTCTCACGAGATCTGATGGTTTTATTAGGGGCTTTTTCCTGTTGCTGGGCACTTTTCCTTGCTGCCATCGTGTGAAGAATGACATGTTTGCTTTCCCTTCCACCATGATTGTAAGTTTCCTGAAGCCTCCCAGCCATGCTGGACTGTGAGTCAATTAAACCTCTTTCCTTTGTAAATTGCCAGTCTTGGGTATGTCTTTATTAGCAGCATAAGAACGTATTAATATAGTGCTTTAGCAGGTACTAATGCAAGCATTTATATTACCCATATGTAGCTTATCCACAGATGTTGGAAATATGTTCAAAATAAGAATGTTATTAATAGATATTATTCATGAATAGCATACTATATGGGAAAATGGTTTTTTAGAGGTGAAAATAGTGACTGACTGATCAGCATCATTAATGTAAAAAGAGAGCTCTAATTGGTAAGATTAAAGTTCTTAAGAATATGTGGATTGGTTAAACTTCTTTTAGAGACATAAACATGACCAGGGTGTAAGAATCCAGGGAGGCCTGAAGCTTGTAGCAATAAAAGTGATGCTAAGGACATGAGCCCTAAACAAACTGGTTCTAGCCATTGACTGAGAGAAACTCTAAGGATATGTTTGTATTGAGTGAATTTTTCACTTCAGATGTTAAAGGGAGCACTTAACTGTACCAAGAACTGGGACTTACTCAAGCTTTAAATAATATTTTGTATGACCTGACTTGTGTCCACTTGTCAATGTATTGGTTAGTCATGTCTACATTTGTGAGAGAATTTGATCTATGATTTGTTTTCTCTATGGTCTGGTAGCCAAATAATGTACTGTAAATAACCTAAGAATTATGCATAGTAAATAGACTTAAGATCAGTTCATAATTGTTTAGGGAGCATTTACCAAGCACTAAGTACTTTCCATATATTGTTGAATCTTCAGCTTCCAATGTCTGCACCGAAAAGGTGTGCTCTACAATAGTCCTCACAACACTGCTAAGAATGCTATTGTTGTTTGTTTTTGTTTTGATTTTGGTAAGCTTACTGTGAATAATGTGGTGCTTATCATTGTCATTATTTAGAGAAAGGAAATAAGATGATCAAATCCATCTATGAGATGGGTAAAATTACCCTGTTTTGCAGATGAGGAAACTAAGTCACAAGGGTACTTAAGTGACTACTCTAGGTCACAGAGCTAGAAAGTGGCCAATTTGGGATTCAGCTGGTATTTGAGTGACTCTAAAAATCCATTATTTTAACCATAATATTTTAGTGTATCCCTTACCAGTACTTTGTTGTTAAATGGGAACATTTATGAGCTAGGAAGTCAGTTAAACATTTCTGATAATACAGCATAGTATTTATATTGCAGAGTTTTCTTATGTAGTCAAAAGGTAAAAAAGTAACTTGTCTCATCCTAGGGCATGCTGGATAGCTACCTGGACTACAGGATAATTAGACACCTTTCAAAGAAGTATTTACAGCGTGGAAAATGTCCTTAAGGACTTTGATTCAATGACTGATTTCATGACAATGAAGGGCTCCGAAAGCAAAACGAGGTTCCTTTATGTAGAGTAAAGGAAATAGGCTAGCACTGGACCTTTTTGGTGCAGACATTGGAAGCTGAAGATTATCTGTACTGATTTTCCCCCTAATCCCCATTATTGGGTTACTGGTTACCGACCTTAGTATAACTTGAACAATATCATCTCTGTAACCTTTGTGTTGGCTTATCTTGATCAACTATCAGTGCAAAGTGAGAAGCTGCCTTTCATCTGATTTCCAATGGTGTTAACTAGAAAAAGAGAAACTAAAAAGTTTGCGTTGAGCAGAAATAGGTAGTCAAGGTATTAAAGCACTAACAGTGAACCTAAAAAAGGTATTTGAAGAAAGAAGGATTCCTGGAGAGAAGGTTCACTAAAAAATAGCCTACACCGTAGGACATTGTGAACAAAGAGAGTTGGCTAAAATCTGGATTATTTGCTATGGTACAAAGTTTTTCTATTTGAACTTCAATGAAAAGTTTTTCGTCAATTTATCCTTGCACTGAAACTTTCCTCTTAAATCGAATGCATCAAAGATCTAGCATTGTTAAGGAAGAAATCCTTGAACTCTAAGCAGGGCTGGAAAAAAAAAAAAAAAAATAGATAATGGTACATAAATCTTCCTCTCTGGAAAAAATAAATAAATAAAGCCAGTTTGACTTTTGGAGACCAGTTAAATCAGTTAGAAGAAGAGAGAAAGAGCTTTCTAGCCAAGGAGGGAGGAGAAAGTGAACAAGGAAGTTGTAAAACACAATACAATTATTTTACAATGGCTTATTAAATGAAAGGAGGTAGCACTTTGCTTGTCTAACATAGATCGTTTTACACTGTGCCACAGTAGAAATAACATCAGCTTTGTGATACACAGACCTCAGTTTAAGGCCTGGCTCTACCACTTTCTACCTGGGAAATTCATGGCAGCTTCTTAACTCCCAGTACTTGCCTCACAGTAGTATTGGGGCCTCTGTGTGACAGTAACCTTCTGTTTGACTTTGGCCAACTTAACCACTATGTCTCAGAGGCTTCGTCTCTTAAATGGAAGTAATAATGCTTCATTGCTCCATTCTACAACATTTTTCTGCACATGGGGACAAAACATACAGAACTAATGTTCCTAGTGGTTTTTGTTCTCTCAAATGAGGATAACAATGACCACCTATAGTAGTGGCATTTCGAAGATTAAGTGTTAATGTATTTAAGGTCCCTAATTCTTAAGCAGACAATAAATGCTACATAATAAGCATGCAGTAAATATTAGAGCTACATTATTAAATTCATGCAAGATCTATTGGTGGCATTAACTTAGTACTTACTTTTATAGAGAAAAATATATGCCACGGCAGACAACATACAGGAATATCATCTCATATCTGAATTGTGCTTGTGATTTTTCAAAGCATAATCACATTTTAATAGATAAGGGCATGCATACATCATAATTCTCACCTTCCAGAAAAGGAGGATGAGATCCAAAGAACTTTAGTGATATTAACCAGAGATGATGTAATTTAAAATAGGGAAGTCAGGGCTGGAATCTGAATTCCTGAATCCTATCCTAGTGATCTTCCCATTACACCTTTTTCTTGTTTTGTTTGTTTGTTTGTTTTTTGGTTTTGGTTTTTTTGCTGTTCTATAGGTCTGGCATACTTTTCCAGAAATCCTGTGTTAGAATAAACTATAAGAAGAAATATGCGATCAAATGATATTTTGAAAATCTTATGAGTTTATGATGCGTTCTTATCCTGAGTTTATTGTTGCAGTTTTTTGAATGTGAAAAAAGATAAATTATCTGTAACATTCAGAGAGGAACAGAGAGAACACACTTGTGCTAAATTGAGTGAACTTGTGCCACTATCAGTTTTGAGCTTTGAACTGATTTCAGACCCATGAAAGTTGAAAATTAACAAAATGGTTTGCTTTTTTCAAAAGAAAACTGAAATTTTAAAATCACAATTCAAATGTATCCACTCTAAATAACTATGGAAAGATAAATATTTTGATCAACAAAACAAATTGGAATATAAAAAAATTATTAAATTTTCTGTGAAACATGTCTATTTAGAATAGAGTAATTGGTTACTGACTCTATATTGTTTAAAAGTGTTGGGATTATAGAATTCAGCCTGAAATGACTTTGATTCCTCAATATAGTTTGTTTCACCTACCCAGTTAAATACCTTAATATTTGATATTTTTTTCTTTGCAATATCAAAATACTTTTAGGAAGTAACAAATTTACAGCATTGTGTAAATATAATATTTATCTATTTTAGCTCAGTCCAGCTGAATTTAACCTACACTGTCATTAAGAGTCTGCAATGCCAGGCATGATGCTTTCCCCAGATAACTATAGTCTCTGCCTTTGAAGAATCCAATGTCTGAGCTTTATGGCAATAAAAGCTCATAGTTGCT
The DNA here is from genome assembly GCF_001698545.2 of Rhinopithecus bieti. NCBI lineage: Eukaryota > Metazoa > Chordata > Mammalia > Primates > Cercopithecidae > Rhinopithecus > Rhinopithecus bieti. The sequence continues at coordinate 226,059 of NW_016805026.1, forward strand.
ATCATTCATTGACCTCTTGCAATGGATGAGCTGCTCTGCAAAGAGTTTTGAACATGTTTTCTGATTTAATCCCATTGTCCAAGGTTTTGGAAACAGTGTTTTATTAGCCCAGTTTATAGATGAGGGAACAGTGGCTTAGAATAAGGAACTTATACTGAGTTACTAACCTCATAAGTGGTTTAATCTATCTGATATGGTTTGACTGTGTCTCCACCCAAATCTCAACTTGAATTGTATCTCTCAGAATTCCCATGTGTTGTTGAGAGGGACCCAGGTGGAGGTAATTGAATCATGGGGGCTGGTCTTTCCCATGCTATTCTTGTGATAGTGAACAAGTCTCCTGAGATCTGATGGGCTTATCAGGGGTTTCTGCTTTTGCTTCCTTGTTTTCTCATGCTGCCACCATGTAAGAAGTGCATTTCGCCTCCTGCCATGATTCTGAGGCCTCCCCAGCCATGTGAAACTGTAAGTCCAATTAAACCTCTTTTTCTTCCCAGTCTCAGGTATGTCTTTATCAGCTGCATGAAAATGTATGAATACACTATTCTTAATTGATATGCCAACACAAATATAGAGACAGATATCAACATATATACACAAAATGCAAACAAAATTGCTTGCAGCTCTAAGTAGATATAAGTATACTTTTCCTTCTTCAGTGGGAACAAAGGTATCATAATTGTTGTTTCTGCCTACAGGTTATGCTTCAACATTGATTATGTGATAGTAGCATCACCGTTGTGCAGAGAAGGCAATGCATTAGTAATCATAGAGGGGTGCAAAAGTCCATCATGGCTAGTAACTCAGATCTCAAATGCTCTGAGCTTGACCCTATAGCCTTGATTTTTATTAAAAAAAAGATTATAACCAAAATTATATTTAAACTATAGGTTGACTTAAAGGTCTTTAATTATTTTTAATGATTTAAGATCATTAAAGATCTTTAAATCAATCTAAAGTTTGTTAAAGACAATGAAACTTCTTATCTTAACTCTATCTTGTGCTTTTTCTAGGAAATCAAAGTAATAAGAAATGCTTCGAATATACTCAGAACTGTATTTTATAAAAGGATCACAAACACACAGTGCCAGAAGACCTTACACAAGAGTGTATGAAGGACACAAAGGTAGGAGAGAAATTAATGAAGACATAGTACTCGAAAGATAATAGACTTTTCCCTCTTGTATTTAAATTTTGAGAGCAAAATTTGTGACAGAATATTTAGAAACATATTAGAGATACATAATTTCATATTTATTTATTTAGTTATTTATTTATTTTTTGAAACAGAGTCTTGCCCTGTCACCCAGGCTGGAGTGCAATGGCCTGATCATGGCTCACTGCAACCTCTACATCCTGGTCTCAAATTATTCTCATGCCTCAGCCTCCCAAGTAGCTGGGACTACAGGCATGTGCCACCATATCTGGCTAACTTTTTATTTCTTTGTAGAGATGGGTTTTTGCCGTGTTGTCTAGGCTGGTCTCAAGCTCCTGGACTTAAATGACCTGCCTGCCTCAGCCTCCCAAAGTGCTGAGATTACAGGTGAAAGCTACCATGCTAGGCCTCATTCATGCATTCAAATAGTAAAGTGAATGATTGTATTCTAAATTTGCTAGGGCTTCTGTAACAAAGTAATGCAGACTCAGTGGCTTAAGTAACAGAAATTTATTTTCTCACATTCTGGAGGATGGTAGTCCAAGATCAAAGTGCCAGCAGAGTGGTTTTGTCTTCCTTGGTTTGTAGATGGCCATCCTCTTGCTGCCTCATCACAGTGTGTCTGTGCACAGCTGGTGGCTCTCTGTGTATCTAAATTTCCACTTCTTATAAGAAAACCAGTCAGAATGGAATAAAGTCTTCCTCAGTGACCTCATTTTGACTCATTACCTCATGCCCTATCTCCAAATACAGCCACGTTCTGAGTTACTGGGTGTTAGGGTTTAAAGACATGAATCTGGATGAGGGGACACAATTCATCCTATAGAAGTGACTTTAATTGCAAAGAGCATAGTTTCTTTAAATCTAGAATCTAGTGCAACTTCTTCAAAATTTTCACTCTGTATAAATTAACCATGATCTAATTTCTAATAAAATGCATTTATTTATTAAAAATGGCATTCCTGAATTAGCTTAAAAGGACAATATACACATATGTGTGTACATATTTGAGTATATATAAATGCATACGTACACTAAACATATATGTTAGAGTGTTGGAGAGACAGCAAGGTAGGTATGGTTATAGCTACCTGTTATTCACCCACATATTTACAACCAAAAGTATAGGTTTTATTTATTGACCAATTAGATGTGGCCAAATGAATAACCAAAATAGTAAATTTTCATCATGCTGAAATCTTTCCTTTTAAAAATGCACTTGACTAAGTTTCTCTTTCAGATTAACCTACAATTTTATTTCTACATTCAACTTCATTTTTAGAAACATTTAAATAGGCTAAAATAAATTATTTGCAGTTGTACTGTGAGTTCAAAGTAATCTCAAGTACGTTAATTAAGAGATCTCATTGTTGTGGATAGTATTTTCCAAAAATGGCTATAACAATATTCCCAGTCCAACAGACCCTTGTAACTTTCCAACCAAGAGGTAGTTTATCGCTCCTCTAGACACAGTTTTTAAAACTTGAAGGACCTTTGTGAATGCTTGAACAAATAGAATGTAGCAGGATTGGATACAGCTTGAGTAATGATACTTGTTTTAATAATCCCTGATAATTTATTATTAGGTAAGAGAAACCCAGGGAAGCCCACCAGAATGTCAATGAAATAGTTGAATATGGTATTTAAAGGATCTAAATTTTGTTAGCAGGATCTGTCTCTCTCTCTCTCTCTTTCTCTCTCTCTCACTTCCCTGCCCCCCATAAGTGTTCTGCCTTCTTTGGAGCAATCTATCATTCCACATGATATCATTTATAATTATAATATACTATTGCAAGGATATTATTTAGTTCACAGTCTAGTATGATAGAATAGGAAGTGTCAGTGTTTACATTTGTGAATTTGTCATACAACTCTTGCTTTATATCATTTTATTTCCAGAAATAAATTTAAGTTCTAAATAATGGTAAAAAAAATTCAAAATTACATGATGACTGTAGCTTTCATCACTTACTAAATAAATCTCTTCAAAATAACTGTCCCTAGGATGCCAATCAATTTCTATATAAGTCTGACCTTCGGATACAGCTTGAGTAATGATACTTGTTTTAATAATCCCTGATAATTTATTATTAGGTAAGAGAAACCCAGGAAAGCCCACCAGAATGTCAATGAAATAGCTGAATATGGTATTTAAAGGATCTAAATTTTGTTAGAGAATGAAACAAAACACTTCTTCATTAGAATATTCCTATTTAAAAATGACTTTTGTTTGTTGTAATGCAATGTCATGTGTATAATTCTGGAAATAATGTTTTCTAAAGCTACATGTCAGCCTGACACCATAAAAATTGTTGGCACATTTGAAAAACTAGTATACATAAAATTAATTATGTAAAAACATTGGATTTCATGGAATTGGATCTAGTTTGTAAGTAGGCCCCATGTCTCCTGTGTAGAGAAGAAAGAGATAAATAAATAAAAAATAAAAATATTAATTTAAGAGACACCCTCCCTAAGACTATTACCCATTTATTTTCTTGTTCCAGAACTGGGCTACTTCTGCTTTTTCAGGCTACCAAGCCTTCTTCAGCCTGACTGGAGTGTTCAGGTCCAAGCTTGTTTTTGATAACATGCTTTGATTGGTTCCACACCACCTCCACTTCCTAATGATAAAGGATACAAAATCTCTCTAAAGCACCCTTCTAAAAATTCTCTGGAAACCCAAGAGGTATCTCACATGTGCTTATGTGCCAACTTTATTCATTGCTTCCTGTGGGCATTTACCATTTCTTCCCTCTTTTGTTCCAGGCTTTTTCCAGTAGAAACTGTGGTGTCTGCTGGGCTTTGCCAGCTGTACTGGGTACTACTGTTGCTTTTGTCAGATTCTACCACTTAACATTAGTCAGGATGTAGGATTGGTTCTTCTGGTGATCCCACTCACATTAGCTCGGTGTCTTGGTCTCTTTCTGGACACCACACTCTCTCACTAACATAACGTCTCTGAAGTTCCGCATAAGGCCCTAAGGCTGCAAGGTTTCTCTTCATTATAAAGTCCAAACTTTTCCCAAGAGACATATGACCCATAACTGTATTCTGTTGTTGAAAACAGTTCTGTCTATTCATACTTCTCATGAATCCACGGGAAATGGTGGCAAGATGAAGGGCACTTTGGGTTCCAAACCATTATATACCATTTATTCACCCCACTGTTTTTTGTAAGGGACTGAAACATAGGCTCAGTGTCCTGCTTTCCCTGGATTTTATAGGAAGCTGTCCCTAGAGTACAAACTAGAATTATGATATCTTAAGCTCTTTCTTGACTGCTTTATTTTGAAAAACCCCACCCTTAACCATATCCCAACACGATTCCCTTTTCTACTTGATATTCCTCCCTAACACCCGTTGCTGCCTGGAATATGATATATTCTAGTTATATATTTGTCTATTTGTTTTTATCACTAGAATGTAAGCAGTAGGAGGTCAGGGTTTTTATCTCTCTTGCTCACTGCTCTATCCCTAACACCTAGAGCCATGTCTAGCACACAGTAGGTACTTGATAGTTACTGGATATATAAATAAGTGAAAGAACAAATGAACAGATTTTGGAGGATAGGGTTTAGATCTGGTACTAGGGTTCAAAAATGTGTCTTTGTAACACCAGAGTTCTCAATTTAGTAGGTTTGCTAGAGTGAGTAGAGTTTTGAAATGATGTGTGTTATCACAATATATTGTTATGGGCACTTACTAACATGTTGGCCAGATGAGGTTAGAATGCGTCCTGATAGAGGTAGATGCACAGTGGAAGCACAGAGGAAGGTCTCACTGCTTATGAGGAGGTGTGGAGAGATGATGCCAGGCATAGATTTATAGAAGAGAAAGTATTTACTTTACATTCTGAAGGACTTTTTTTGGCAGAGAAGAACACTCTGGCTGAAGGAAATGGATGGTCAAAAGCATATATGAGAAAGATTCTGGCATTTGAGGAAGCTTCTGGCATTTTGGTGCAAAATGTTTGGGATTGGAAGTGGACAGAGATTCCACATAGGGATGCCTTCTAGGGCATCCTTTGCTCCAAGTGACAATGACAAGGACCAGGGTATTAGCAATGGGAGGAGAGAGGAAGTGAAAGAGTAAATAAATATTTTAGAGGTGGACTTCATAGGAGTTGATGATTGACTGATGCAAAGAAAAGGTAAGAGGAGGAGTGAGGAATGGCAATGCCATTTCTAATGTGAAGAACTGATACGCTGGTTTATCCTTAACTGATATGAGTAATACATGGGGTGGCAGGAGCAAGGTTGGTGAGAAAGTGAGGAGGAAGACTTCAATTTCCTGTTAGACATGCCATGTTTGAGATGCTGGTGGTTATGCAGAAGTGGGGGCCTTGAGCTCAATGCAAAAATGGGGCTGTTGATGCAGATTTGGATGTCATTGCTGAGAGTACAGGATTTTATCAGCTCTGTTAGATAGAGGATACAAAACAAGCATAAAAGCATCCTAGGTTTCCAGGATGGAACCCTGAGTGATGTGAATATTAAAGAGAAATCTGTAAAACAGAGATTGAATACTCAGTTTCATCAGAACCACAGGAGAAGGAAGGGAGGAAGAAACTTTGCAGAAGGAAGAAACGGTCAATCAGCAAGTGCCACCAAAGTCAAGAAGATAAAGTTTAGCAACTAGGATTTCTTGGTAATCTTTGCAAGAGCCATTTCAGTGGAATGCTGAGGGTGAGAAAGCAGAGTGAATGCTGTACATTTTATATGAATGCATAGAAGCATCCCCCATTGTACCCTCAGCCCCACCCCATCCAACCCTTCTCATGGAAACATTCTCAGTCCTGCAGAACTTGCAATGAGGTGAATTAATTTAGAACCTTGCGCTCAAGTGAGGACTATAAGAGTGTTCACAAGTTTACACGATGTGACTGCCAGCCTTTTCCTCTTCCTTTAGCATCCTCACAGGTATTTTTTTATATGACTGATGAATATCACTTACTGACCAACATGTATCTGAGGAGGTGAGTAAGGTCCAGGAAGTCTTCATTTCTAAAAACGTCAAAAGTTGATGCTGCAATTACCAGTAATAATCATGCATCTTGAAGTGCCCTTAATTTAAGTTTGATACTGTGGTGGTGAGATCATCTTCTGTCACCTATATCATAAAAAAATGCCTTGATCCTTTTATAAACATAACTTTTCAAAAGCAAAAGGGCAAAAAGGCCACAGATGCTTGTGTATGTCATTGTATAGAAAATACTGAAGGGTCCATAACCATTGGTTAGCAGGAGTAACTCTGGGTAGAGGGCGAGATTAGGGGAGGGGTGAAGGGAAAAATTCACTTTTCATTTATCTTCTTCTGCACTGTTTAATATTTAAATTTTTAAATGGGCATATATTTAGGCAATGCTTGTGTAATTCTTTGAAAGACATGCCATCTTATTAGGAGGGAGACTGACTTTTCCATACTTACCCTCACCCAAAATACTACATAGAGTTTATCATGTCTCTGGTTTAAACATGATTTCTACTTGTTGCTAAGTTAATCTTAATTATGAGACTGTTGCTGAAGGGGAAAATGTGAGAGAATAACCAAGGATAGAATGAAAATGTCTATAAATACCAGGGGCAAAATCGATGCCCTCTTCAGCAACCAGATGCCCTTTTCACTTCCCCAGAGTGTTGCTCTAATCACTGGGAGCTCAGTAGCAGTACAGATTCCCAGGTCCCACTCTCCCAAACAGGATTCTCTGAGGATGAGTCAAAGAAGCTTGCAGGTTTTAGAGAGCCCCATTGGTATTTTTTCTTTTTGAGACAAGGTCTTGCTTTATCACCCAGGTTGAGGTGCAGTGTCACAATCATAGCCCACTTTAGCCTTGAACTCCTGAGCTCAAGCAATCCTCCTGCCTCAGACTCCTGAGCAGCTGGGACTACAGTTGCACAACACCACGCCTGAATAAATTTTAATTTTTTGTGTGGAGATGGGGTCTCACTATCACTGTTGATAATTCTTTTGCACATCAGAATTTGAGGGTCACTGGCATGTGTTAAAGTGTACTCATTTGGGAATCTGGGGGCCTGAGTTTTAGTCCTGATGCTCACCATTTATGTGGCCTTGGACAAATTGCTGATTCTCTCAGAATCATTCCCTTTGAGGATTTTCTGAAGAACTTTTTTCTCCAAATCAATCTCATTATCTTATTCTTACCTATGCCTGGTCTTACCAAGTAAAAGGAAGCCTTCAATGAAGTTGTGTTTACTGAAGTACACGTAAGTTTCAAACATTCTTTGAGCTAATCAAACCCTCAGGCACTTATTACTGAGGGAGTTCCTGTGCTAATGTCATGAGTGTGGGTCATGGGGAGAATCATTGCTAGGGTGGCAAAAACACAGCAAGTATAAAAATGTCTCCTGTTTCTTCCTATTGTGTAAATATTTGGATGTTCAGTGTCTGTAAAATGGCACAGGCAGGAGATGGGATTAGTGGAGGAGACATGGGGAAGAGGGAGAGACCTGTAAACGTAAATAAATTCTATTTTTTCATATGTTAGTTGGTTGCTTGTATTTTTTCTTTTGAGAAGTGTCTGTTCATGTTCTTTGCCCAGGTTTTAATGGGATTCGTTTGTTTCTCATTGAGTTCCTTGTAAATTCTGGATGAGTCATTTGTTGAAGGTATAATTTGCAAGTATTTTCTTCTATGCTGTAGATTTTCTGTTTACTCTGTGAACTATTTATTTTGCTGTGCAGAAACTTCTTAGTTTAATGAAGTCCCACTTGTATATTTTGTTTTTGTTGTGGAGGCTTGTCTTGCTTCTGTTCTGGCACTCTGGGCTGGATTCCCCATCCATTGGCAACCCAGTGATCAAGAGTCAGCCTGGTGAAATGACCTTGGAGTCACACCCTAATGTGAGGAAGCTGGAGCAAGTGGCTGGAAAATATCAGGACAGAGATTCTCTCCTCTTCTGGCTTTTGCTCTGCCTCTAACCTAGAAAAGAAAAAAAAAAGGAAGAAGGGGGTGATATAGTTTGAATATGTGTCCCTGTCAAAATCTCGTGTTGAAATGTCATCCCCAGTGTTGGATGGGGCCTGTTAGGAAGTGATTGGATCGTGGTGGGGGTGAGCGTTTCTCATCAATGGTTTAATACCATCCCCTTGGTACTGTCCTCACTGTAGTGAGTGAGTTCTCATGAGATCTGGTTGTTTAAAAGTGTGAGGCACCCCCTCTCTTCATCTCTTTCTCTTGCTTTGGCTGTTTGAAGTGCCTGCTCCCACCTTGCCTTCTGCCATGAATAAAGGCTTCCTGAGGCCTCCTCAGAAGCTGGTGTCATGCTTCCTGTATAGTCTGGGGAACTGTGAGCCAATTATAAAGAAATTAAGCTTATTTATAAAATACCCAGTCTCGAGCATTTCTTTATAGCAATGTGAGAATTGACTAATACAGGAGGATTTGCTGTGTTTTTGGTATTTCATTATCTAGTAATTCATGAGAATTTCTTTTTTCTTTTTTTTTTTTTGCAGTTGCTATGATTATAATCCCAGAAAGTCCAGTCTAGTGACAGAGAGAAACATGTAAACTTATCATTACAAAAAGTGAATAATTTGACAGATATAAGTAGAACCCCATGAGAATTTTTACATTTATTTAAACTTACAGTTAATGGCATAAAAGTGTGGTTTTATTGTTATGCATAATACTGAATTCAGCACAGCCTGGTATATTATACTCACATACACACACACATATGAACACTACCTGGACATTTCCTAATCGTATGTAGGATAGCAAAGTCCCAGTTGTATTTTGCAAGACATTGTTTCCCTTCTTAACTATGTTTTCTTTTCTTTTCAACCTCTAGAACTTATTTTTTTGAGACGGAGTCTCCCTCTGTCACCCAGGCTGGAGTGCAGTGGCATGATCTTGGCTCACGGCAAGCTCCGCCTCCTGGGTTCACGCCATTCTCCTGCCTCAGCCTCCCGAGTAGCTGGGACTACAGGTGTGTTCCAAGCTCTAGAACTTTTGCCTTCTCTTTCTTCCTCTGTCCATACCTCCCTTTATTTTCATCTCCTTCAAAAATTAGACATGTCTAATACTGCTGAACCCCAAGAACATATTTCTATAGATTGTAGTGATTTCATGCACATGCAGTAGGAAAAAACATTTTAACTATTTGTGAATTCTGTGTTGAGAGGAGGTTGGGTAAAGCAAAATTCAGTTTTGAGTAGAGTGAAGACACTTTATTTGGGAAAAATGCCTTAACACAGATATTGCTTATGAAAAGGTAAAGTTCAGAGTATGTCTGATGAAAGAGGTTTACACAAAGAGAAAAAATTGCTCCGCTCGGTAGTAAAAAGGACAGCATCCATTGACTAAGCAGGCGGTTCTGAGAGATTGTTAGACTAGCTAACTCCTTGCTTCCCCTGGGTGGTGGCTGACAGGAGTAAAAGACAAGGTCAATGGGGTATGATAAGAGACAGAGTAAAAGACTCTGATTTGCCAAGGTCTGGGATTCAGCCTTAGGGTCCAGGGGAAAGGAAGGAGATGACAACCAGGGAACTTCTGAAAAAAAAAAGGCATGGCATGTGGCCTTTTTTAGTACTAATAATATCTGACCTTAAATTTTTTTCTTTGTTGTGATTCCTTTATTGATACTTAAATTTATAAGTAAGCCTTATTAATCATTGAAGCCTGCATTAAACTTTGCTGAAGAAGATTTCAAGGCAGTTTTTTAACCACAGTTTTACTAAGCTCATGATGAGTGTAGCTGTTTTCTCTTCTGAGGCTGACAGGAAAGTAGTAGCAGCATGTTTTCAAGAGATGCCACCAGTACTTGAATTCTATGAGTTGGCCAGCAACAAAGAAAGTGACTTGAAAGAGCAAGAAGTGAGTAGTGACACTGAAGGTGGGCAAGTGGAATATATAAGCATTCTGCAAGGTTCTTAGTAAAATTAAGAAAGTGGAGTGTGAAAGGAGGCATGCGTGACTGCAGTCATGCAGGATGGAGAGCTGAATGATTTTTATTTGTAAATTAAAGAAAAGGCCAATTCCAAAGTCCTGAAAACTTGAGGACCCTCAGGTTAGTCATGTTATATTCTGTCTTTGGAATGCATTACATTTATGAGGATCCATTCTATAAATATGAATGAATATGGCACCTCTACATCCTGTAAGTTAATGTTTTTAGATTTTTCTTAAATTTAGGATTATTTCGTTTGAAGTTATTTTACATAATATTATACCCTCTGTGATATTTGGAGGGGGTTAAATTTTATCCTGATATGTAAGACAACTATTAGATTGCAATAAAAAAGATGGGTAAAGTTGGAAAGACTGCACTTTTAGACAGCATCTAACTATCTTTTAAAAAATGAATGGAGTTTGCTTGATTGACAGATCTCCTAAAAGGGAATTTCGATGGAAAAACAATCTGACTTTGTAAGCAGTGTGTGCTGTTTTCCACTATTACCCTGGAATTCCGCTGTTGATACAATGCCTGCTTTGCAATCCCAGTTTTTTCTTAGTCACTGCTTTATTCTCCAAAATTCTCTTCAGATTAAGAAATACAAAACCACACTCAGTGACAGTGATTCATGAATAAAAATTTCACAATCCGTAGTCTTTCTACAGCTCTTAATTTTGTTTTCTACTCCTTGAGCTTTTCAGTTTAAAGATAGAGGCACTTCCTTCTGGGAAGATTCAAATTATCTTTTGTCTCAAATTGTTGTCATCAAGCTAAAAATAATCCAGTTCATATTGGCCTTTTGCTAGCCCTACCAGTGAGAGTTTTATAGATAATATTCCTTAAGCATGGTTGTTTTTAATCCTTTGGGTAAAACATTCTGTTAGTCAATAGTCTGGTTCCTGGGAATGGAAGGTGAACTTGGGAATTAATTGTGGTTGACACTGCACACCCTCTATCAGTGATTATATCAGAAGCCAGGGGCCTTAAAGGGAGTTATAAATTGGTGCTGCAGGCCTGGCGCCAAGCACAGACAGGGCCTGGCCCTTGATCATGACAGATGTTCCACTGTTTAAGTGATTTCTGGATGTTGTGACCTATTACCAGCTCCCCTGCCATGAAATGCACAGCCGGTATTGAATAAATTTGCCATTAATTTGTCTTTTGGGCCCATAACTGAGGTAGAATGAAAGAAGTTCCCACTGGCAGGAAGCTTGAAGGAGTATGGACCTCAAAATATGTGGAAATTAGAAAGAAATAATTAGGAAGAAGGAGGTATTGAGAAAGAAAACTTGGGATATAAAGGATTTCCTCAAAGAGTATCATGATCCTGACAAAGGGAGGCAGCATGGGTGTCACCTGGGAAAGAAAACATCACAGCAGAAAAATCAATGGGAGTCAGGCTGAGAAAGAAAAGGAGGAGGAAGAACTGGTTGGGAACAGGTAACAGAGAAATCAAGAGGTTGGGAAAGAAAGCAGGAGTATGCTTAAGAAGCTAAGATATATTATAAACGTTCACAGAATAAATTTTATTATTAGATATGAAAATCGTTTCCCTCCTACTCATCCAGGTTTCAGGACCTAATGGAAAAGAGACACAGAGAATTTTTTTCTTAAATCATTATTAAAAAAACAAATACGGGCCGAGCGCAGAGGCTCATGCCTGTAATCCCAGCACTTTGGGAGGCCGAGGCGGGTGGATCACAAGGTCAGGAGATCGAGACCATCCTGGCTAACATGGTGAAACACTGTCTCTACTAAAAATATAAAAAATTAGCCAGGTGTGGTGGCATGATACTATAGTCTCAGCTACTCAGGAGGTTGAGGCAGGAGAATGGCATGAACCTGGGAGGTGAAGCTTGCAGTGAGCCAAGATTGTGCCACTGAACTCCAGCCTGGGTGACAGAGTGTGACTCTGTCTCAAACAAACAAACAAAAAACAAAACAAAAATCCTTTGATCCTTACATTTTTTGCTGCCCTACACTTTTTCTAGCAAGTAATTACTTGGCTAAATAATATTTAAAAGTCCTAGAGAAGATTGAGTATAAAAGATAATTGAAGATGATTTAGAGAGAAAGATGAACTCTTTTTGAAATAATAATTCAAATCTGGGAAGTTCAAGTTAATGACCATTTGATATGTGTTTAATTCATCTTCAAAATAATTATTGTAGCATACCGAATTATCATGATTGTTTTGAAGTTTTATCTTTTTATTTTTGGTTAACCAATAGAATAAACTGGAATACGCAAGAATAAAGAAAAAAATAAAAATGAAATCTTGTCCTCTTCTCTTTTGCCGTTAAAGTCTTACATGACGAAGGACCGAGGGCATTAGAGTTATACTGGGCGGATGTTAGCGAGGAAACCTATAGTAGAGAGGATGAAAACATTTGTGCTCCCCTCTGTTCCTACAGGCCTTAATTCACTAATGTCACCATCAGTGTTTTTCTTAAGTTGGATTTACTGTGTATATTCAATTTTCAATTAACTGCACAGATGTATTTACTTTATGGAATATCTAAAAGTCCTCTGAAATTTAATATCTCAATATTAGGTAGGGCTTTAAGGTCTGAATTTTAATCCCATTATGCAGTTGATATGTAATCACGAAGAAAGTTTGATGAGTATCAGCAGAACATGGCAAAGTTTGACATGAAAAAACAAAATTCAAACATACAGAATATCTAAAATCAAATAGAGCATGATTTAAGTTCTTGATAGTTACATATTATTTCTGCCACTAAAATCATTCCTTCTCATGTGTAGACAACCGTCAGTTAACTAAATTCTGGTGTCTGTGACTCACAGATAAATTAGAAGACTATCAAATACTGTAAAATCACTGATAGGTATATTCTTAAGTGGCCAAACATTAGATACTTTTCTAGAATCACTCTTAATCTCATTTTAAAATCAGAGCAATAGTAAAAGAAAAAACAATTCCTTCAAAAGCTTCCAGTTTTTTCAACTTATGATATGATGGGTTATAGCATTATACTTACATTTTTGCAAAAATTAGACAACTTGTGCCAAGATAAATATTGTGCAACCCCCTAAGCTATCATAATTGCTTCAGAAGTAAACTTACAACAAATTTTTAAAAACCAACTCTTTGGAAAAAGAGTTGCAAGGCAGAAATTGTGGTGTATTCATTGCAAGACCAACATTGCAGCGTATTCTTGATAGACATTCAATGCATAGCTTAGGAAATATAAAATAATACATTTTATTTGTATTTTGGAATAAAATTTAAGAAACAGTTCATAGTTTTTTTATTGATTCAGTTTGTTCTTGGTAGAGAAGAATGATATCAAAAAATGCCTTCTTGACTGCTTTTTAAACCACATTTATAATAGATAGCAATAGTGTCTGAAGTCTTTTCGTGTTGTACTCTGGGCAATGGTTGGGTCTCCCTAAAAATTTGTTTGGTTGCTCTTGTACTCAAGGTCAATGTGATGGTTAATGTCATATGTCAACTTGACTGGGTTACAGGGTGCCCAGATATTTGGTTAAACATTATTCTGGATGTGTGTGTATAAGATAATTCTGGATGAGATTAACATCTGAATCTGCAAAATGAGTAATGCAAATTGCCCTCCCCCATATGGGTGGTCTCATCCAATCCATTGAGGGCCTAATCAGAACAAAAAGGCTGAGGAAAGGAGACTTTGCTCTCTCCGCCTGATGGTCTTGAGCTGAAACTATGGTCTTCTCCTGGCTTTGGGCTTGAACTAGAACTACACCATCACCTCCCCTGGGTCTCTAGGTTGCTGACTGCAGATCTCGGGAATTCTCTCAGCCTCTTTAATGGTGTGAGCCACTTCCTTGTAATAAATCTGTGTGGTGTGTGTGTGTGTGTGTGTGTGTGTGTGTGTGTGTGTAATGCATGTTGTGTATATTCGTGTTATACACCCACGTTATATATCTATTCAGTTCTGTTTCTCTGGAAAATCATGACTAATACAGTTACCTATTTAGCCTTCTCATGAGATTGTTAACAGGAACTATGTTGGACTATAAAAAAAAACAGTTTCAAAGATTTATGCTCCCTTACGGCAAATTCTCTTCAAGGAGAGAACTCTAAGAGCCATTCCCATTCATGTGCCTCAAAACTCTGTCCCAAGGCAACCCCATTTAAACAGATCATCAGAGCAGAGAGACACTACTCTGACCCTCCTACTTCTAGCTCACTTCACATAGCTCTATGTTGTTTGCCTCTGGCTTGGAATCCCAAAATGCTTTTAGCATCTGGCAGCTACTTGCTCAGTTCCCAACTGCTGATATGATGTTGCTGCTGGAGGACTCACTCAGCCTCTGGAAGATTACACCCAGCCTCTGAAAGGCGTATTTGCTCTTATTTTCAAAGCCCACCAGTCTAGCAGCTTCTGCTAGAGTTGCTTCTGACTTCCTTGGGAGTCTTTACCCTCACATGCATGGATGGATGGACTTCTGGAAACCCTATAATTTCATAATGCTTTAAGAAAAATAAGTGTTCTTTTCTGGTAAATAGATTATATTGTTTTTTTCACCAGATTTTCAAAATGTCTAAAATATAATAAATTTGAATATCTACAATGTCCCAGAACCCCCCAGAAGTTCCTTTGTTTTAGAGATTTGACAGGTTTCCTGTTTCTTTAAAGTTTTCTGATTCTTATTCTGCCTTGGGAAGTGACATTAACTCAGTCCACATCATGCTATGTTGAGCCCAAATTTTCCTCCCCCTTAACTCAGAAGGTTATATACATTTCTTCCCCAAAAGGCCATACAAAGCCTTCTCCACAATCTCAGGTTGAGAAAAACAGCTTAAGGTTAAGTATAAGTTTGTTTTCCCCAGGAAACAATAGGCTCTAAGCTTTCAGAGTGGGGAATACACACATTTACTATTTTTTCAAGTTATGTGATGCCTTGTCTGTCTTAAGCACACATATAAGTAAAACATACATTTTTCCCACTTCCTCTAAGGTATCTTCCTCCCCTCACCCACCTATATTTGGGGATACTAAAGTTCTATGTTAGAGTTTTCAGTGATCTCCAATAAATACTTATTTAGTGCTTCTGTTATGCTAATGCTTGGATTTTTGTAGTTGTATGCTACAGTGCCAGGGAAAGGTACTGCCATATTTTTTTCCCAAATAAAGAAATATTACTGGAAACTGTTTGTGTTCTGCCAGTTTGCTGCTATGCCACCGTGATAACTTTTAAGGTTTATCCTTAATCATGTTCTCATTGCCTTAAAGTAGGCTTGGTCCTTTGTCTGTATGGAGCTGTTAGTCTAGCCTAAGAAAATAATAATTTTAAGCAGCAACTATAATAAATGGTGTCCATAAAGTGCAATGGAACAGCAACCTATGGATCAATTAATTCTATTTCCATGTGTACAGGTTGCGGGGAGATAGGGAGTTACTTAAAGAAGATGTTTCTCTCTTGGGTCCTGACATAAACATAATTTGGCCAAAAAGAGTACTAGGGAGGGAAAAGAGAGAAATCTGAAAACTGTAAAATACTCTAAGATTTAAAAATAAAATCTAGATAAACATTCTTTCTTAAACTAATGTTTAGAAAACAATTACTGTTTGAATAAGTGTGTCCAAGTGTTCCTATTAAGCAATATCGTCAAGATGCTTATTTAAAGCCATGAAATTCTGTGCCAGTTTTCTTTCGAATTCTAAAGCGGCTGTATGCCTTCAATGCCTTATTAGTTTTAATTTTAAACAACAATTTAAGGCATTTTAAGGATTAATTTTTCTTTTGCTTTTGAATTAAATCCATAAAAAATGCAGAGATAGTAATTCCCTTATTTATCTAACGTTTATGGAGTGTTTTATATACTCTATCTAATACATATTTACTCTCTTAGGAAAGGATTTAATGCTTTCTTAAACAGAATTTCTACTGCCAGCAACTGTAAGATTTGATTTATTTCAAGAGTCTATAATTTAGACTCATTAACACACTCCATACAAAGGGTCATTTTGGAATAAATTTGTTTCAAATATTTAAAGTTGTTGTCATTACTGGATAGAACTTCCTGAAATATCTAGTACTCTATTCCAATAGAATATCAGAACTCTATATTATCTGAGTCTTCATAGATTAGGGTTATTTTGGACAGTTATTTGCAGAAATATATTTGAAAATATTTATGCACATTTAGCCTCCCTTATTTAAATAACACTTAGATGACCATAAATCTTTGTTGTTTCAAACACTTTCCAGTATTAAGTATTCTCTTTAATAAATTCTTTGCCAATTCATTATGCAATGTTTTTTGTTTTAGGCAAATAAAATGTATGTCTAAACATACAATAAATGTAAATACCTACCATATACCAATAATGTGCTTAGTACCTGTAACACATGATCTTAAGGAAAAATAAACTTGTGGACAAAGAATTATAGCATGATTGGTTAGATACTGTAAAAGAAATATGCACAAAATATCAGAGACTCACAAATTATGAATAACTAAATTTGAGTTAGGAGGGATAGGATATCTAAGAAAGACTACAGAGGAGAGAGGACAGTTGTCAAAGACTCTGGGAGGATAAGAGGAAGAAGAGGGTTCTAATTAAAGGCAACATCATGTGTATAGTGAGTGTGAGGCAGGGTAAGAAGTCCCATGGGGCAGGAGATGAGATTCAGAGTGAGGGTTGGACCACATTGGTAAGAGCCCGGTGAACCACTTAACCTGAAGAGGAAATGGCTAGGGGCATGTACTACAAAGATCACTTTGTTAACAATAAAAGGAAATGGACCTTTTCCAGAAAACAGTAATGACAGGAATATCAGTTAGTAGTCAATAGGCAATATAAGAGCCTTGACTGTGGTACGTACAATGGAGACAGGCAAGACAGGTGGGATGCAAGAACTGTTTGAAGACGGTGGACTTGACAAGATCTAGTGACCAATGGGGGAGCAAGGAAGGAGGAGACATTGAAAAAGGAAGAGTGGCAAATAATTCATTTTTTATTTTGGGAAATACAATGAATAGCATTATTAACTAACAGTATTAATACCAATATGAAACTATATAACTATATTGCATATATTAAATTACATAAACATATTAAATAGTAGTAATTTTAATTTATTATTATTATTATTAAATACGGGGTTTTACTATGTTGCCCAGGCTGGCCTCCAATTCTTGGCCTCAAGGAATCCTTCTGCCTTGGCCTCCCAAAGTTCTGGGATTACAGGTGTGAGCCACCCCACATAGCCATTAATGCTAGTAGTGTTAGTCAGTATTACTAACTAATCTAGGAAAGATAGAAAGATAAATTTTGGAAGAAGCAAAAATAGTCGGTTTTGGAAAAAGAAGCATTTTATTGGGACGGGCATGGATGCAGTTTCAATCTTGGTTCTCTGCTTTATTACTTATCAGCTATGAGAAACTTGGGCAAGCTCTTTAACCTCTTGGATTTTTCCTTTTCTTCTTTTAAAATAGGGGAAATTGTATTTACTTTGTATACTTGTTGAAAGGATTAAATGGCAAAATGTATGCAAAGTGACCAGCACTTTCCTGAAGTATCAGAAGCACTCAGTAAATGTTATTTTCACTTCTAACTTCTCCCTCTTTTGAATTTGAGAAGCAGTAAAGATCCAAGATATGCATTCAGACAGTAGAGTTGGTGGGAAAAAAAAAAAGGAAAACTCAAAGGAGGAAATCAACCAAAAGGTTCCAAATAATTTTTCAAAATTATTCAAAGTTCTAAATATACTTAAATTATTCTTTGGGATCATATTTAAATGTATAGTTAGAGCATTCAATAAGTGTTTAATGTGACCAACTCCAGAGAAAGGTAATTTGACTGTAATTACTACTCTTATTACATTATCTGTAGTTAGGATTTTTTAATCTTGGTTTCTGTGGCTACTTTAGAAATATTTTATATACAGAACAGCTTATTTCTGTGGGTGTATGTGTCCAGTTAAGATAAAATTTGTCTAAGGAGTGTTAAAGAAACCAGAGTCACTAATATTAGTTAGAGTAGGAAATGGATTCTAGAAAGTAATGTGTTCTAAGAGGAGCATATCCAAGATGAGATATAGTTGTGATTGTTTTCTATTGTGGTAAGATACTGGAACAGGGGAAGGAGGGGATGATAGCATAAGTAGTATGCAACTGGAAGTTGACAGTGATTTGCTGAGTGAATACATAGACTTATGTTTTATGGAACATTTTGAAATAAGTATATTTTGGACCATACTGTTCTTCTAAGTCATTATTCACTTATGAGTTTTTGTGTTACAAATACAAAAAATAATTTTTCCCCATAGACTGTCTGAATATTCTACAGATGACTCAATACTAGGTTAAATCTGAATAGATTAAGATTTGAAAAAACTTTTACCCTTTTTTCTCTTTACTCCCTACCACAAGAGGGCATATACCTCATCTTCTCTTAGAAATTAACAGAAGATATGTAGAATGTGGGTTATTTTCAATCTATTCAGTTGTCTATTATTTCCTCAGATCTGATTGACAGAAGATTCCCTACCACCTCATGGTTGCCTTCAGAAGGAAAAAGTTCTATTTCTAAAAATTCACATTTAGTATAATAAATTTACCTAGTACCATCTAAAGATTTTTTCAACCTGTATCAACCCTCTGTATCAAGCAAAGAAGATGAAGAAGATGCCTTTACCATCTCTTCTATCAAATACTTTAGTATCATGTAGTGGTAAACCACCAAAGTGTCAGGGAATGCTGTCTTTCTACTATTTTGCAGTTTGATCAATAAAATGATGTTCAGTCTTCCCACAGAGCATCAAGGTTCCGCTTATTATGAGAAAACAAGATTGTAACATTCCCTCCAAACTGGGAAGGAGTTGAGAGACCAAAGAATGGTGCAGACAAGTCCAGCTTGGCAAGTAGATGAATTTATTAGGACTTTTATGTGGGGCACTCCTGGGTGGTAGCAGGACAGCTCTAGAGACCTGCCCCATTTCTCATCTCTAAGCTGCTTTTAAGCAATTTTCTGGTTCTTTGCCTACTGTGTATATATGTGCAGTTAAACTGTTTTCCTTGGTATGTTCCCAGCTATGCTCTGGGATGTTTGGGTTCTCAGGGACACCTGCTCTTTGGATGGGCATCATGGCCTTGGCTCACCTCCCAGTATCATGGCCTTGCTCACCTTTCAATATTCAAGGTTCAAGCAGCAGATACACACCCTTAAGTAACCTGGTGGGGAACCCATAACACTGCAGTCTACCTTATACCTTAGCTCTTCCATTCTTTCTATCAATCTTGTACAAGAGTCCCTGAGTTGGGTGTGAGGAGAAGAAGTATACAGCCCCATAAGGTATAGCCATGCCTTGTGCATACAGGCAGCATCTACAGTATACACAACAGCATAAAAGGCAGAAGCTAACGACAATTATGATACCTATTAGCAAAACATAACTGCAGTGAGTAGGTAAGGTGTATAACCAATTTTGAGAATGAGTCAAAGAAACCTAATTGGGTTATGTCATGGATTTGAACTGACAAATGATTTAAAGCATCTGTGACATTACTTTCTTCATCATGGACATAGGTGCAACAGGTAACACCTATAAGGGCACAAATTGTTGGGTCTCTGTCATGTTGGCAATTGGTCCAGGTCAATGCAATCTCCAATGAGTCTGGGTTACGTTATCTGTGCTGTTGAACCAGTCACTCTAGTTTTATTGTGAGAAAGACAGAATTTTCCAAGGCATACCATTGCCAACTGACAGGAGTAGGTATTCACATACCCAACAATCGGACTGGTTGCTGACTGCAGGTGTAGTTGCAGCCCAGTACAGGAAGACATTACCAGCTGCCATGGGAAGCAGAAACAGCAGCCTATGGGCATAAACACAGGTGTTTAATAGGGCCCTTCGTGGATGTATCCACTCCTTGTAGCATTACTATTGTATTTCTTCCCGTTGGTCCTATAAGGAGGCTGACCCAGGCTTCAGGCCTGGCTTACAGGACCATACATGGCTTTCCTCCCTAGGAACAGACATAATAGCCAACCTGTAAGTTTCAAGCCTTGCCCATGGTATCTGCTCCATGATTGCTCCAGCAGGTACCCGTGCTTCCATGTGTTTGTATCATAAGGTTCTCTGACCACCAAGGAGCACAGCTGGAACGAGCTCGCCTCTGGCAGTCTTAAGGAAAAGCCACGAAAATTAGCTGGAAAACAGAACAAAATTATTAAATGTGAAATCTGAAAATAAATATTCAAGATAGCCACCCTAGTATGTGATGAACTAAGAAGGTTAAGGGGCATCAACAATACCCCTTCCAGCTTTAAAATTGCTTATTAATGTTGATTCAGAGTGCATTTATTGTATAGACATTTATTGAGAATTACCTATGCACTAGATATGATGAAAAAGAAATACTCTTTTTTTTTCACTTCAGAGGCCATATGATTGAGGAAGTGAGAAGAGACATATATATAAATAATCATAAAGGGTGACACACAACACAGGAAAGGTGCATATAAAATAATATATTAACCATGACTTAGGATGAAAAGTGAAAATAATGAAATACTGTTTCCATTAGTGGGAAATTTGAAACTTGAGAATTTTAAAGTTAGTATTTTGAATGGTAAAGGAAGATAATAAAACCAGAAGCCCCTCAGGGCAGGCACTTGTTTCTTTACCTATCTAAAGTCAGAGTAAATAATTTTAAATCCTTCTTTTAAAATTATTTAAATAGTTCACTTTTCAGAACAGTTTTAGATGTACAGAAAAGTTGGACATAGTCGAGAGTTTCCATATGTCACCTCCCCTGAAATATACTCACGTATTTTCTCCTATTATTAACATGGTGCATTAATGGGGTACATTTATTATAATTAATGAACCAGTATTAGTATGTTACTATTAACTAATGTCTATAGTTTATATTAAGGTTCACTCTTTGTGTTGTACAGTCCTATGGGTTTTGATAAATGCACAATGTCATGTATCCACATGACTATATCATTTAGAATAGTTTCATTGCCCTAAAATTCCACTGTGCTTCACTTAGTCATGCCTCTAACCCCCACAGTGGTTTGTTTAATTTTACCTTTTTACTTTCAACTTGTTTCTGCTTTTATATTTAAAGTATATCTCTTTCAAACAGCACCTAATTGAGTCTTGGATTTTTAACTAGTTTGACAATCAACTACTTTCTAGTATTCCATCCAGCTCTTATGACAGTTTTTTAAGCTATGTATCCTGGTATTTTAATTTTAAATTTGTGATTTTTAATAGACTATCTTTTAGAGCAGTTTTAGTTTCACAGAAAAATTGAGTGGAAGGTACAGAGATTACCGATACGCCCCTGCCTCAACACAGGCACAGCCTCCCCAGTGATGAATATTCCCCACTAGCATTGTACATTTGTTAGAATTGATGAACCTACATTGACACATCATTATGATCTAAAGTCCATAGTTTACATTAGGGTTCACTTTTGGTGTGATATATTTTATGTGTCTGGACAAATGTATAATGACATGTATCCACTATTATAGTACTAGACTGAGTAGTTCACTTTCCTAAAAATCCTGTGCTCCACCTATTCATTCCTCCCTTCCTACTAAACCGTGGTAAGCACTGATCCTTGGACTCCATAGCTTTGCCTTTTCCGGGATGTCATATACTTGGAATTATATGGTATGTAATATGTTCAGATTGGCTTTTTCACTAAATAATATAAATTTATGCATCCTCCATGTCTTTTCATGGCTTGATAACACATTTATTTTTAGTGCCATATTATATTCTACTGTCTGGAAGTACCAGTTCATTCATTCATACACTGAAAAAGTTTTGGCAATCATGAATAAAGCTGCTATAAACAACCATGTGCAGGTTTTTATGTGAACACAACTTTTCATTTCCTTTGGGTAAGTATCAAGGAACATAATTGTTGGATTGTATGCTGAGAGTATGTTTTAGTTTTGGAAGAAACTAACAAACTGTCTTAAAAAGTGGATGTATCATTTTGCATTTCCATCAGCAATGAATGAGAGTTCCTGTTGCTTCACAATTTCATCAGCATTTGGTAGTGTCAATGTTCTGATTTTGACCATTCTAATAGGTCTGTAGGTGCAGCTATAATTTTGTTGTTGTTGTTGTTGTTGTTTCTGCTTTTGGATATCCAGTTGCTCCAGAACCATTTCTTGAAAAAACTGTCTTTCTCTTTTGTATTGCCTTTGTTCATTTATCAAAGATCAGTTGACCATATTTATGTGTCTGTTTCTGGGTATTCTATTCTCTTGATCTATTTGTTTATTATTTTATGAGTACCACACTCTCTTGGTTACTGTAATTTTATAGTAAGTCTTGAAGTTGGGTAGTGTTAGTCCTCCAACTTTGTTCTTTTCCTTCAGTTTTATATTAGCTATTCTGGATCTTTTGTCTCTCTCTATACATTTTAGAAGCAGTTTGTCAATAGCCACAAAATAGCTTGCTGAGATTTTGATTATGGTTATTTTAAATCTACAGTTTCAGAAGTTTTTTGTTGCTTCTTTTGGATTTTATGCGTAGACAGTCTTGTTATATGCAAAAACAGTTTTATTTCTTCTTTCCCAATCTGTATACATTTTAATTTCCTTGCATGTCTTATTGCATTAGCAAGAACTTCCAGTATAATTTTGAAAAGTAGTGGTGAAAGGGAACATTCTTGCATGGTTCGTGATCTTGGAAAAACTTAGAATTTTTCACCATTAAGTATAATGCTAGCTGTAAGTTTTTTTAGGTGCTCTTTACCAAGTTGAGAAAGTTCTTCTCTCTTCCTAGTTTGCTGACAGTTTTCATCATGAATGAATGTTAGATTTTGTCAAGCACATTTTTTGTTTATTAATATTATATGACTTTTTTTTACTTCTTTAGATTGTTGATGTGATGGGTTATATTAATTGATTTTCAAATGTCAAATCCTACTTGGTCATGGTGTATAATTTTTAAAAATGTTGAATTGTTTTGGTTTTAATTTCTTTTTTTTTTTTTTTTTTTTTTGAGATGAAGTCTCCCTCTGTCACCCAGGCTGGAGTGCAGTGGCGCAGTCTTGGCTCACTGCAAGCTCCGCCTCCAAGGTTCACACCATTCTCCTGCCTCAGCCTCCCTAGGAGCTGGGACCACAGGTGCCCACCACCATGCCCAGCTAATCTTTCGTATTTTTAGTACAGACGGGATTTCACCATGTTAGCCAGGATGGTCTCGATCTCCTGACCTTGTGATCTGCCCACCTCGGCCTCCCAAAGTGCTGGGATTACAGGCGTGAGCCAACGTGCCCGGCCAGTTTTCATTTCTTAATATTTTATTGAGAATATTTATATCCATGTTCATGAAAGATACTTCAGTGCTGTTTTCCTTTGTTGTAATGCCCTTATCTAGTTTTGATATGATAATATTGATCTTATGAATTGAGTAAGGAAGTGTTTCATCTGCTTCTCATTTTTTTGGAAGAGATTGTAGAGAATTTGTACATTTTCTTCCTTAAATGTTTGGTAGAATTTACGAGAGAAATCAGCCTTGCTTTCTTATTTTGCAGTGTTATTGACTATTATTTTAACATCTTTAATAAATATAGTTCTATTCAAGTTATCTGTTTCTAATACAAAACTATATTTTGGTAGTTTATTCCTTTCAAGGAATTGATGAATTTCAGCTAAGTTATCAAAGAAACTTTGACCTGTTTATAATATTTTTATTATCATTTTCATGTTCATGGACTCAGTAGTGATGACCTTTCCTTCATTTCTGATATTTTATTTGTGCCTTTTCTATTGTATTCTTGGTTAGCCTAGCCAGAGATTTATTAGTTCTATCGATCTTTTCAATGAACCAGCTTATATTTTTGTTTTCTCTATTGAATTCCTATTTTTAATGCCATTGATTTCAGTTCTAATTTTCATTATTTCTCTTCTTTTACTTGCCTTAGGCTTGCATTGCTCTCCTTTCTGTATTTTCCTAAGCTTGGGTTATCAATTTCAGATATTTCTTATTTTTCAATACATGTTTTCAGCATTATGAATTTCCCTTTATGCACTAGTTTTGCTGGATCCAACAAATTTTGATAAGCTGTATTTTTATTTACATTTAGTTCAAAATATTCTAAAGTTTCATTACGACTTCTTCCTTGATCCATTAATTTAATTTTTGAATGTTGGACATGTGCTGCATTTTGCATTTTGTATGGACATTTTGGTCCATGATGAATGGCATATATGGCAACAGTCCATGAGCTGATAATATTCCAATTTTTACTGTACTTTCTATGTTTAGATAACCAAATACTTATCATTTTATTACAGTTGCCTACAGTATTCAGTATAGTAACAAGCTGTACAGGCCTGGAGCCTAGGAGCAATAAGCTGTGGTACAGTTTAGGTGTGTAGTAGGTTATACCATCCAGGATTGTGTAAGTACACTCTATGATATTTGCAGGATGACAAAATCACCTAATGATTCATTTTTCAGAATGTGTCTCTGTCATTAAATAATGCATGACTGTAATTGTACAGACTTACAGTATTTAGATTTTATTAAATAGCCAATTGGATATATATTAAATTTGAATCACAATAAGTAAATTATCTTTAAAAGTTATGTATTTTCATTGTAGGATAAGAAATATACATTGTAGGATAAGAAATATACATTTGTATTCATTCCACCTTTAATGTACTAAAAAATTAGAAAAATTCATCCTCCATGTCTTTTCATGGCTTGATAACACATTTATTTTTAGTGCCATATTATATTCTACTGTCTGGAAGCACCAGTTCATTCATTCATACACTGAACAAGTTTTGGCAATCATGAATAAAGCTGCTATAAACAACCATGTGCAGGTTTTTATGTGAACACAACTTTGTATATATTATACCATAGATCATTAATTATGATTCAATGAATTGAAGTCCCTGAGATAAATAATTTAAATTTTCTCTTTAGGCTTCTAGCAAGCTAAGTATATTGCTATAAAAAAGTTTTACTTATAGACTACCTATATTAAATTGTGGCCAGCTCACTATTCAGTGAGCTTGTCTTCTGTCTTCTTTCTAATGCCATAACTATATGTCTATGTCACATGTATAAATATGTATTACAAAAGTGGTCAGGATTCAACACACATCATTTGTCTTAATTCACTCAAACAAATTAGACCTAAGTCTTCAGAAAAAATCCAGAACTCAATATCATTTAATTTAGCTGTTTAAATGATTATTTGCCTGGCTTTACTAGTACAATAGCTGCAGCTTTCTTTTGCTCATTCACTTCAGTTCTACAAAGTGCTTGCATCCCTGCATTGTGAGTCCAGGGGTGGAGCTCCCTGTTCCTTCTGGTTTCAGCAACCTTGTATTTCCTCCCCTGCTTGTCTCTTCCTCCCTCTTTTTCTGAAGTTCAAATTACTTGGGCACTGAACAATTTCCTTTATTCTACTTTCAGGAATTATCTCCTGGTTCTGGTTTGTTTACCTGTTATGTGACCTCTTACTTCTCTTGACCTCAGTTATTTGAATGAAGAAACAACTCTTTTCAAAAAATTATGAAAAAAGAAGAACATGAGAGGAGATGTGCTCCTCTTGGAATTTTCTTAGTTCTATCTTAAGGTTAAGGTTGAAATAAAAATGTACAATCTTCATTGGAAACTAAGGCATCCTTTAAAGAAATAAACCTTCTGGAAGAAAAAAAAAACCTCCCTGCTATTATGAAATGCTAACTCATAAGTACATTCCATTACAATAAATTATCTAGCCTTTAAAGAGCTTTTAGAATTTCAGCAACAAGAATCATTTCTAGGAGGAGAAGAAATTTTTTTCTTTCCACAACATGATTACAAATCATTCTTCCTGCCTTCTGTTTTTCACAATCACTGTGAAGTGAAGAATCCCGTTACTTCCTCTGCTGTAGAAGGAAGGAACTAAAGTCATTAATGGTTCTGATGAAATTAGGAAATTCATACTCTCACATCCCCAAAGAGACCGTATTAGTAGTTTTAACAGCTTAAAAGACTTTCTCAGCTTCCCTCTGTGTTCATTAAGAAAACACACGAGAAATTCCCATATGGAAAGTATGGATTTTTCTTCCCCCTAATCACATAAAGTAGTTTCTTGTCTTTCCTTTCCTTTCTACTAGAGTGAACCAGATTAAACCACAGGGTACTGCCTATTTCAGTGCATTCTGGTTTATGTATACCACCAATTAGTTGCCACATGCACGTGTACCAAGATAGTCAGCTCTTATGCTTCTAGAAGTGTATTGACCCCTTCCCCTAAGTGTGTATATAGAGCTTTTTGCTAAACTTTCCAGGCACTTTGTCAAAGATTTACTGTCCATAATGAAGATGGAAGAGACTACAAGCACCAAGAGCAAAGCACACAGCTGCTGGGAGAGACATTGCCAAGACAGGAGTAGTTTTGAAGGATAAATGAAGAGATTATGTTACAAGCATGGCTAAGGACTTCTGGAGGGCTGGCAGAGGCTGCACTTTCATATTATAGGTCTCAGAGTTTTATCCTTTTCTAATGAATTGTTTATGGTCCCTGTAGAAAACCAAACAGAATTTTTTCCCCAAAAGAATAATATTTCATTAAAAGTGTTTGTGGCTTTGAGGTAAACATACATTTTAGAACCTAAGGGAGTCAAGGACAGTGATCTTCACAAATATTGTATATATTAGAAATGAATGCTTAGATGAATTTGGCATAGTCACACCATTGTCTTTTCTGCAAATATTTTCTTAAAAAATGATGACCTTTAGGACAGTAGCTTGCTCTGTGGTATATGATTTTAAATAAAATCTAATTTTTGCTTTCATGTTATAGCTGCATTTCTTTTCTTTGAAATATTTTTTCCCCAATTTGTGTGGTCCTAGGCTATAATTTGTTGAATTTTTAGTTTTCTTTATGCTATATTTTTTCATTTGTCTTTGAGCATCACTCATAAAAATTAAATTTCAAAAGATGGTGCAGATATTTGTAATAAATAGAATTTATACATATTCATGCTAATCTGTACAATTTACATAAATATCTAAATTCTGAGCTTTAGATTTTGTGGTGGTCTATAGAATTTTTTTGTTGTGGGCAAGCCTTCCCAATTATAATTTTTATTAGACTAACATTAAATTCCATTTCCTTCCTGAAGAATACACATTGGGAAACAGACACAGAGAAGGCAGCCTAGGGTAATACTACACATAATAGATGCTAAATGTATCCCATAGGAGTAAATGTATATATTCTATATAAATAAGTGAAGCAATGTTGCTGAATAAAGCCCTTAAGAAAATCATTGTAAAAACTTTTAAATCAAGTATCAGTAATTGAGAACATACCATAGTTAATGGAGATATTTGAAAATATATCATGTTTTCAATTTTCATAATCATGGTATATCTTTTTTCTGTTTCAATGAATGAAATATATATGTTACTTTAACTTATTTTAAAAACATGAGGCTTTAATGAATATTGAATTTACTTAGGTAATATTTTAGAAAATAAAGTTACATTTTTCAATAGTGCACACAGTATTGGTCTCTACCAAAGCAATTTTTTAGGTTTATGTTCTAAATTAGTTTGTATTCACCCTTAAATGCTTTTTGATATTGGTCTGAACCCAATAAGACAAAAGGCTACTTTTATTCACTGGTTTAATCCTTCCTTACATTTTTCCCCTGTCAAAATGCATTTGCCAGAAATCTTTCCTTCTAGCTATGTATTTATAACAATTACCCTTAGCTGTATCAAGAATGGTGTCATTTTAACATCTTTACTCCATGTAACACAGGCTATCTTTACAGCCTGTAGAAAGACTTGATTGATACACTCAAAAAATGGTAGAGGCTAATTTGAGAATTATTACCAGATGCTAGGCAGGAAAATATCATATAAGTCCAGTAGATGCTAGGTAGGAAAATATCATAAATGTTCACTTCTACTACTCTTCAGCTGATGCTCTGTAAATTACATACCCATTCCTCTTTGCTGAATCTTTGAGTTGTGTTGAACAATTAACTCTAATAAGCATTGTTTTCTATAACTAATTTTTAGGAGTAAAATTATTGGACACAAATGTATTTGATTTTTTCCTGATAATCTATTTTTTATGTTTTTTAAAATAGTTGTAAAGTAATTGCAGTTTTTGCCATTGAAAGTAATGGCATTCGTTGAATGCCATAGAAAGTAATGGCAAAAACTGCAATGACCTTTGCACCAACCTAATGCAATACCAAATGAGCATCATCTGTATGTGAAAGTAAAGTAGCAATTTTCACAGAGGGAGTTATAGGAAAGAATCGAATGTGTCTGAAGATACGCACCAACTGGCATTTAGCCCAGAAGACCATGTTTGCAAAACAAAACCAAAAACAAACCCACGAAGACAAAACACTTAAGTTTAGAAACCTGCCTTTTGCTTGGTTAACAATTGTACCATGTATTTATTTATATCCCACCTTATTCTAGAAAGTATTTCAAGATGACTAAATGTATTTGTAATAATAACTCAGAACAGACTTTACAAAACTGGGCAGAATATGTATCAAATTTCTTTCCAAGCCAAAGATAGTGGAGATAGCAAAAGCCGCTTTAAAAATCCTTTAATTCCAACTTCTATATGGAGCTTGATCCATCTTAAAGCTGAGCTACAGGTAGAATTAGTCTTCTAGCATAAATTTTTACATCCCTTTTGGAAAGTAGTTTGGCAAATACATCACGAGCCATAAAAATGTGCCCATTCTGCTCCAGTAATTTCACTTCTGGGAATCCAAAAACATAAATTGTCAAATATAAGGATAATGAATTTTATATATTGAATGTTCATTATGATTTAATTTGTAATATTCAAAACTTGTAAACAACATAAAACTTGTAAATCTCTATCCAAAAAAGAAACATTAGAGAAATAGTATTATATCTACTCATTAGATAGCAATTTGGCCATTAAAGTATAATCAATCACTGCAAAAATTAAAATAATATTGAGTGAAAAAGAAGCATATGAAATACCATGTATAATGTGACTATAATTGTGTTGAAAATGTTATGTATTACAGAAAAAAAGAAGTAAAACAGACTAAAATGTTCATGGCAACAGTGTTAATATGAGGAAAACTATGGATACTCCAAATAAATTACTTTAAGAAATAATTAAGCTTCCAATATCTAAGTAATCTCATATTCTGAAGTAATATCAAGAAACAGAAAAAAATTAATATGAGGAGGCTGCCATCTGGTAAGTATTCCCTGTGTGCTGTGGCTTGTATTAACCCCAAGCAGGACTGCAGAGGAGCATGTGGAGTTCTGCAGTGGGAGCACAGCTGAGATCAAAGGGAAGAGTGAGCCTATGGGGAGGGGAGATCATGGAAGCTCACAGAATTTGAGAATTAGAGAAGAGTCAACAGCTTAAAGCCAAAAATCAAAATGAGGCATGACTTAAGCAATTTTTGCATGAGGGAGCCCCAAGAAACCAAGAAGATCCCACATGCAAGGAACCAGTTAGTGTCAGAGGAAAGGTACATACCAAAATTTATGCTAATTCATGCCAAAATTCTATTACAGGAAAATGTGAACCCAGTCACTAAAATCTGTTTCTACTACCTTATGGATAAGAAATGGAAACTGGCAGAAACAAAGGCCACAGTTAGTTGGAATGAAGTCACATAAGTTTGGCATTGAGCATGGGTAGAGAATTCTCTTTGTGTGTGTGTGAACCTGTTATTTTCCTAAACTTTTGTTAAGTATTTTATATATGTTAGTTTATTTAGCCCACGTAAAACCCTGCAAAGTACGTAATATCATTCCAATTTTACAGAGGAAGAATCTGGACCCCAGAGAAGTCACATATCTTGCCCGGGGGCACACAGCTGGTTGTGGAATTAGGATTTCAATCCAGGTCTCCAAAGTGCAGGTACTTTCTGCTGTTTCTAGTGGGGTTAAGAGTAAATGGTCCAGTAGCTTAAGGCAGAGAGTGGATAAGATGAATTCTGTATCTCATTATCTATGGAAAGCAATTGAGTTATCTTAACCCATTAACCTATAGGTGGTAATATAAAAAGGAGATATTCACCCATGTACATTCAGAATACTTGGAAGGTATGTAGGCCTGGAGTCAGACCTACCATGAAAGGTAATATTCATAATTCTAATAGCACTTGTAGAGCAAATTTTAGATTTTGCCTCTAGTCTTGTGAAATTCAGCATCTGATGAGAGATGGGTTGACTCATGTCGACAAAATATACGTGTTTCTAGAGCCCAAATCTCCAAATTTAATCCAGACCAACCCAATCCAAATCAAGTAAATCAAACGAAAACTAAGTATCTTTTACAAACACAGCTGGTGACACTGTTGTGTAATATAGAGTGTGTGGTCAAGCAATAAAACAATTAAGGTCCAAATGTCTACTTACATAGTTATGGAGAAGAAAAATACCGTGCGCAGACACATGTTCTTATGATGTGTAAGTTTCATATATGTATCTACATATGCCTACACATATATATTCTGTTTATTTGGTAATTTGCATTTTGTCTCAATTACAGCTTTTGAAGTCAAGAGTGACCTCCTTTTCTTTTCTTTCCTAAAATTTTACCTATTTCATTGTCGATTTCTTCTTCACTTCTGAAGACTTGTCTCAGTCTTTCAAAATTCATTCCTCTTGGCTCTCAACATTCTTCCCAAATCTTCTATTGGAGTCATGTATTTTAAAAATGTTAGCTTCATAATGCCTTGTTATTGATAAATGCACTGATTTATTTTTTCATTTTGAAAAGCGAATCTTTAATCAAATGCCTGGTACTTTGATAAAAGGTTTGATTTATATACTTAGTGGAATGAGGCCATCACATCTTAAAAGAGGAGATTTGAATCGACCAAAGAGTTGGTCAGTTCTCTGAGAGCAACACAATCTAATAAGAGCTTGAATTAGGGCTACTTAGGCCACGCTTCCTATTACTGAAAGGTAATCATTTTTAATAGAACTACTGTAGTAAAACAGCTGAGAAAGCTACTGCCCTTCTTAAGACTGTAACAGCTGACTTCCTTAAAATGTGATAATCACACCTCAAACTGTCTATTCTAGAGTCATTTTCAAACTTAATTGAAATGTGTGACAGGAAAGAATTTAGAAGAGGAAAAAAACTCGTCATTATCAAACCTCTCTGTTGAAATGTTGAGATTCTATTTAGTATCCAACATAGTATGGAGCATTATAATTTCCCCTCTTTTTTTTTGTCTCTCATTTCCCCCATACTTATTCTACCGCCCATTCTCAGAAGCTCCTCACTTCCTGGGAGTGGTAAATACTATTGTTGTGTATTCTTCTACATCAGCCCATCACTTATTTAACTATATCCCCTTTGCACAGCAGGTGTATACATTGATTCTTTTCTTAATTCCCTTTCCTTATCCAACACTGGCTCAACATTTAATACCATTTAATACTTCACTCCTGCCAGTCTTCACAGTTTAAAAAAAAAATCACCCTTTCATAACCTAAAGTTTCAGGCAGAATTTCTGACCTCCCTGTTTCTACTTATCCACATTGCTCTGACTCACAGGTTTAATTTCCTACCTTCCAATTGGTTTTGTCTGTAGGAGTAGGTTTCTTCTTTACAATTCCACTACCCAGTGTAACCTGAGGAAGCAATGACTTTTGGGACTCATGTGACATTTTCTCAATCACACATCATTTCAATGGAAGCCCCCTATACTTATCATTACTCTAGTGTTAGTGGTTGCATAACTAGAGTAGCAAAATAACCTATAAGCTAACCTCCATTGGAATCAGGCGTATAACCTATTACATCCTGTAAACTAACCAACAGGCCATTTAATCCTGCTTCCAATGTAGGTTAGCTTATAGGTTGTCTGCTATTCTAGTTATGCAACCACTTTTTATACCTGACATGGATCATAGCCTTCTATGCTTGAGTTCCACCAAAAAAATATCACTCACATGAGTCAGATGTGTGTAGAATAGAGTTACTGTATATTCAATATTCAACCAGCTTGAGTTTCTGGAGCTGAAATTCAGCTTGCTCCTCACTTAAAGGTGAAGATGGGATTGGGCAGTTCCCGGGTTAGAAAGCTCTGTGGAAACCATTATCTACTTACCTAATTATTGTTATTTTCTATAACAAACCTCAGGATGGGTTTGGATTGTGTATTACTTTGCCTGGGAATTGTTTTCAAGGAAAATATGTTTACATACCAGGATTCGATAATTCCCAGATGACTTCTGGATGTCATTTATTTTATAATGGAGTGAGTTCAAGAAATAGGGAAATTGACTACCGGTTTACTTAAGAAAACTGTGGTCATGGGGAGGCAACAGAAATGTAAATAACAACTCATTTATTCATTTATCTATTCAAAAATTGTTTATTGGATGCCTTCTTTGAGTCAAGTAAAGTACAAAATGTTTTGGAGATACAGTTAATAAAAGGGGTGTTGTCCAACTCCCCATGGAACTTGCAGTCTACTGAGAGAAGCACATAATAAATCAGAAAATAGCAAGTAAATATGCAGTCTATAATTTTATGAATAATATGAGAAGTTTTTTTTTTTTTAATTGACCTTAGCAAGCCATACGGGTGCAGTGGCTCATGCCTGTTATCTCAGCACTTTGGGAGGCTGAGGCTGGAGGATTACTTGAGTCCAGGAATTTGAGACCAGCCTGGGGAACATAGTAAGACACTGTTGTCTATCAAATTTTTTTTTTAAATATTAACTGGGCATGGTGGCACATGCCTGTAGTCCTGCCTACTCTGGAGACTGAGATAAGAGGCTTCTGATCCCAGGAGGTCTAGGCTGCAGTGATCGCATCACTGCACTCAGCCTGGGGAACAGAGCAAGTCTCTCTCTTAAAAAAAAAACAAAAAAGGTTAAAAAAAAAAAAATCGACCTTATTGAAGTGTAATTAATATGCAATGAATTACACCCATTTAAGTGTATAGTTAGATGAGTTTTGATACTCACCAGTCTAATCAAGATATAAAACATTTTCATCATTCCATAAAGTATTCTTGAATTTTTTACAGTCAACAAATACTCTTACTCAATCCCAAAACCCCAGGCAATAACTGACTTGCTTTCTTCGAGCAGAGATTAGTTAGGCCTGCCTTAGAATTTCATATAAATGGAAACCTAAAATACTGTTTTTTGGTGCCTGGATTCTTTCACGCAATATCATATTTTTGAAAATTTTGTTCATGTTGTCACAAGTATCAATAATTTGTTATTTTGTATTCCTGAATAATATTCTATTTTAGGTATATTCCATAATTATCTATTCATCTGTTAATGAACATTTCAATTACTTCTAATTTCCAGATCTGCTATGACCACTTGTGTATGACCACTTGTGTGGGCACATATTTTTCCTTTTTCATGGGTAAATATCTAAGAGTGAAGTTGCTAAGTCATATGGTAAAGTTAAGTTTAACTTTATAAGAAATAGGCAAACTACTTTCCAAAGTAGCTATATCATTTTGCTCTCTCACCAGCCATATGTGAGTTCACACAGTTGTTCCACATCCTTGTCAGCAATTGATAATGGCATTCTTTTCCATTTCAGTTAACTTGATATATGTTTAGGAACTCATTGCATTTTAATTTGCATTTCTCTTATGACAAACGACATGAAGCATATTTTCTGTGCTAGTTTGCTATATTTATGTATTTTGTGAAATATATGCTTGCATTTTTTGGCCACTTTTAATTAGTTGTTTTTTCCCATATTATTGAGTTATAAAAGTTCTTCATACAATTTAGATATAAATCATTTGCCATATGTATGCATTGCACATATTCTCCCAAACCCCCAGTTTGTAATTATATTTTCATTTTTAATTTTGATAAAGTTCAAGTCACCATTTTTTTAATGATTTATGTTTTTTTCTGTCCTATCTGAGAAATATTTGCCTAGCACAAGGTTGCAAAGATTTTCTTCTATCTTTTCTTTAAGAAATTTCACAGCTCTAGCTTTTGCATTTACATCTATGATTCATTTTGAGTAAATTTTTATATGGCATGAAATAAAGACCAAGGACCATTTTCTCTTCCATATGGATACCAGTTCAGTTTTTTTTTTTTTTCTATATGGATATCCAGTTCCAGCATCATTCATTGAAAATGCTTTCCCCTGTTTAATTATCTTCACGTCTTTGTTGAAAATTAATGGATCCTACATAAGTAGGTTTATTTCTGACCTATTTTGTCCCATTGATCTATTTGTCTATTCTTACACCAATACCACACTGTCTTGATCACTGTAGCTTTGTAGGAAGTCTTGAAATCAGATAGTGTTAAGTATTTCACCTTTGTTATTTTCATAAAATGTTATTTTGGCTATTCTAAGTCCTTTACATTGCTATATAAATTTTAGATGCCTGGGATTTTGATTGGGATTGTGTTAATTTATAGATCAGTTCATGAAGTATTGACTTTAATAATATTGAGTTTTAGAATTTGTGAACATAACAAATCTCTTTCATTTTTCTCAGCAATATTTATAGTTTTAAATGTGCAAACCTGGTATGCATATATTTTGTTTTTTAAAGCTATTGTAATTGGCATTGCTTTTGCTTAACAAAAATTATTTTCTGAATCTTTGTTGATAGTAGGTGATTTTAATGTTTATCAGAAGCCAAATGTTTTGCAAGTTTCCAGTATCATGGCATATTTGTATATCATATACAAGTCTAGCTGCTTTGTGGTCATCTAATAAGCATAGCACCTCTAAAGTGCAGTAATTATGTACACTTCCACTGTTGACAACATACACGTAGAATAAAATTAATCTGTTTCATGCTATTCTACTCATGATTTGAGCTGTTTATTTCAGTGTTTCTTCTGCAAACTTTTCTGCCTGCATACTCCCTCATACTAGCAGAATATTTTATTTATTTGTTTGTTTATTTATTTATTTATTTATTTATTTTCTTAGAAACAGTGTCTTGCTCTGTTGCCCAGGGTGGAGTACTGTGGCATGATTATAGCTCACTGCAGCCTGCTGCTTTGAGCTATAATCATGCCACAGTACTCCACCCTGGATAACAGACAAGGTCTCACACTGTTGCCCAGGCTAGAGAGCAGTGGTGGAATCACAGCTCACTGCAGCATCAACCCCCCAGGCTCAGGCGATCCTCCCACCTCAGTCTCCCAAGTAGCTGGGACTACAGATGCACATCACTAAGCTCAGCTAGTTTTTGTGTTTTTAGTTGCCCAGGCTGGTCTCGAACTCCTGAGCTCCAGCAAGCCACCTGTCTCAGCCTCCCAAAGTGCTGGGATTACAGGTGTGAGCTCCCACACCCGGCCTCTAGTTGAACTTTTTATTTTTAACACAAATCCTTATATATGTATCTTGGGGAACATATTTATAAACTATATATACATAATCTTTTACTAATGTGTTATGTAAATGACATTTAAAAACTGACATTTTAAAAGGTCAGGGTAAAGTGTGTAAACCACATTTTAAAATGTATTATCAGTAGTGATGAATTTATGTTATTTCTTAAAGCATGAAATACATATGGAAAAAGTTTCTTTGTTAACAACTGTGGTTATAAATCCATTGTTTAAAATACTCTTCTTGATAATTTGAATTTTGTTGGCTGACTTCTTGTCACCCTAAATTAGATTAGGGTGTCCTTGTTGTTAGTCTCATATTATTAGTGAACAGCTTGTTCTAGGAGTAGCAAAGAGTTAGCTCTGCCATTCTTTTTGTAGTTTGCTTGGGCTTGCATTAGTAGCAATATTCTCAATTTATAATGTACTTGCTAGAATCTTTTAAAACCATTTGTTTATTCTGTAAAGTTACTTTCAGCTAAATCTAGGTAATTTAATTGGTAAATACAATCACTGAGCTTACTTAAACTGCAACATGCTGAAAATTAACAACTGAATGAAGGGCATTGTTTCAGAATAGGATCCCTTGCTAGCGGGCCTCATATACATAGCAAGTGACAGCACCAGTTCAAGTGTATATCAGTAAACCTTCACTTCCTTTTTAGCTGTTTCCATTAAAAGTGAATACAAGTAAAAATTGTAATTACTTTCTCTACGTCAATAGGTCAACTTGGCATTGTCTGACATACAACGATGCCACTTCCCTTGAAAGACCAATGATTTAGACCCCATTGCTACCAAGTCCACATCATTGCATTTGATTCCTCTGACAGCCAGCATGTTTCACAAAGAAATAAAATAAGGGAAAATAAAATGATAAACAATAAATAAAACAACATCCTCTATTCTACAGCTCTCTGTTGTAGCCAGTTGAATAATAATATGTTTTATTGGTCATAAAATAAGAATGAAGTTTGGATACTCTTCTCAGTCCTACAAGTTTGAGAATAAAAATATAAAACATATGTGTTTTTGAGGTCACATAAAAGCTCAGTGTCTTCTCATCCCAAAGATTTATGTTACTTGGGAAATTTTGGCTAAATAAAAAGCTTTTTAAAATATTATCAAAAAAATTCCTAAATACTCTGTAAGCTTTTGTTTATTGATTATATAACATCCAGTCCCAACCCATCTCTATGTTTTTGTTATACAACTTCCGGTTAAAAAAAAAAAAAAAAAAAAAAAAAACATATAAAACAATTATGTGACATAGTTTCTGGTTTTGAGATCTTTGCCATATTCACGGGAAGCTAAGAGGTTTATCAAGTGAAGCAACTGTGGAACAGCAAAAGCCAGGATATAGGTAGTGTCCAAAAAGCTCTCCATTCTTTCTTTAAAACTAAACAACAAGCCCTCTTAAATATGACCAGAGAAGAGCTTACAATGAAAATATTCCTGCAAGAAACCACCAGCCTCATCTTAATCAAGCCCTTTCTATGCTGGGAGTCTTTGCTTACACTTTGGAGTATTGGATTTTGTTATAATATAGACTAGTATTACCTTAGTATGACAGCACAGGACATGAGTCCCATGAGGGATCTGAGAAGGAAGAGATGAGCATGGAGCAACACCAATTAGGAAAGTAGAAGAGCTATGTGAAGCAATGCTGATTTCTGATTCACCCCACTGTCTACAAATTCTTGTCATTCTTGTTTCCCCCGGATCTTTTTCAATGTGGAACAATCTTTTCATTGGGTTGTTGATTCTTTAGAATAGGGATTGGCAAACTATGACCCATGAACCAAATCCAGCCACGCTCACTTGCTTACATATTGTCTATGGCCACTTTCCCACTACAACAGTAGAGGGGTATAGTTGTAATAGAGGCTATGGGGTCCACAAAACTGAAAATACCTTACTGTTTGGGATGCTACATATAAAGTTAGCCATCCCTGTTTTAGGTGGTTGTCTATCCTTTCTGGCTTGAACAAAAGTTATTTCCTTTGAATATACAGGAAGAGAACTAACATTATGGAGTACCTGTTTGCTAAGTCATTTCACCTACTCCTACAAGAACCCTATTAAATAAGCATTAAGACTCCATTTTACAGATTAAGGTACTGAGGTTCAGAGAGTTTAAGCAGTTTACATGATGATGTAAGTGATAGGTTTGGAACTAGGTCTCAAATGCATGTTTTACTGTATTATGTTATTTGCCATACTATGTGCAGTTCAAGTAGGTAGATTTGTGCCACTTGGAAAGCAAAGATGAAAATAATTGTGGGATTGTGAGAAGGAAGTCAGCCATTTAATGAGCAGTTGGTCACCAATGTTGGCCTTGGTATACCACTAAGCTATCTCAGCAAGACTGATTTTGAGCTATGACAGGAAGGTAGCCTTAGGTATTTTTCATTAGCCCATTGATGCTTTCTCTATAGATCCTCTTTCCACTGAGGGTGAAGGTTCTTATTACTAAGACCAAATTAATTTATAAAGAAGTATCTTTCCACACTATATGAATAAATATTTATTACATAAAAAATACCTTGAGCTTTATTTAAAATCTTGATTTTCCAAAGTACAATTGAAGTAGCTTAATTTAAGTAACTTTTTTTTTTCATCAACAGATAATATAGGAGCAGCTTGAGCATTGAGAATCTATTGAAACAAATTATATTTGTCATTGATTGATCTCCAAAGGCATATTTCCTTCAGAAACTCATCTTTGAAAATTTACTGAAAATTATATAGCACTTTAAATGAAGGGAGTTAAAATAAGAGATGAGTATTATGTTTTTACATGGTGGCTGAACTAAACCCTAATATAGCTTACATATTCACTTTGACTGTCTCTCCGAGTGATCTAAATTATCACAGCTAAACAGACATTCAGAGAAATAAATTAATACTTAAGATACTAAAAATCAGTGTTGGTCATGTTATGACATATTCATTTTCTGCAAGTTGATATGATCAAAATTCGATTTGGAATACATGTCTGTTTATGTGGCTGTCAGTAGATTCCTTATCCCTATCATTGTTCTCAGTTGTTTTTATGTCAACTTTCTCTCATTCTGTAGTGTTTCCTCTCCAGAAAAAATAAATGTGCAAGTGCTTATTGCCTTCTTCTTACTTGGTTTTTCCTGTTCTACTCCCCATGCCTCTTCACATGCAACAAAGCCCCATTCCACTTTACTATTCCTTAGGAAGCTAACTCTGATGCAAATAGTTACATTAATACATGAGCAGTTGTACATTTGAAAGTCAGGACAAAAGTACAGAATCTAGGAACTAAAAGGAAGTTGCTCAAAGTCACGTCCAGCACCAGACGTAGACTCTCTAAAGATGGAAGTTCTAAGGATGAAAGATTATGCCCTGTTTAGCATCACCACAGAAAGATGTTTTAAAGATATGTCTTTCTTTGATGTAGTAAAATGAGAAAACCAGAAATGAACAAATCAATAAAAGCCAACATTCAGGGGACATTTTAATAATTGTGCTCCATCAGCACAGTAAAATTTCCTGTGTCTACTAAAATGGTCATTATAAGTACATGCTCAATAGATAATCAGACTGAACAGCAAAATATTTCTGAAATGATGTAAATAAAAACAGCAGAGTTCAAAATAGTGTTGTTGGAGTATAAGAACGCTACTAATCTACACTGGCTAATTAGAGAGAGAGAGAGAAAGAGATAACCAAAGAGAGGGAGAGAGAAAAGAGAAAAAGAAGAGAGAGAAAATAAAAATATTTATTGCCCACTGGGAACAGTGCATTCAATAAATATTTTCAATAAAGAGGTTATAAGTTAACAAATAAATGAGTATTTTCTACCTTTATGAGGCTTAAGAGGTATACCTGGATAATTTCTTTACAATATTATCAGCCTTTTTTCTTTTAATACTAGTTATGGAAAATCATTCTTATCAGTACTTTCTTTTGGTTCAGAAGGGGATTGATGGATATATTTTTAAGTACTTTAAAAGGGTTAGCTCAGATGTAAACATTTTATGCCATATCTTAATAAATTTGGAATTGGAGAAATGGTCTTTGAA
Organism: Rhinopithecus bieti; assembly: GCF_001698545.2. Taxonomy (NCBI): domain Eukaryota; kingdom Metazoa; phylum Chordata; class Mammalia; order Primates; family Cercopithecidae; genus Rhinopithecus; species Rhinopithecus bieti. Next base: position 265,521 of record NW_016805026.1, read on the forward strand.
TCCTTTCAGATTATGTAATTGCATCTTTCAATGAAAATCAAATATCAAATATCATCTAAGAATAGAAAATATCACAGCTTTTGAAAAGTGAGAAACTGAAAAACAAATTCCAGAAATAAGACATTTGCTGCATTGACTTCTAAATGCCCCAAGTTTCTATCAAGCCTGTGTGGAATTACAAAGTTTAAATTTTGTCTTTGGTCTTTACAAAAACAAAATACTTTTGTAATTTTATAAGAACTGTGTAAAATGGGATAAAATAAGTGGAGACAATTGAAAATAAAATACTTACAAGGGGAATAGAATGTTTTAGGGGTGTTATTACCACCCTTTGAATACAAATTATAGTTTCTCTTATGCAAATTCATCTGGATCACTACTATTATTGGTTATTAGAATAAACCATAAAGGTAAGGATTTTTTAAGGGTTTCATTGTATTAATGCTTCTTTTTGCATGTAGTTGTATTACCAAAATACCAGGGGTTCAGTCTAGGTCCTGCTGCTCACCACATAAAAAGCCAATTACTGAGACAACAAGTATTGCCAGGGAAGAAGGCTTTAATCAGCTTCTGCAGCCAAGGAGATGGGACTGAGGGTTATTTTGCAGGTAGATTGGTCCTGGAATGATTTGCCTTTGGTGGAAGTGGGAGACTAGGGAGAGAAATACTGTTTCAGAAGAAAAATATAGTATTAGATTAACCTTTGATTCCTGGGTGGCCATGAAATCACCTATAGCATGGAGCTACCCAGGACCCCCCTCCTCAGCATGAAGCAGCCAGAAAGATGGATGACCAGATTCCCCATGACTGAGGAATTGTTAAATAGAAAGGCAGAAGTAAAACTGAGCCAATAACCCCATAGATAGTTTTTTTTTTTTTTTTTTTTTTTTTTTTTTTTTTTAAAAAAAAAAAAAATTTTTCTTT
>NW_016805026.1:269339-287560 GCF_001698545.2 Rhinopithecus bieti
TTTTTTTTTTTTTTTTTTTTTTTTTTTTTTAATGTATAAACATAGACATTCATCCTTTTATGCCTGTAATACCAGCTACTCTGGAGTCTGAGGCACAAGAATCGCTTGAACCCAGGAGGTGGCAGTTGCAGTGAGCCAAGGTTGTGCCACTGCACTTCAGCCTGGGTGACAGAGTGAGACTCTGTCTCTAAATAAATAAATAAATTAGAAATTTATATTTCTGGTCTTAAGACTTGAAACCTAATTTGTTTTATCTGAGTTACTTTCTTAGGAAAGGACCCCCAATTTCAAAGAACTGAAATTCACCAGATCACCACATCCAGAATGTGAGATACCAGATCCCTCATTCATCATGATTGCTTCCTTGCCCCTCCCTAGTTTATTTTCTTATACATTATTACATTTCTTCCCTGCTATATAAACCCATAGTTTTGGTTGGTCAGGGAGCTGGATTTCAGATTGAGCTCCCATCACCTCAGCTGCAGCATCCAAGTAAAGCCTTCTTCCTTGGCAATATGTGTTGTCTCAGTGACTGGCTAGAATTCTGTGTGGCAAGCAGCAGGACCTAGACGAACTCCTGGCATTTCAGTAATAGTTGTGCAGAAGGACTTTTATTGATCATATTTATAGTGCCTGTGAATATCAAAGATTTTTAGACATTTTTAAGCAGTTAGGGATAGAATGTGAGGATGGCAGATACCTTTGAAGACTTGTCTGGTTACCTTGATCTCACCTTCAGGAAGGTCATCGATGACCTACACCTTAGAGAAGACTCTCACACACCTTCCTTTTAAGGTCTTCCATTGCACACGTTTATGTATAAGTGTATGTATGTCTGGTGGAAGTAAGTTTGTCTAGTAGATTATTAGAACTTGGGGCAGTGAGAGAACAGAGTTAATTTTAGGTTGGGTTCACATATAATTATGGGATAGTGGAAGGCTTGAGGGAAGGATAAAATGGAGTTGTCTAAACTTTTTGCTGGTTATGAGACAATAAACTTTTTAAACTTCTCATATTGTTTCTTTCCTTTCTTAGCATTTGTATTAGTCAAGGTTTTCCAGAGAAACAGAAACAATAGGAGATATATATATAGAGAGATCTATCTATATACATATATGATATATATGATATACATATATAGATAGATCTATCAATATATCTACATACATATATAGATAGATCTATCTATATATTAAGATCTATAGATAGATCTATACTTATATGTATATATCTCCTATATATATCCGATAGATATAAACCATGTATATATATATCCTGTATATATATATATCTGATATATATATCCTGTGTATATATAGCATATATATAGGATATATATATGCTATATATATATATATCCTGTGTGTATATATGTGTGTGTATGTGTGTATGTATATATATGTGTGTATATATAAGATATATATCCTATATATATATATCCTGTGTGTATATATGTGTGTGTATGTGTGTATGTATATATGTGTGTGTGTGTGTATATATATATTCTCACAAGAGGTAGAGAAATTGCATAATCTGCTGTGTGCAAGCTGTAGATGCAGGAAAGGGTTGTGTTAATTCCAGTCTGAGTCTGAAGGTTTGAAAACCAGGAGCATTAACAGTGTAGGTCCCAGTCAAAGGTCTATTGCTAAGTAAACACTCCACAGGTAAGCCATATTGTATACTATGATTACATTTATTTCTGGTACAACTTGTATTTCCCATTGATTTAGTAATTGTCTCTTATTTCTAATTGTTTACTTTCCCTTATACCTCTTGCCCAGTGACTTCCAAGCTCTCTGTTGTAACTGTAAATTATCTCATTCAAACTAATGAACAGAGCAGGTATTTTATTAATGCATTTTTCTTAGACACATCAATTTTGGAACACTCTGTCCCCATGCTCATATCAGATGTGTTGCTCTCTAGGTAAGCTACCAAACTGCCATCCCGGGATATTTCCCCATCACCTTAGATAGTCTAGTTGCCTCTTTCTTTTTTCTATACCCTGTTGTCTTCATCTCACATATTCCTTTTACTTGGTTTACTCTTTAGGTTTACAGCTGGATACAGAACAATCTAATCAGCCAAAATAAAATTGATTCAAATTTGGACATGCTTAAAATGTTTATTAATAATACAAATTGTGTGTGTCAAGTTAATTGCAACAATTAAAATCAGTTTTTAAGATGATTACTACACCCACTATGCTTTAATTTGGTTAATTTGAGGGACCCACACACCACAGATTCTTGTTTCTTATGCTTTGATTGTGGGTTCTAAGTTAATGGCAGACATTTTCTTTTCTATTTTATATGTTTATTTTGTGGTTAAACTTGTAATTTTCCTTATCCTTTGTCAGCGATATTAGCTACAACCACATATGCAATACTGAGGTTACCAGGGTTCTTATCCTTGTCTCTTAGAAATATAAAAATAAACCTGCCATAGACAAACAGCCCAAGATTCTTGATAGTTATGTAATTTTTATATTTTGTATATTTATATATATTTTATTATGTATAATTATATGATATACTTTATATTTTATATGTTTGTCTTCTTCATATCTTCAAGTAGCTGCCAAATGCTGGTTCTTGTTTCTTTATAACATCTAAAGAGAGCTACTCCTCAGTAGTGTGTAGATGAGTACATTCAGAGATGGAAACATGGCAACACATTTCTGGAAATAACTTGATTCACATTCAGATAAGGGAGTAAATGTACTAAATTCATGGCAATGACTGACTAATTTTCATTCTCTTCAAATAGAGTCCCTTAGCTCATGTAGAAGACCAGAAGAACTGATCAAACTTCAGCAATTTATTTAATCATTCTGTGGGTCATGTGTTGTTATTTTGTTGTGTTTTCCCAGACATTCATTCAGTAAATATAAAGAAATAAGCAGTTACTTGGCTGAATGGGACTCATCTTAAACACACTTTCAACCACTACTCTTATTTTCGGGACATCGTTATTCCATTTTCAGAGGTGGCTACTGACATCAATTCTTAATCATTATAGGCTTAGTTCACACACATCCTATTGGAAAAGTCAGTGTTTTTGTGTATCTCTTACTTGCACCAAATTATACACAGGATAGCATTTTCTTATTTCATACCTATTAGAATGGAAACTAGGGAGACAGGGATTTTGTTCTGCATACTAATGTGTATTAGGTGCTTTGAACAGTGTCCGATACAAAGTAGGCTCCAACGAATGAACAGATAAATGAATATGGTTTCTAATTTAATCCTGATAGTAGCTTTTGTGTAATGCTATTAAAAAGGTTTTTTTGTGTTTTGTTTGTTTGAGACAGGGTCTCACTCTGTTGCCCAGGGTGGAATGTAGTGGCATGATCTCAGCTCACTGCAGCCTTGACCTAATGGGCTCAAGTGACCCTCTTACATCAGCCGTCTGAATAGCTGGGACCACAGACATGTGCCACCACACCTAGCTGATTTTTGTATATTTGTAGAGACAGGGTTTTACTATGTTGCCCAGGCTGGTCTGGAACTCCTAGGCTCAAACAATCCACCTAGCTCAGCCTCCCAAAGTGCTGGGATTACAGGTGTGAACCACTATGCCCAGCCATCAAAAAGTTTAAGTAGTTCGTTCTTGTTCTCATATGTACTAGTAACAATTGGCAGGTGGGATTAAAACTTAGATCTATATGATTCCAAGTTTATACTTTTAAAAATATTAAATTGGACTTCATTGAAAGTTTTTTTTTTTTTTTTTTCTGTTTAGAATAGTTCCTTTCATATGGTAATCACAAAACATGGTACAATGTTGATTGTGAGCAAAACAAACAAAAATAAACAAAAGAAGGATTCCTTATGTAAGTTTAAGCCCTTTTATTCATTAGTTTTAATCTGGATTCTATCTTTTACCCTGTCTTGGCATATAGCTTAAGGCTTTTTTTTTTTTTTTTTTTTTTGTAATTTTGCTTAACACAATCTACTCCATTGTCTTCTTGTGAGACCTAGGAGAGTTGCCAAAGGGTGTGGTTATCAGTGGTTAGATTTTTAGAAATCACTCATGCTGTTTACTTCAGCTTTCATTGTAATTAAACAATGAGCTGCTTTCTACATTATCACTTGACAAGCACTAGATAAAATACTATATTTGCATCTGATAAAATGCAGAAGTAAAAAGAAAAAACCTGTCAATTAATTTCAGAAATGCCTGGCACAGCTTGTTTTAGCATCTCAATGTGGCATGAATAAGCTCAAAGGTACATGTAACTCATTCTTTCTGGTATTTAATGTGTTAAGCAGATCCTGTTACCTATTCCCCTAAAATAAATCACAATTGAAAATCCATTCTAATGGGCATGGTGGCTCACGCCTGTAATCTCAACCCTTAGGAAGGCCAATGTGGGAGGATCACTTAAGAACAGGAGTTAAAAAACCCATTCCTGGTTTAATTAAGTGCTTTTTTTAGTTGAACACAGAGTTTCATTTATGATGGAATTGCAATGGTATCCTATAAAGAGCAATGGACTTGGCAAAGCTGATCTATATCTGAGTCACAGCTTGACCAATTCAGTGAATGTGAAACCTTTAGAAAGTCATGCCATTTCTGAGCAAAAATTGGTTCATATGTAAAATGTGGATCAAAATTTATGCATTAATTACCTGGGGGCTGTTGTGAGCATTAGATGAGAGAATATATATGAAACAACTTTGTGTTGGTAAAACAAGACAAATGTCTTTTATTAGTAATAGTATTATAACTAGCATTTATATTCATGACAACTTTCTTAGTGATCTATTCCTAAGCCTTATAAACAGTATTTATAAGTTTCACACTTTCACTATAACCAACATTAACCAATTCCCCTTTCCCTTCTCATTTTTTATTTCCTACCTCCTTCTAAAAAGAGATATGAGGCATGTTGCCCTAAAATAGGCACATTATGATTAATAAAACATAAATGAAAGGAAGCTTGAATAGCGAAAATTTAATACTTACTAAATACTAAGAATTAAGATAGGTAACAAACACTATGACTGAGACTTAGAACATCAAGTTCTACAATCCAAAGTTTGGTAATGGTAATGGCCTGACATCAAGTAAATTTGAGTAAGAGATATAGACGTGGACAAAACACATATAGTATTATAAAATGCAATAAATAATTTTAAGTAGAAAAGCTGGATTATATTATATTATTTTATAAATATCATAAAAGAATAACTAGATTCTATAAAGCATAAAAACTATTTTTTTTTTGAGACAGTGTTTTGTTCTTGTCGCTCAGGTTGGAGTGCAATGGCGTGATCTTGGCTCACTGCAACCTCTGCCTCCTGGGTTCAAGTAATTCTCCTGCCTCAGTCTCCCGAGTAGCTGGGATTATAGGCACCTGCCACCATGCCCAGTTAATTTTTATATTTTTAGTAGAGACTGGGTTTCACCATGTTGACCAGGCTAATCTCGAACTCTTGACCTCAGGTGATCCACCTGCCTCGGCCTCCCAAAATGCTGGGATGACAGGCGTGAGCCACCACACCCGGCCAAAACTCTATTTTAATTTGTGAAGGGAGTCAGGAACATGTTGCTCTCTGAGGAAATGTTTGGGTGTATTTTAAACATTTATAATTTCCTAAAAATGAATCATCAGGACTTTCATTAATTAGTCCACTCATTCATTCAGCTAATTAATATTTGAGAGTCTTTATGGGTATAGAAAGAAAATAATGATAGTTAATTTTATCAAGCACTTATGTAGGAGGCTATGATATTCCTATGTATCAATCATGCATTGTGGTAAACACTTTAATTGTATAAACTTCTTTCATCCTTGTAATAACTCTATGGGTAAGAAATATTACCATACCTAATTTACAGAAGATGAAACTAAGGAAAAATAAAGTAAATGATTAGCCTAACTTAGGTCAGTGGCTTGTAAGTGGCAATGAAAGGATTTCACTCCATAGTTAAATTTCTATTTCAGAATGATCACTCTAGCAGCAGGAGAAGGAATAGACTGGAAAAGGTAGAGGTTATCAGTTAAAAGGAGGCTATAGAGATACTTTAATTGCAAAGTCATAGGGACCTAAGATAAGACTCTGGAAAGTAGAAGAAGGTATGGATTAAAAACTGCTTTAGATTAAAGATAAAGGATCTGGAGAACCACTTGTATGTGTGTTTTGAATGAGAAAGCTGTAGTTTAGATTATTTTTCCAGATTTCTGACCAGATAGGCTGAATATATAATGATGCCATTCACATCATGGAAATCTAGGACTAGGATAGATCTTAGAGAAAACATGATGCATGTAATGATTCAAATCGGGACATGAAGAGTTTGAGGTTTCTGTAAAATGGCAGATATTCTGTAGGCAGATGAATATGTGGGTGTGGAGTTTAGGAGCAAGTTCTGGGCTGGAAGTCTGGACTTCTTACTTAAAGCGAAGTGAATGGGTAAAGAAAGTGGTATATAGTAATAGTAATAAGAAAGGAGAGCTACACGGGTTAATTTAGCTAAGATCAGAAAGCGAACACTGAATTTGACAATATGGAGGCATCTTTCACTTATTCATTCAACTAATATTTCATGTGAGATTATTATCAAGCACCATGCAGGAAACTAGGAATACAATTTTAGCAGAATAGATATTGCCTGTGTCTTCTTGATGCTTGATCTAATAGTGAGTATTCATCCAGTAATCATTCAAGTAACCACTCGGAATTTAGAGATATCACCCTGAATAGTGGGAAATGCAGAATAGAAGTCCCCAGTGAAAGGCATTTTTGAAGAACCACATAAAATCAGCTTCCATATGGGCTTGTTCAGAAAGTGCAAATCAATTTAAGATGCTTCAGGTTCAATTATGACATTTATTGTCCTTTGGTCTCTTCTTTCCTAGTAACACCTTCCTTCTCCTATTTTTTGGAAACCCAGGTGAAAAGTAGAGAAGAGGAAGCCCTGAAACAGGCCCTATGTAGGAGAAAGAATAATTAATTCTAAAATCAAATTTGAAGTTTTGATCAGTATCTTGAAACAGTGCATTCTAATTATTGAATGGAGACTGAAGTTGAGACTTAAACTAAAAGCATGACTACCTATTATATAACAGTAAGCAGAAAAGCTGAGGAATTGGCCAAGATTTTGCTTAAAGGGCAAAGGAAAATGGCTCTCAATGAATTTTTAAATTATCCATGGGAGAAAAAAAAAGTTATCTTTGCTATTATGTCAGGAGCCATCCACTAGGGAGGGCTGCAGCAGATGGAAGAGCAAAGCAGATGAAAAGTAAGGAGTAAAAATAAATAGGGGTTCCTTTTCCAAAATATACATAAAAATAGAGAAAGTATGGAATGAGAGAGAGGCAGACTATGGAGAGTTTTTGTTTTGTTTTGCTTTGTTTTTTTTTAAGGCAAAATCTCACTCTGTCACCCAGCCTGGAATACAATGATGCAACCACAGCTTACTGCAGCCTTGACCTCTGGGGTTCAAGCAATTCTCCCACCTTGGCCCCCTGAGTAGCTGGGACTACAGGAACATGCCACCATGCCTGATTAATTCATTTTTATTTTTTGTAGAGATGGTGTATTTGTTCGTTCTCACGCTGCTATAAAGAGCTGCCCAAGACTGGGCAATTTATAAAGGAAAAAGGTTTAATTTACTCAGAGTTCCACATGGCTGGGGAGGCCTCAGGAAACTTATAATCATGGCAGAAGGGGAAGCAGACACATCCTTCTTCACATGGCGGCAGGAGAGAAAAGAATGAGAACCGAGTGATGGGGTAAGCCCCTTATAAAACCATCACATCTCGTGAGAGCTAACTCACTATCACAAGAACAGGAGGGGGAAACCACCTTCATGATTCAATTACCACCCACCAGGTCCATCCCAAGATGTGTGGGGATTATGGGAACTGTAATTCAAGATGAGATTTGGGTGGGGACACAGCCACACCATATCAGACAGGGTCTCACTATATTGCCAGGACTTGTCTCTAACTCCTGGGCTCAAGCAATCCTTCTGCCTTAAACTCCCAAAGTGCTGGAATACAGGCATGAGCCACAGCACCTGATCATTATGTTTTTAATATTGAAAACATCTGAGCATTTTTGTATGCCAAGAGTAAAGAATAGAGAAATGCTGATTTTACAAAACAGAGAGTGAATGATTCCTGTATGCATATTTATTCTTGAGTTATTTTAAGAATATGTGCTTAAACAAATATTTTTAGGTCGTGAATATTAGCAGCATAACCAAGAAATTGTGTGATTTCTTTACCTTCGAAATTACCTTTCTTTTCAGAATGTTCGAGTTTATTCTCTGTCATTTGCAAGTCAAAGAATTTGTTTTTTCTGGTAAAATTATTCTATTTTAATTGCAGGAACTTTATGTATAACTTAGGTCTTACAGGGGATCTTGAAGCATTTAATAAGTGTGTAAGCTCCATGACAAACTTTGTTTTATTCCCTTTTACTATATAAATTATATTCACTACAGCATTCCCAGTGGCTGCAGCCAGGAGCGGATGAATAGTATATGCTAAAATATATTGAGGGAATGAAAAGTAGGAGCTGAAACTTAAGATATTGGGTGAATAATAGCTAAGTGAAAGGTCCTATATGGAAAACAGTTAATACCAGGTAACAGTCTGCTTGAGCCAGTCAGTTTTAAAAGTCAGAGATTAAGAAGCCTGAAAGAGAATTTGATCTTCAAATGAACATTACTTATGTATTTATTCAATACACTTTAATGCAAAGATTTACTTAATTTTATTTAAAAAAAAAGGGACTGATGAATGGGTTCACTTGTATTTTGCCTTTACAAAAGATAACCTCTGTAAAATAGGTAAGACAGACAAGGAAATAAAGAAGAGGACAAATGTATCTAAGCTACTGACATTAAGCCAATGTGGAATGACAATAAAATCTAAGATTTGAGATAGAAAGATATTATGTAATACAAGTTTCTGGAGTCACTAAATTCCTTCAAATACTTTTAAAGAGAAGGCTATCTGTGTTCCAAAAGTACTGTCTCATAGTTTAGCCTGAGCACTACTCCCTTAAATACAGGAAATGATTTGAACTCAGTCATTGTAGACCTTTGCTTATTCATTCAGCCATACCACTGTTTTACTTTTTTAATGTATGCAATTTAACAAAATGAGTATTATCATGAACTATATGGATATACAATTCTGACATTGGAAATTATGGGTTGAATTCGGCAAAGAGATCATGATTACAGCTTTTTTATTGTAGATTTTTCCTCTGTACTTTTATCATGTGAATGGCACCCCTATTTATTGTTAAGTATTTTCAAAATTTAACCACGGTTTTAACCACAATTATTATTATATTTATAGAAAACTGGCAAAGCAGATATAGTTTGTTATTCACAAAGTTACAGGTTCTCTATAAATAAGAGAAAGTGATAATTATCATAGGAAAACTTACATTTTGCATACGAATTAAAAGAGCACAAGAGTGGCACTTATTATTTAGGATTTCCAACTTCCATATTCAATAAGCCTTTCAATCAGGTTATCCTAGTGCTTCCAGTATACTAAACAATGATTAAACAAGAATAGGAAAGGTAAGTCACACATTCCCACTTAGGAGATGCTATTGTTAAATTATTTTCAGTAGTATTACTTCCTTCAGTGAGGTTTTAAGCAGTGATCTATCCTAAAGATAGTATTTCTGAGGAAGAGATGTACTTTTTCAGTCATTTTATTATATTTTAAGGTACACCATTCATAGTCTGGATTAGTAAAACAACTTCTTGTATATACTAAAGCTAATTTGAGGAGTATCTCAGAGTTTGCAGATTATTTAAACTCACATGTGCTTTTGCTGACAGTTTCACGATTCCTCCTTTTCATGTCTCTCCTCACATTGCTCATTTGTTTCATTGTTATGTGTATTAGAAACAAAATCCCTTAATTGTTAACTCATAGCAGAAAACTCTCAAAAACTCTCAACCCTTCCCATACTTCCTGTGTACTCACCATTCCAGTATACTTAATTTTTGTGGATGCCAGTGGAATCCTGCTTTGGGGAATTGGGCTGTGGCTAGAGGTGGGAACATGAGAGAGCTGGAAGTGCTTGGAAGTTCATGGTTTTGGAGTGTCCTTCAGCCAATACCAGAGGGGAATTGGAGGATAAATACTTCAGCGTCCTCACTTGTTGGGTGGATAACTCCACATGGTTTCTCAAAGTTCTGCAGAATAGACCTCAGTTTCCCATAGTAATAATCAGCTAGAAAATGCACCTTTCATTGTCTTTTTTCCCACTTTGTCTCAGTTTCTCAGTCTCCTAATAATGCTTCTTAAAATCATACTCTAAATACACTTACACTGCAAGTCTTGTTCCTGGGACTGCTTTGAAGGGACCCAAACTAAGACATAGGTATTCACAATTAGAACTTACATGTTAATGTAAGGTAAACACTATTCAAATATAAAGGTATTGATTGAAAAGACTAAGAGTGATAGTTAAAAAGTAGTGCCATTTTATTGAATGTTTGTTATATAATTATGTGCCAATAACCAGTTTAAATCATTTTTTACATATTATGTAATTCTCCCAGTATCTCTTTGAGATTGTATTGTATTCCCATTTTATACATGAAGAAACTAAGGCTTAAAGGTAGTAAGTCATCTAATTGAGGTTTCATAGCTAGTAAGTATTAGAGCCAGGATTTGAAACCAGTGCTCTTGTCACTCAGCAGAAAGTCCCTACAAATTGCAAATTCTTTAAACAAATTAGGTCCCCTCAGGGAATATGAATTTATGTGTGTGTATGTGTGTATGTGCATATATTTCAAGATGTATTTGTTTATATTTATCCTACAATTCTTCTGTGTATCATTTTATATTTCATCTGTTTTGTACTTAATATTGGTTCGTGTTGCTAAAAGTTTCATCATAAATGCGAATAAAGACATTTATTTACTTTAAAAAGTAATTGTATTTTGACCATGGACAATAGTAACCATTATAAAGAATCCTTCATAAGAACAAATGAAACTTGAGACTTGGTCGTCACATGAGTCATCCACCACACATCTCCGAAGATTTAAGGCTTACGTCCAATTGGTTGAAGTAATAGAACAGTAAATCATTTATAGAAGAATCTTATTTTGTTTTCTAAAACAGAAGAAGTTTTATTTTCCATAGAAATGGAGCCAAAACTCATACTAACAAATTCCAGATTAAACTAATACTTGTTGGATAGCAAAGAACCTGGCTTTCTTATCCATCATTGGTTAAAATTAATCAGAGAAGATTCTGTAATCACTGGAATTTTGCTGTGATAGAAACAGAAATATAATTTGGTCTCTGTATCTGTAGCAGGTTCCACAGCCAAGAATCCAACCAACAACACATTAAAAGTGTTTTTTAAAATCAGTAAAAAGTGAGAACAATAAAAAATAATACAAATAAAAACCAATACAGCATAATAACTACTTATTGAGGGTTTAAGTTGTATTAGGTATTTAAAATAACATAGAAATGATTTAAAGTATATGGGAAGATATACAGAGGTTATACGTAAATACTGTCATTTTATTATAAAGAACATGAACATCCATAGATTTTTGTATCTGTGGGGGGCCCTTGAACCAATCTCCGTGGATATCAATGGACAACTATACCTGTTTCCCTAGAGTTACTCAAAGTCAGAGGAAAAATAAAAGACAACTTTTTCATTTTAAGTTCATTATAATTAAGCAAATTTCTGTTGTAAAATACAAAGTCAATATTTAAAATGCCAATTTGTAGTTTATTTTCTAAAGGAAAGAATAATAACTATTAGTAAAAGAAGAGGATACTTTAAAAAGTGCTATGCAATTACCTATATGAAACTCTGCCAAAAAAAATTTTACTTAGTGATTGTAGTTTATTTGTAAAACCAATTTTATCTTCTATAAATGATAGAACACATATATCTCTCAAGTTTTAATAAATAGTGGCTCTTTTGTCATACTTTTCATATAGTTAGTTACATATATATCCATCAGTTCAACTAAAGTTTGATCTTCTTGGGGAAGGTATAATTTAATTATTCAGTGAATATTTATTGTAAACCTACCTTTTGACAAACCATGTGCTGAACTTTACAAATACAAAGACAAACAAGTTGAGGCCTGAGTCTTTACAGAACTTGGAAAAGCAGAATGAGAGAGAAGATAATTAAAGAATAATATAATAAATGCCATGATAGCAGCATATACAAAGTTCTCAGAGGGTGGATAGTCAACGTAATTTTATAGAAGTGATGAAAAAGAAAGAGAGAGAGAGAGATTAGCTGAAATGTAAATATATACAAACTCAATATATATCTATGATGTTAAAGATGGAGAATATTAAAAACTCGGTAATCAAATAGATAAAGTGAGTGAAAAAGTAACTTACAATGGAATTTGGATGTGTAGCCTGGATTCATTGTAGAAGGGTATTCCTACTTCTATTTAGTCATATAGACAAGAAAATAATAGAAAAAAAGGTTTAACAGGAAATTTTAAATGTTTTCAACATGTTGAGGACAAAGTGCCTGTGGAACAAGCATGTGGAAATGAGGTGAGGGGAAAGATCAACAGATTTACCTTTGTATGGGGGCCATCAAAAATTTCTGAGAGTAAATATAATTATCCCAGGACACAATAGATGGAAACTCATCTAGAGCAGGGATCATGTCTTCCTCACAATGCCTAAAAAGAGCATGTTTTAAATTGTATTGACTACCCTGAGAGGATGTGACAAACACTGAGAACAAGATACTAGGTAACTTCAAAATGTTGTAAGGAAAGGAAAATTGAATTATTCAATGGAATAAATAATCATAAATAAAATCAATATAGACTTTTTCAAATGAAACCTGATAAACAGAAGTAGCAACTATGCCTTTGTATTCTTAGGACAAATAAATGTGCACATTGAGGTGGCTGGCAAGATGGCCAAATGGGAATGGCTCCGGTCTGCAGCTCCCAGGGAGATCAAAACACAGAAGGTGAGTGGTTTCTCCATTTCCAACTGAGGTACCTGGCTCATCTCATTGCGACTGGTTAGACAGTGGGTGCAGCCCACAGAGGGCAAGCTGAAGTAGGGTGGGGTGTCACCTCACCCAGGAAGCACAAGGGATCGGGGAACTCCCTCCCCTAGTCAAGGGAAGCCATGAGGGACTGTACCAAGAGGAACAGTGCATTCCATCCCGGATACTATGCTTTACCCAAAGTCTTCACAATCCGCAGACCAGGAGATTCCCTCAAGTGCCTATGCCACAAGGGCCCTGGGTTTCAAGAACAAAACTGGGCAGCCATTTGGGCAGTCACTGAGCTAGCTGCAGGAGTTTTTTGTTTACTCTAGTGGTACCTGGAATGCCAGTGAGACAGAACCATTCACTCCCCTGGAAAGGGGGCTGAAGTCAGGAAGCCAACTGGTCTAGCTCAGTGGATCCCACCCCCATGGAGCCCAGCAAGCCAAGATCCACTGGCTTGAAATTCTCACAGCCAGCACAGCAGTCTGAAGTCAACTTGGGACACTGAAGCTTGGTGAGGGGAGGGGTGTCCACCATTACCGAGGCTTGAGTAGGCAGTTTTCCCCTCAACAGTGTAAACAAAGCGGCCTGGAAGTTCAAACTAGGCAGAGCCCATCGCAGCTCTACAGAGCTGCTATAGCCAGACTTCCTCTCTATATTCCTCCTCTCTGGGCAGTGCGTCTCTGAAAGAAAGGCAGCAGTCCCAGGCAGGGGCTTATAGATAAAACTCCCATCTCCCTGGAACAGAGAACCTGGGGGAAGGGGCGGCTGTAGGCACAGCTTCATCAGACTTAAATGTTCCTGCCTGCAGGCTCTGAAGAGAGCAGCAAATCTCCCAACACAGTGCTGGAGTGCTGCTAAGGGATAAGCTGCCTCCTCAAGTGGGTCCCTGATTCCCATGTCGCCTGACTGGGAGACACCTCCCAGCAGGGGTCAAGAGACACCTCATACAGGAGAGCTCTGGCTGAATCTGACGGGTGCCCCTCTGGGACAAAGCTTCCAGAGGAAGGAACAGGCAGCAATCCTTGCTGTTCTGTAGCCTCTGCTGGTGATACCCAGGCAAAAAAGGTTTGGAGTGTATCTCCAGCAAACTCCAGTAGACCTGCAGCAGAGGAGCCTGACTGTTAGAAGGAAAACTAGCAAACAGAAAGGAATAGAAATAACATCAACAAAAAGCATGTTGACACAAAAACCCCATCCAAAGGTCATCAAAGTCAAAGACCAAAGGTAGATAAATCCACGAAGATAAGCAAAATACAGTGCAAAAAGGCTGAAAATTCAAAAAACCAGTATGCCTCTTCTCTTCCAAAGGATCACAACTTGCCAGAAAGGGAAGAAAACTGGAGGAAGAATGATGTATTGACAGAAGTAGTCTTCAGAAGGTGGGCAATAACAAACCCCTTCTAGCTAAAGGAACATGTTCTAGCCCAAAACAAGAAAGCTAAAAACCTTGAAAAAAAGTTAAAGGAATTGCTAACTAGAGTAACCAGTTTAGAAAAGAAAATAAATGACCTGATAGAACCGAAAAACACAGCACAATAACTTCTTGAAGCAAACACAAGTATCAATAGCCAAAACAATCAAGCAGAAGAAAGGCTATCAGAGATTGAAGATCAACTTAATGAAATAAAGTGTGAAGACAAGATTAGAGAAAAAAGAATGAAAAGAAAAGAACAAAGCCTCCAAGAAGTATAGGACTGTGTGAAAAGACCAAACCTACATTTGATTGGTGTACCTGAAAGGGACAGGGAGAATGGAACCAAGTTGGAAAACACTCTTCAGGATATTATACAGGAGAACTTCCCCAACCTAGCAAGACAGATCAACATTCAAGTTCAGGAAATAGAGAGAACACCAGAAAGATACTCCTTGAGAAGAGCTACCCCAAGATACATAATTGTCAGATTCACTAAGGTTGAAATGAAAGAAAAAATGTTAAGAGCAGCCAGAGAGAAAGGTCGGGTTACCTAAAATGAAGCCCCTCAGACTAACAACAGATTTCCCAGCAGAAACCCTACAAGCCAGAAGAGAGTGGGGCCAATATTCAGCCTTCTTAAAGAAAAGAATTTTCAACCCAGAANTCCCCAACCTAGCAAGACAGATCAACATTCAAGCTCAGGAAATAGAGAGAACACCAGAAAGATACTCCTTGAGAAGAGCTACCCCAAGATACATAATTGTCAGATTCACTAAGGTTGAAATGAAAGAAAAAATGTTAAGAGCAGCCAGAGAGAAAGGTCGGGTTACCTAAAATGAAGCCCCTCAGACTAACAACAGATTTCCCAGCAGAAACCCTACAAGCCAGAAGAGAGTGGGGCCAATATTCAGCCTTCTTAAAGAAAAGAATTTTCAACCCAGAATTTCATATCCAGCCAAACTAAGACTTGTAAGTGAAAGAGAAATAAAATCCTTCACAGACAAGCAAATGCTGAGAGATTTTATCATCACCAGGCCTGCCTTACAAGAGCTCCTGAAGGAAGCACTAAATATGGAAAGGAAAAACTGGTCCCAGCCACTGCAAAAACATACCAAATTGTAAAGACTGTCAACACTATGAAGCAACTGCATCAACTAACAGGCAAAATAACCAGCTAGCATCATAATGACAGGATCAAATTCATATATCACAATATTAACCTTAAATGTAAATGGACTAAATGCCCCAATTAAAGGACAGACACTGGCTAATTATTGAGTCAAGACCCATTGGTGTGTTATATTCAGGAGACATATCTCATGTGCAAAGACACATATAGGCTCAAAATAAAGGGATGGAGGAAGATTTACCAAGCAAATGGAAAGCAAAAAAAAGCAGGGGTTGCAAACCTAATCTGTGATAAAACAGAATTGAAACCAACCAAGATCAAAAAAGACAAAGAAGGGCATTACATAATGGTAAAGTTTTCAATGCAACAGGAAGAGCTGACTATCCTAAATATATATGCACCCAAATACAGGAGCACCCAGATTTATAAAGCAAGTTCTTAGAGACCTACAAAGAGACTTATACTCCCACACAATAATAGTGGGAGACCTTAGCACCCACCGTCAATATTAGACAGATCAACGAGACAGAAAATAAACAAGGATATTCAAGACTTGAACTCAGCTCTAGACCAAGCAGACCTAATAGACATCTACAGAACTCTCCACCCCAATCAACAGAATATACATTCTTCTCAGCATCACATCACACTTATTCTAAAATTGACCACATAATTGGATGTAAAACACTCCTCAACAAATGCAAAAGAGCGGAAATCATAACAAACAGTCTCTCAGACCAAAGTGCAATCAAATTAGATCTCAGGATTAAGAAACTCATTCAAAAGCGCACAACTACATGGAAACTAAACAACCTGCTCCTAAGTGGGTAAATAACGAAATTAAGGCAGAAATAAAGAAGTTCTTCGAAACCAGTGAGAACAAAGACACAATGTACCAGAATGTCTGGGACATGGTTAAGCAGTGTTCAGAGGGAAATTTACAGCACTAAATGCCCACAGGAGAAAGCAGGAAAGATCTAAAAATGGCATTCTAACATTACAACTAAAAGAACTAGAGAAGCAAGAGCAAACAAATTCAAAACCTAGCAGAAGACAGGAAATAACTAAGATCAGAGCAGAACTGAAGGAGATGGAAATACAAAAAAAAAAAAAAAAAAAAAAAAAAAAATCAATGAATCCAGGAGCTGATTGTTTAAAAAAATTAACAAAATAGATAGACTGCTAGGCAGACTAATAAAGAAGAAAAGAGAGAGAAGAATCAAACAGACACAATAAAAAATGATAAAGCAGTTATCAGCACTGATCCCACAGAAATACAAACTACCATCAAATAATACTATGAACACCTCTATGCAAATAAACAAAAAATCTAGAAGAAATCTATAAATTTCTAGACACATACACCCTCCCGAGACTAAACCAGGAAGAATTGAACCCCTGAATAGATCAATAACAAGTTCTGAAACTGAGGTGGTAATTAATAGCCTACAAACTAAAAAAAGTTCAAGACCAGACTGATTCACAGCAGAATTCTACCAGAGTTACAAAGAGGAGCTGGGACCATTCCTTCTGAAATTATTCAAAACAATAGAAAAAAAGGGACTCCTCCCTAATTCATTTTATGAGGCCAGCATCACCCTGATACCAAAACCTGGCGGAGATACAACAAAAAAAGAAAACTTCAGGTCAATATCCCTGATGAACATCAATGAGAAAATCATCAATAAAATACTGGCAAACTGAATCCAGCAGCACATCAAAAAGCTTATCCACCACGATCAAGTTGGCTTCATCCCTAAGATGTAAGACTGGTTCAACTGACAGAATCAATAAACGTATTCCATCACATAAACAGAACCAATGACAAAAACCACATGATTATCTCAATAGATGCAGAAAAGGCCTTCAATAAAATTCAACACCTGTTCATGCTAAAAACTCAATAAACTAGGTATCGATGGAACATATCTCAAAGCAATAACAGCTATTTATGAAAAACCCACAGCCAATATCATAATGGGCAAAAGCTGGAAGCATTCGTTTTGAAAACCTGTACCAGACAGGGATGCCCTCTCTTACCACTCTTATTCAACATAGTATTGGAAGTTCTAGCCAGGGCAATCAGGCAAGAAAAAGAAATAAAGGGTATTCAGATAGTAAGAGAAGTAGTCAAATTGTCTCTGTTTGCAGATGACATGATTGTATATTTAGAAAACCCCATCATCTCAGCCCCAAATCTCCTTAAGCTGATAAGCAACTTTAGCAAAGTCTCAGGATACAAAATCAATGTGCAAAAATCACAAGCATTCCTATACAACAATAATAGACAAACAGAGGGCCAAATCATGAGTGAATTCCCATTCACAGTTGCTACAAAAGGGAATTAAATACCTAGAAAAACAACTTACAAGGGATGTGAAGGACTTCTTCAAGGAGAACTACAAACCACTGCTCAAGAAACAAGACAAGACAAAACAAATGGAAAACATTTTATGCTCATGGATAGGAAGAATCAGTTTCTTGAAAATGGCCATACTGCCCAAAGTAATTTATAGATTCAGTGCTGCCCCCATCAAGTTACCATTGACTTTCTTCACAGAATTAGAAAAAAAAAAAAAAAAAAAAAAAAACTTTAAATTTTATATGGAACCAGAAAAGAGCCCGTATAGACAAGACAATTCTAAGCAAAAGAACAAAGCTGGAGGCATCA
>NW_016805026.1:288369-303945 GCF_001698545.2 Rhinopithecus bieti
CTAAGCAAAAAGAACAAAGCTGGAGGCATCACACTACCTGACTTCAAACTATACTACAAGGCTACAGTAACCAAAATAGCATGGTACTGCTACCAAAGCAAATATATAGACCAATGGAACAGAGCAGAGGGCTCAGAAATAATGCCACACATCTACAACCATCTGATCTTTGAAAAACCCGACAAAAACAAGCAATGGGGAAAGGATTTTCTATTTAATTAATGGTGTTGGGAAAACTGGCTAGCCATATGCAGAAAACTGAAACTGGACTCCTTCCTTACACTTTATATAAAAATTAACTCGAGATGGATTAAAGACTTAAATGTAACACCTAAAATCATAAAAACCCAAGAAGAAAACCTAGGCAGTACCATTCAGGACATAGGCGTGGGCAAAGACTTCATGACTAAAACACCAAAAGTAATGGCAACAAAAGCCAAAATTGACAAATTAAACTAATTTCTAGACAAAAATCTAATTAAATTAAAGAACTTCTGCACAGCAAAAGAACCTATCATCAGAGTGAACAGGCAACCTATAGAATGGGGGAAAATTTTTGCAATCTATCCATCCAGACAAAGAGCTAATATTCAGAATCTACAAGGAACTTAAAAAACTGACAAGAAATAAACAACCCCATCAAAAAGTGGGTGAAGGATATGAACAGACACGTTTCAAAACAAGACATTTATGTGGCCAATAAACATATGAAAAAAAAGCTCATTATCACTAGTTGTTAGAGAAATGCAAATCAAAACCACAATGAGATACCATCTCATGCCAGTTAGCATGGCAATCATTAAAATGTCGGGAAACAACAGATGCTGGAGAGGGTATGGAGAAATAACGCTTTTGCACTGCTGATGGGAGTGTAAATTAGTTCAACCATTGTGTAAGACAGAATGGCAGTTCCTCAAGGATCTAGAACCAGAAATACCATTTGACCCAGCAATCCCATTACTGGGTATATACCCAAAGAATTATAGATTATTCTATTGTAAAGAGATATGCACACGTATGCTTATTGTAGCACTATTTGCAATAGCAAAGACTTGGAACCAACCCAAATGCCCATCAATGATAGACTAGATAAAGAAAATGTGGCACATATCCACCATGGAATACTATGCAGCCATAAAAAGGATGAGTTCATGTCCTTTGCAGGGACATGGATGAAGCTGGAAACCATCCTTCTCAGCAAACAAATACAGGAACAGAAAACCAAACACCGTATGTTCTCACTCATAAGTGGTAGTTGAACAATGAGATCACATGGACACAGGGAGGGGAACATCATGTACCAGGGCCTGTTAGGTGCTGGGGGCTAGGGGAGGGATAGCATTAGGAGAAATACCTAATGTAAACGGCAAGTTGATGGGTGCAGCAAACCCCCATGACACGTGTATACCTATGTAACAAACCTGCACGTTCTGCACATGTATCCCAGAACTTAAAGTATAATAATAAAAAAAAAGTGCAAATTATTTGGTGTGGTGAAAATTAAAGAGACTATTTTCTTATGAAATTACATAGATTAAAAATACAAATCTATTTAAGAATAATTTAGATAAGTTAATGAAAGTTAAGTTCACAGATTATAGAGGGAAGCTTTGTATAGCAGCAGGAAAATTTTTAACCTTTTAAATGGACAGCATAGTGAGCAGCCATCTTTCACAAAACACCTTTGTACTACTGGAAGAGAAAGAATATTGTAATAGAACTTTGGGTATTCTAATTATTTCATATTTGTATAATTTTTTAATAAAAGTGAATCCATAAAAGTGATTAATAAAAGTAAACCTTGACTATCAGTTTTTAAAAGGTGACACAAATTTAGTCAATTATGAGTTTTATGAAAAGTGACTTGCATATTTGTACAATAAAATAAAATGTTGATCACCAACAGGAAGATTTTATTGAATTCATATATACATAGCAAAGTTAGTGAAATTTCTCTGGCAAATTTTATCAGAACATTACATGAACTGAGGCCAAAAAATATTCAGCATGGTTTATCCAGTTTTCCTGATATAATAAATTAAATCTCAAATCTACATCTAGTGATATGCTTTTCAGAGACTATCTTTAACTATAATTTTATATTTCCTAAAAAAAGGTGTTGGAAGAAGCCAAAATTCAGTTGTTCTATTTCCTAGCATTTTTACTAGTGCATAGATTTTGATTATTTGTGAAATGAATTCAGAACAGACAAGCCACAGGGGCCCAGATGACGTCTCTGAGTGCATTCGTGAGACTGAATTCTTACAGAGTGCCTAAACAATTCATTGAAGTTAAGTTCTCACCAGGAAGAAAGATAATTATCCATGGAATGATATAAGAAATAACACATCATCACAATTCCTTCCTTAGATCAAAATTCCTTGAAGGCAGGCATCATATTTTATGCTTCTTATGTAACCATCTCCACAATATTTAACACAGCACTGATTGTATTAGGTGCTCACTGAGTACTCATTGAATGAGTGATCAGAAAAAATATTTTGCTTTATCAATTTGGAAGGTACTCTTAAATTTATTTTACACCTGGTCATTTACTCTGTGCTCTTCCATTATTGACATTAATGTGATACTAGCAATTTTAACTGTTTTAAGCTACTGCCTACCCCGTCCTTTTACTATTTCAGTCCCTTTATGTCATTTTAAGTGATAATGAGAATAAATATTTTCATGTGTCAGAATTTTAAGTTTTGTAAATAATACCATACCTTTTGGAATTGTGGGATTGTGGCTTTGGGGATCTCTAAAATCAGCTCAGGGAAAGATATTTGATGGAACTTTATAAGCTACATATTTTTTCTCTAATTGCAACATTCCATAGACTCTAGTAGGTTTCAGTAAGTCTCCACCTTCACCAGCATAACAGACATTAACAGGAGAGATGGGAGGAGCAGGTCACCAATGTTACCTTTACCTTCAACTTGGCCTCGGAACACTCACATTTTTCTGTAATTCTCTAATTCTTATGATATAAAATATCTCATTGAGCAATGCTACGGTTTCAGGTAGCCTGGAGCTTTGTTTAACATCTTAGCACCCAAAGGATTTGTTTCAATTTTTCCCTATAACCAGTGCAATTAGATTAGATAAGTACCTATCTATGTAAACCCTGTATGTCAAGTTTAGGGGAATTTGATGGCCAATTATTTTAAGATAATAGAAAATTCAGGTGATTGCTCTGTGTTCAATATAATAAATAAGAAAATTCAGGATGATAGAGTCCAGAAATGGTGCCTGTTTTAACAGAGGAGGTAATAAATAATATCAACCAAAGCAGGTTTGAAAATCTTTGCCAATCCCTATTGGCATCCCTTCAAAAAGCTTATTTATTTCCTACAACACTACTTTTAACCACCAATGCTTGAATGCCTGATATCTAATTAAGTGCTCAACCTATAAATTAAGTAGTAATTTTATTTAGACTGTATAAGAAAAACATTAACAGCATTCAGTACTGTATTATATGGCCCTCCCATTCGGAATTCAAGCCTCAACACCTCTTTTCCTTCACTTGTAGCACTTGCAGTCTGTACTAAATCAGGACATTTTTATAAAATAGTTTTGCAGTGAATGCACTTTATTTTGTAACAAATAGAAATTAGTTTGCCTCCTTTTGGTCTTGCATCATAGTTCTGCAGAGCTGATTTGAGTATTACTTTTCTTACCTGAGTTCAAGAAAACAAAGAGGAAGACAGGAAGATGGTATAAAGTCCACTAGCAATGATGACAACGGCCTGGATGAGAAAGTGGTAGACTGATATCCAGCTTTTTAATAGAATTAGTAGTTGAATTACTCTGAAAGGACAAAGTCTTGCTTGAAGCCATCTGTTTATAAAGATCTTTTCCTTGCTTTTTAGCCTGTCAGGTTCACTGAGGCCAGCCAAGGTTCAGGAGGCAGGGAAAGCCCATTTATAATGCTCAGGCAATCTCTGGTTACAGGTGAAAAATCAGGCAACAGACAGAAAAAATGTAAAATGTGCTCAATCAAATTATTTTAAAGTATTTTTTTCATTCATTCATTAATTTTCATGGAAAAGTTAAAAAAATAATAAGAAACTACATTTAGGCTTATACAGGATCCAAGTTCTTAGTGTTCCTTAAAATAGAAATGCTTCTTATATTGCAAATCATTTGATCCATGGAAATAAAGGTAGCTACTCATTTATTTCAGTTCCTGCCCCTTCCCAACTTGGTTTAGAAGAAGAAACTACCTTTGCCCTCTTTGAACTAAAGTAAGGCAGCATGACTCTGACATGGGATAACTTCTGCAAAAGGGCTGATTAAATCTCTCTTTCTTGTCAGGATGAAAAAGATCTTTAAAAAACAAACTGAGGTTTTATATCTGTAGGTATTACATTCTCCCTTTGCATTTTCTTTAGTTCAATGTAGCATTTGTGTGGTTTATTACAACATCTTTCATGTAGCAGATCTAAAAACCCCTTTGTGAAGTTGAAGATAATGGCTTAGTGTGCTATAGGTTTTAAAAGATCCTGTTTTTTAAGCCAGCAAGCAGCCCTTTGCAGAGAGAAGCTGCCGTGCCAACGTGAAAAGTTTCTTTTTCTGGCTATGGTTTAATTCTCTGTTCATTTTAGGAACTGCTTTCTACAAATACACTGTTTAATGGCCATTTTTTTCCTCTCTGTCAGGCCTAAAACAGGAGTTGCCAAATGTAGGGGTAATTAAGAATCACCTAGAGTATTTACTAAACTGTTTATTTCTGGGTCCCTCAGCTAATACACTGACCCAGTATCCTGGGGAGTGGGGCCCAGGAACCGACTGTGTGTGTGTGAGAGAGAGAAAGAGATGGAGTCTCACTCTTGTCGCCCAGGCTGGAGTGCAGTGGCGCGATCTCGGTTCACTTCAACCTCCACCTCCCAGGTTCAAGCAATTATCCTTCCTCAGCCTCCCGAATAGCTGGAATTACAGGCGCCTGTCACCATGCCCGGCTAATTTTTATACTTTTAGTGGAGACAGGGTTTCGCCATGTTGGCCAGACTGGTCTTGAACTCCTAACCTCAGGTGACCCGCCTGCCTTGGCCTCCCAAAGTGCTGGGATTACAGACATGAGCCACGGCACCTGGCCCAGGGACTTACGTTTTAAGTGAGCACTCAGTTGAGTTTGATGCAGGGATATCATTTATAGAAACACTGGCCAAAACTAGTTCTAGAAAAACGTGAACATGAAAGTATTAAGCAGTTTTCTTTGCAAGATACTTTCTCAGTGTGACTATTGAAACCTCTTTTACTCCAAATAGTCATAAATAAAGCAGTAAATTATTTTTTAAAGGAAAAAAAAGATGTAAGAGAATGTGCCACTACTTGACTTGCAAATGAGTATTATGAATATTATGCACAAACATGAAATGAAAAAAGCAAATTAATTTACTTGTTGATTACAAGGCACTACAGAGATTTCATGAAACCTAATTATATGTCATGAAATTCAATTCTTGCAAAGAGTCTTGGTAAAGATAAACCTACAGATTATAGTGTAGATTAATAAGATTCTTTTGTGTGTTCCAGCTTGTTGGCTATCAAGTCAGCATTATACTACATGCAGAGATGGCAAAATGCCTACCATTCTATTATAAATGTTGGCATGCTCTCCACTCAGAAACCTAACACAGACCTACATCCTTCCCTACTTGAGTTCAGTTCATGGCCTGTTGAAGGGAAAAATGATAGTAGGCCCCTGCTGGCAGCACCTGGAGACCATGCACACCTGGAGACCCTTCAGTGAAACCCAGGAATGGGAAAGAGAATAGAAAACATCTCAAGTATTCCAGTGGACCACACAGTGATGCTGCTCAAACCTGATTGGTCAGCTGCTGGTAATGTTGCCAGCTATGAAGAATTGGCAGGCTATCTACAACACCTTGAGAAATGACAAAGTATACCTGTTGTAGTTCCATGTTACACAAACAGACCCCTAAAGAAGCTAATTTGGATATACACATGCTTGCTTAGCTGGTTTTAGTGTCAAAGTCTTCAAAAGTTTTCAACTCTGTGAAATCTAATATTGCTAAGGTAAATGAACTATCTTTGAGTCAATCAATTATAACAGTAGTGAATAAATTAGAGGAAGTATAGTGAGGTAAATAAGAAAACAGGCTCTGCATTTAGAATGCCTAAATTAGTAGACTAGCTCTACCCGTTTCTACCTGTGAGCCACTGAGGACCTTAATGCAATATTGTGTGTTTCAACTTCCTTATGTATAAAATGGAGAGAGGAGATATTGTACGTGTGGTATGAAGTATCATAAAATTCTTAAGAGGATCAAATTAGTTAACATGTATAAAGCACTTACCGTAGTCGTAGCCTGGCACAGAACAGGTGGCTCCATAAATGTGAGCTTTAAAAAAAATTGTTGTTGTTGTAGGCCGGGCGCGGTGGCTCAAGCCTGTACTCCCAGCACTTTGGGAGGCCGAGACGGGCGGATCACGAGGTCAGGAGATCGAGACCA
Organism: Rhinopithecus bieti; assembly: GCF_001698545.2. Taxonomy (NCBI): domain Eukaryota; kingdom Metazoa; phylum Chordata; class Mammalia; order Primates; family Cercopithecidae; genus Rhinopithecus; species Rhinopithecus bieti. The sequence goes on from NW_016805026.1 coordinate 294,852, forward strand.
TCCTGGCTAACACTGGGAAACCCAGTCTCTACTAAAAAAATACAAAAAACTAGCCGGGCGAGGTGGCGGGCGCCTGTAGTCCCAGCTACTCGGGAGGCTGAGGCAGGAGAATGGCGTGAACCCGGGAGGCGGAGCTTGCAGTGAGCTGAGATCTGGCCACTGCACTCCAGCCTGGTCGACAGAGTGAGACTCCGTCTCAAAAAAAAAAAAAAAAAAATTGTTGTTGTTGTTGCTATTGTTAGAGGAAATAGGTGGAAAATGTATCGTTCTTAACTTGAAAATGTTTTGAATCAACTATATTGAGGTACACTTTGCATATAACAAAATGTACAAGTTTTAAGTGTATAATTCATTGATGAATGTGTACAGCTATACAACCAGCATTCCAATCAACATATAATTTCCACCAGACATGGCTTATGATGCCTGTAATCCTAGCGATTTGGGAGGCCAAGATGAGGATTGCTTCAGGCCAGGAGTTCAAGACCAGCCTGGGCAACATAGTGAGACCTTGTCTTTACAAAAAAAAAAAAAAAAAAAAAAAAAAAAAAAAATTAGCCAGGCAAAGTGATTCACATGATGTAGGAGTTCCAGCTACTCAGGAGGCTGAAGTAGGAGGATTGTTTGAGCCCAGGAGTTGAAGGCTGTAGTAAGCTATGATTGTGCTGCTGCACTACAGCCTGGGTGAGAGAAGAGAGCAAGATCTTATCTCTAAAGTAAGATACACACACACACACACACACACACACATATATATATTCCATTATCCCAGAAAATTCCCTAATGTACTTTGCAATTTTTCACACACCCCACCCACACCCAAGGAAACAGTCTGATTTCTAAAACCATAGCTTTACTTTTGCCTATTTTAGAACCTTATATAAATGGAATCATATAGGATACACTCTTTTGTGTCCGGCTTTTTTCAGTCACCATGATAATTTTGCAATTCATCTTCAATAGTGAGGTAAATAAGAAAACAGACTCTGCCTTAAGAATGCCTAAATGAATAGACTAACTCCGTTGGCACTGGGAGTGGGGCATTGCTGTAAAGAAATTGTGTAAATCGTAGTTCCTTTGTAACAGAATATTGCTAAATATTCTATTTTTTTAATATAGAACAGTTTATCTAATAACATGCTGATGAACATGGAGGTTGTTTTATATAGATTATTCAGGTTTTTGTTACTATGAATAAAACTGCTGAAACACTCTTGTATATCTCTTTTTGTGAATATATGTTTTCATTTATTTGGTATAAATGCCTAGAAAGGGAATTGCTGGGATATAGGTTATATGCATGTTTAAGTTTATAAGAAACTGCATCGTATTTTCCAAAAAGCCCCATTTTACACTCCCACCAGTAATGTATGAGAGACCTTTAATCCAGATCCTCAATAATTGGTGTTGCTATTTTAATTTTAGTCTTGTAATAGTACAATGTGATATCAAATATCAAATATGGTTTTAATTTATATTTTCCTAAAGACTAATAATGTTGAGTACCTTGTTATGTATATTTCAGAAACTCCTATATTTTATTTTTTAGATTTCTTTACAAATCTCTTGCACATTTTTTATTGGCTTGTACTTCAATTACAGAGTTGCATGGGTTATTAATGTACTCTGAATATATAAAGTGAATTATTAACACAGTCTCTTTATTGTCTCAATGATGTCTCCTTAGAGTTTAATTTTGATAGAATATAATTTATATGTTTTTTTGTTTTGTGATTTGAGCTTTCTATGTCCTAGGAAATTTTACCTATTGCAACATTGCAAAGATATTCTCCTCTACTTCTTATAGAAACTTAGTGTTAGCTTCATATTTAGGTCTATGATTGATACAATTTGAATTTGTGACCCCATCCAAATCTCATGTTGTATTGTAATCCCCAATGTTAGAGGTGGTTGGACCATGTGGGTGGACTTTCCCCTTTGGTGCTGTTCATGATACAGCTCTCATGAGATCTGGTTGTTTAAAAGTGTGTAGTAACTCCCAATCCCCCCTTGTTCTGGCCACGTAAGATGTGCATGCTTCTCTTTTGTCTTTTGCCATAATTGAAAGTTTCTTGAGGCCTCCCCAGAAGCCATCATGCTTCCTGTACAGCCTGCAGAACCATGAGCCAATTAAACCTCTTTTCTTTATAAATTACCTAGTCTCAAGTATTTCTTTATATCAGTAGAACTGACTAATACAGAAAATTGGTACTGGGAGTGAGGCATTGCTGTAAAGATACCTGAAAATGTGGAAGCAATTTGGAACTGGGTAATGAGCAGAGGTTGGAAGTGTGGAGGGCTCAGAAGAAGATAGGAAGATGAGGAAAAGTTTGGAACTTCCTAGGGATTTGTTAAATGGTTGTGACCAAAGTGCAAATGGTGATATGGACAGTAAAGTCTACGCTGAGGAGGTCTCAGATGGAAATGAGGAACTTATTGGGAACTGAATCAAATGTCACTTTTGTTATGCTTTAGCAAAGAACTTGGAGGCATTGTGCCCCTGCCCTAGGGGTCTGTGAAACTTTGAACTTGTGAGTGATGATTTAGGACTTCTTTTTCTTTTTTTTTTTTTCTTTTTTCGAGACAGAGTCTTACTCTGTTGCTCAGGCTGGAGTGCAGTGGCATGATCTCAACTCACTACAACCTCTGCCTCCCAGGTTTAAGTGATTCTCATGCTTCAGCCACCTGAATAGCTGGGATTACAGGTGTGCACTACCATGCCCAGCTAATTTTTAAAAAAGATTTTAGTAGAGATGGGTTTTGCCATGTTGGACAGGCTGGTCTGATTTAGGATTTCTGGCAGAAGAAACTTCTAAGCAGCAAAGTGTTCAAGGTATGGCCTTGATGCTTCTAATAGCCTATGCCTATATGCATGAGCAAATAAAGGATGTAGGACTGGAACTTATATTTTAAAAGGGAGCAGAGCATAAACATTTGAAGAATTAGCAGCCCAGCCACATGGTAGAAAAGTCTATTTCTAGGGAGGAATCTGAAAAGGCTGCAGAAATGTACATAGCTGAAAGGAAGGCAAATGCTGATAGCCAAGACAATAGGGAAAATGCCTTGAAGGCATTTCAGAGATCTTCATGGCGGCCTCTCCCATCAGAGGCCTGGTGGCCTAGGAGGGAAGAATCATTTCATGGGCCAGCCTCAGGGCCTTACCACACTGCACAGCCTTGGGAAACTGGTCCCCGCATCCAGCCTCAGCCATGGCTCAAAGAGGCCCAGGTACAGCTCGGGCCACTGCCCCAGAGGGTACAAGCTATAAGCCTGGGCTAAGCCTGTGGGTGTGCAGAGTGCAATACTTGAGGTTTGGGAGCTTCTGCCTATATTTCAGAGGATGTATGGAAAAGCCTGGATGTCCAGACAGAAGCCTGCTACAGGGCTGGAGCCTTCACAGAGAACATCTATTAGAGCAGTGTGGTGGGGAAATGTGGGACTGGGGAGCCCCACACACAGAGTCCCTACTGGGGCACTGCCTAGAGGAGCTATGAGAAGAGGGCCACTGTCCTCTGGACTCCAGAATGATAGATCCACCGGCAGCTTGCACCATGTGCCTGGAAAAGCTGCAGGCACTCAATGTCAGCACTTGAGAGTAGCCTCAGGGTCTGAGCCCTGCAGAACCATAGGGGCAGAGCTGCCCAAGGCCTTGGGAGCCCACTTGTTACATCAGTGTGCCCTGCCTGTGGAACATGCAGTTAAAAGAGATTATTCTGGAGCTTTAGGGTTTAATGACTGCCCTACTGGGTTTCACACTTGCATGGGGCCTATGGGCCCTTTCTTTTGGCTGATTTATCCCTTTTGCAACAGGAGTATTTACCCAATGCTTGTACTTCCATTGTGCTTGAAAGTAACTAACTCGTTTTTGATTTTACAGGCTCATAGACAGAAGGAACTAACTTTGTCTCAGATGAGACTTTGGACTGTGGACTTTTGAGTTAATTCTGGAATGAGTTAAAATTTTGAGGGACTGTTAGGAAGACATGATTGTATTTTGCAATATGAGAGGGACATGAGATTAGGGAGGGGCCAAGAGCAGAAAAATATGGTTTAGATATGTGTCCCCACCCAAATCTCATGTTAAATTGTAATAACCAATGTTGGAGGTGAAGCCTGGTGTGGGGTGATAGGATCATGGGGCAGATTTTCCCCTTTGGTGCTGTGCTCGTGAGAGAGTTCTCATGAGATCTGGTTGTTTAAAAGTTTGTAGCACCCTTCCCTTCTTCCTGCTCTGGCAATGTAAGCTGTGCCTGCTTCCCCTTCACCTTCCACCATGATTGAAAGTTTCCTGAGACCTCCCCAGAAGCTGTCATCCTTTCTGTATAGCCTGCATAACCAAACCATGAGCCAATTAAACCTCTTTTCTTTATACCAGCCTCAGATATTTCTTACTAGCAGCATGAGAACTGACTAATGTAATGTTATATCTTGAATACATTTTTAAGTGTAGTAGAAATTGAGTTTTGTTTTATTTTTCTATGTACAATCAATTTCCCCAACATAATTTGCTGAAGAAATTATTCTGCTTTTGAATTACATTGCTACTTTATAGGAAAGATCAGTTGACCATGTAGGTGTGTGTCTGTTTTTAAACTTGCTCTTCCTCTATTTATCTACTTTTCTCTTTGCTACCACAGTCTCTTGACAAACGTAGCCTTACATTATGCATTGAAAAGAGGGAGTAATTCTTTTGGCTATTCTATCAATTGTTGTGAAGGGGCAGGTTAAAAATCTCCACCTACGATTGTGGAGTTTCCTGTTTCTCCCGTTAGTTCTTTTCATTTTGCTGCATATATTTTTAAGCTCTGTAATTAGATAAGTACACATTTAGAATTATGTCTTTCTGACTAGCCAATTCTTTTGTCATTACAAAATAACCTTCTATCTCTGATTGTATTGCTTATTGTATTGAAATATTCTAATTGTATTGAATTTTTCAGTCTTAGTGATTGGATGACGTGTTTATGTTTTTATCCTTTTATCTGACTTGTTTCTGTCTTTATATTTAGAGTAAATCTCTTTCAAATAGCATCTGTTTGAGTCTACTTTTTTTTTTTTTTTTTTTTTTTTAGACAGATTCTTGCTCTATTGCCCAGGCTGGAGTGCAGTGGCATAATCTCAGCTCACTGCAACCTCCACCTCCCAGGTTCAAGTGATTCTTGTGCCTCAGCCTCCCGAATAGTCAGGACTACAGATGTTCACCACCACACCTGGCTCATTTTTTGTATTTTTAGTAGAGACAAGCTTTCGCCATGTTGGCCAAACTGGTCTCAGATTCCTGGCCTCATGTAATCTGCTTACCTCAGCCTCCTAAAGTGCGGGGATTACAGGTGTGAGACACCATGCCCAGCCTTAAATATTTTGACGATTACTCAACTACCTTCTAGGATTTTATTCTAGCTCTTCTGATAGATTTTTTTGCTATACCTATTGATATCACTTTTAGTGGTTGCTGTAGTGATTATGATATATGTATTTAACTTATCAAAGTCTATTTGAATTAACATTACACCACCATATATAAGAACCTCATGACAATATAATTCCAATTATTTTTCTGCTGTCCTTTGTAATGATGTCATATGTTTATTTCTATGTATGTTATAAACCCCATAATACACTGATGTTAAATTTTTCTTTAAATAATTAACTGACTTTCACATATTTCGTAAAAGGATAAAACAATGTTTTATATTTACCCACATATTTACTATTTCCTTTGCTCTTCTTGGATTGGTGCACTTCAGGTAGTGGTCTGACCTTTTAAAGACATATAGAAGTATACATAGAAATGATGCTCTGCAATAATAAAATGCTATGCAGTTCCCCAGAGGTAAAACCTGAAACAAAGACTCCAGCTCAAACAATTTGTTAGGGAAGTGTTCTCAGGAGAAGGGAAGTGATTGAAGCGGGACAGGGTAGGGTGGGAAGAAGCTAAGTGAGACTCTGGTTTGAGCTGGAGACTAATTTTCAATCTGATCTCAGGGGGAACATCTGCAGCACAAATTGTGTCACATACTTCTACGTTGAGCAAGGGTGCTTATCTTTTGTGCATTGCATGGATCAATCATTGGTTAAAGACAACTGCCCTGCCCCTGGAACAGAGGTGTGCATAGCCTCCTGGGCTAAGTGGTTCCTGTTAGCTGAAGGCTATTCTCTAGTGAAAGGTAGATGTGGTTTGTTATCAGTCAGGATCTGACTGGGGCACCAAGACATGCACTATAGGGCTTTCCTTTAGGTGTATTACATACCTTAAAATTCACTCACTGTTTATTGATGTGTCCCAAGTAGGTAGAATATATAAGTTCAGAAATAAAGGGGTGAAAATAGGACTGTGCCCCCCTTTTATCCTCTCTCCCAGTGAACTACGTGGGGAAGCTGTGTTTCCTGTCCCCAGAAGTTTAGGCTCTGTGTGTCTTGACATCTTGATTAGGAGTGGGAGTGAGGTGCTTCCACCAAGGGATAAAATAAAAGTCGGTATAAATTCAAAGTCACACCTGGCATCTGGTCACTTTGTGTTCCTTGTTCCTGTAAAAGAGCAGGCACAGAAAGGACACAAACTGGCAGGTGAAATTGATCCTTATCTTCATGAGGTAGCATGACTGCTGCTGTGTGTGGAGGCTGGGTAGAATGTGCCTAATTCAAAGGTGATCCCGTGGGGCATTTTTTGATGCCTTTGTGCACCGTTTTAGTTCTATAAGGGCATGTAAAGCAATCATGGTTTGATGAGACCATGATTACCAGAGGTTCAGCCCCCTCAGGGATGAGGATCTGGGTCACCTCACTAAGCAAACCATTAGAATATAGAATTGCTGTTTTAGGGTGATGGAAAGATAGAATATGAGTATTAATTATGTCATTAAATCAACTGCAGTCATGGAGACACTATTAATCCCAATAATATTCCCTTATAGGTTTTGCCAGGAATTGCGATCATGTTCCCCTGGAGATGCTGTAATTAGTTGGAATGAACTTAATGCGAAAAACAGGTGAATTTCAGTGGTGAAAGGGGTGGATCATAACAGTCTCTAGGGTGACTCAGGGAGTCACCCTCTCAGACTACTTTACTTGGCTGGTGCTTTCATCCTCCAGCTAATGTGTTTGGCTGCCTCTCTTTTCCAAAGAATTGCCCTAGTTTGGAGGGCCGATGGGCGTTGACTCAGAAAGTAGCCTCCACTGGCCCATAGACAATAACTGACTTACGTAGGGTTCAAAAATCCGATACTTTTGTTTCAAGAGGAAACAACACTGCAGTGAAATTTATGTTTTAGCTCCCTTTTCTTTCTGCTCCCTGCATCTGACTAAGAATAGAATTTATAATAACTGAGCCTATATCCATGCATATGGATTCCTATCTCAGGTTCTGCTTCTAGGAAACCTGAGGTAAGACAGGGTGAAAATCAGCTTCTGTGCTCCACTTATCTCTTTGAGTTTTTGCTTTTGTTTCATTTTTGGCCTCTAGAGATTCTTTAATTTCTTGCCAGCTGACAAAATACTTTTGAAAGATTTAAAAATATTTTATTCAGCAGAAGGGTTAGTTTGGGTATCTATTATAGTTCTATAGTTTCCACGTGGAAAATGGGTCACTTTATCTCTGCTGCTGTTTTATCCAGATCATTTTCTCAGTTATAATCTTTATCAAGCACTTACAATATACCAGAAACTTACTAGAGATGTTGTTTTACAGATAAAGACATTAGGACACAGAGAGTTTAAACAACTAGCCCTGGGTCATGTAGCTAGTGAGTGGTCAAGCTAGTAAGTGGTTAAACCAGGATGCCACTCAGCAGTGAGGCTTCCAGATTCACGAAACTCTACTGCCTCTAAGTAGGAGATCCCTAGCTAAATTCTTCCATGATTGTTTTACATGGCAGTTTTGTGACTATAGAAGGGTTTAGAAAATGGTTTCCTGTCACCCAACACATGTTTTATAATATGCAGGTCTACATTGAGTTGTATATGGAGGGAGACAGTTCTGTGAACTATCTGGATTTTTTGCTATCCAAATTGTGCCTAACCCAAGGGTTTTCTGCAACAACTGTGTGGCAATAAATTTTTTAGCAGTTTAGATCTGCAATAGGAGGAAATACTGCATCAGGACCATAATACCACCAAAATAAAAATAACTGAAGGTAAAGATTTGTGTTATTTTTTGTACCATTTTGTATTATATTACTATGAATAAGTTTTTCTTGAAAAACTACTATCTGCCAGTAATTTTCAAATGTTATGTATAAAATGTATTAAAATTTTTTAAGAAAACATTTTTCAGGCATTGAATAAGTATTTGTTAAATGAAGATTAATAAAATGTAAAATCACATTTTATTTGTCAATGGGCAAAAAAACAAATAAATAAATAAACAAAAACAAGGAGTTTAAGGAAAGTCAGAGCTACACAAATACACTGGAGAAAGTTCCTCTTATAAGAAGGAAAGAGAGGCGGAGCAAGATGGCCGAATAGGAACAGCTCCAGTCTCCAACTCCCAGCGCGATTGACACAGAAGACCAGTGATTTCTGCATTTTCAACTGAGGTACTGGGGTCATCTCACTGGGGAGTGCCGGACAATTGGTGCTGGTCAGCTGCTGCAGCCCGACCAGTGAGAGCTGAAGCAGGGCGAGGCATTGCCTCACCTGGGAAGCGCAAGGGGGAAGGGAATCCCTTTTCCTAGCCAGGGGAACTGAGACACACAACACCCAGAAAATCAGGTAATTCCCACCCAAATACTGCACTTTAAGCAAACGGGCACACCAGGAGATTATAACCACATCTGGCTGGGAGGGTCCCACGGCCACGGAGCCTCCCTCATTGCTAGCACAGCAGTCTGCGATCTAACCGAAATGGCAGCAGCGAGGCTGGGGGAGGGGCGCCTGCCATTGCTGAGGCTTAAGTAGGTAAACAAAACCGCTGGGAAGCTCGAACTGGGTGGAGCTCACAGCAGCTCAAGGAAACCTGCCTGTCTCTGTAGACTCCACCTCTGGGGACAGGGCACAGCTAAACAACAAAAGGGGAAGCAGCAGAGGCCTGTGCAGACGCGAACGACTCTGTCTGACAGCTTTGAAGAGAGCAGTGGATCTCCCAACACGGAGGTTG
>NW_016805026.1:307042-327673 GCF_001698545.2 Rhinopithecus bieti
GAGTTGATGGGTGCAGCACACCAACATGGCACAAGTATACATATGTAACAAACCTGCATGTTATGCACAAGTACCCTAGAACTTAAAGTATAATAATAAAAAAAAAAAAAGAAAGAGACCCAAGTATTATAGAATTCAGTAATGGAGAAAAGACTGTCTTCTCCTCATTGTGTATTCTTGGCACTCTTGTCAAAAATCAGATGAACACACATGCATAGTTTACTTAATAGAACAGACAGCTCAGAAATAAACTATGCATGTACAGTCATCTAATTTTATCTGTTGGTTTTTATGCCAGTACCACACTGTTTTGATTACTGTAGCTTTGTAATGTAATTTGAAATTGGGAACAATGATGCCTTCGGCTTTGTTATTGTTAAAAATTATTTCGGCTATTCATGTCTGTGGTTTCATACAAATTTTATGATTGTTGTTTTCTATTTCTGAAAAAAATTCAATTTAGATTTTTATAGAGATTGCATCAAATCTATATATCACTTTGTGTAGTATATACATTTTAAAAATATTAATTCTTTTCATCCATAAACATGGTATGTATTTCCATTTGTTTGCTTTAATTTCTTTCATCATTGTTTTATGCTTTTCAATACACATGTTTTTTATCTCCTCGTTTAAGTTTGTTGCTAAGTATTTTATTATTTTTCATGCTATTGTAAATGAAAGTGTTTTCTTATTTTCTGTTTTGGAAAATTCAGTTAGCGTATAGAAATATAACTGATTTTTGTACATTGATTTTTTGTCTTGCAACTTTGTCAAATTTATTAGTTCTAATATTATTAATGAAATCTTCAGGGTTTTCTTGATATAAGATTATATTAATTGCAAGCAGAGATAATTTTACTTCTTCCTTTCCAGTTTAGATGCCTTTTATTTCTTCTTATTGCCTACTTGCTCTGGCCCAAACTTCCAGTATTATATTGAATAGAAAGAGTGAGAATGGGTATTCTCACCTTCTTCCAGATCTTTACAGAAAAGCTCTCAGTTTTTACTGTTAAGTATGATGTTGACTGTAAGCTTTTTATACATGGGCTTTTTTGTTTGAGGTAAGTTCCTTCTATAGCCAATTTATTGAGATAAATGGTATTGGAAACGAGTAAAATGAGACCCTTATCTCACATCACACACAAAAATCAACTCAAAATGGATGGAAGACCTAAATATTTGACTTGAAACTATAAAAATTCTAGAAGAAAACATAGAGAAAAAGTTTCTGGATATTGACCTTGGCAATTATTTTTTGGATATAATACCAAAAGGACAGACAAGAAAAGCCAAAATAAACAAGTTAGATTGCATCAAACTAAAAACCTTCTGCACAGCAAAGGAAACAATCGATAAAATAAAAAGGTAACCTATGGAATAAGAGAAAATATTTGCAAACCATGTATCTGATAAAGGGCAAATATCCAATTAATTAAGGGACCATTACAACTCAATAGCAATAATACAAACAAACCAATTTAATAATTGGAAAATGAACTGAATAGACCTTTCCCCAAAGAAGATATACAAATAGCCAACAGATATAGAAAAGAAAATGTTCAACATCATTAATCACCAGGGAAATGAAAATAAAACCCCAATGTGATATAACCTCACACTTTTTAAGATGAATTTTATTTTTAAAAAACAAAGAAAACATATATTTTAAGAGAGCAAAACAAAAGATAACAAAGCCAACAAGGCTGTGGAGAAAAGGGAACTCTAGTACCATTATGGTGAGAATGTAAATTGGTACCACTAGTATACAAAACAGCATGGAAGTCTTGAAAAACTAAAAATAGTACTGCCATATAATCTAGCAATTCAGTTTCTGGGTATATATCCAAAAGAATCTGGAAAAAAGTCAGAATCTCAAGGAGAAATCTGCAATCTCATGTTCATTGCACCATTATTGATAATAGCCAAGACATGAAAGTAACCTAAATGTTCACTGACACATGAGTGGACAAAGGAAATGTGGTTATAGTCATACAATGTAATATTATCTAGCCTTAAAAAGGAAGGAAATTCTGGTATATGCTACACCACAGAAGAAACTTGAAGACATTAAGTAAAATACATTAGACAGAAAAACAAATACAATATGATATTAACTACATGATATTACTTATACGATAAATTTAAACTAGTGAAGCTCAGAGAAGCAGAGGGTAGAATGGTGGTTTGCAGAGGTTGCAGAGAGGGAAACAGAGAAGTATTAGCCAAAAGTATGTAGTTTTAGTTATACAAGATAAACAAGTCAGATATCTACTGTACAGTATAGTGTCTATAGTTAATAATTCTGTATTGTATACTTAAAGCTTTGCTGAGGACGTACATCTTATGTTAAAAGTTCTTATCGCAAATGACAACAATAATAAACAACAAAGAAGGAGGAAACTTTTGGAGATAATCGATAGGTTTATGGCATACATTGCGGTGATGGTTTCACGGAGGTATACTATCTCTGAACTCATCAGATTGTATACATTAAATGTGTACAAGTTTCATGGTTCAAAATTAAATTAAAGTATGTTGAGTATGAAAAGAAAAGAATTCAGTAATGGGGAAACAGATTTCTGCAAAGTATCATAGTATAATCAGACTTTTGTTCTCAACATTCTCTTGAAACTGTTCCTTTGAAGGTTTTTAGTGGGACCCATGTTACATTATTTAATTCACTTTCAGGCCTCATATTAATCAGTATTATTTCACAGATATAGAAATTAGTAAAGGCTTATGAAAAACTTTGACATTCTCAGATGAAAGGCACTGTCCTCTTTCTGGAAATGCTTTTTCCACTTGGTCTCTAGGACACTGCTCTCTTGGTTTATTTCCCACCACCCTGGTCATTCCTCCACAGTTTCATTTGCTGGGTCTTTCTCTACTTCCCACCTATATACGTTGAAGTTTCCAGTGCTCAGCCTTGCATCCCTTCTCTTCTCCTCTTCACTGATTTGATTAGCAATCTCATTCCAGCCCACATTCATATCCCCAGCCTGGCTCCCCACTTGCAGTCAAGACTCATATAATCAACTACCTACTTAATGTTTCCTCTGGGGTCTCATTGCTACACTTCAGATCAAGTCTAGGATATTACAATAGCTTTCTACTTCTACTCTTGTGTCTATTCCCACATGGCAGCCAGAGTGACCATTTAAAATACAAATCAGATTGTGTCTCTGCTCAAAACTGTCCAATTGCTTCACTTATCACTCAGAAAAAAAAAAAAAAAAAACCCTTCCCATAGCCATTGAAGTTCTGTGTAATTTGGGTGTTACTCCATCCTATGTCCCCACCTCTTTGATCTTAATTCTTTTTTCACCTGGCTTGCTTTTCTTCAACCATGCTAGCCTTATTGCTAATCTTGGAATATGCTAAACATACTGTTTCCTCAAAGTCTTTGTTCTTTCTTCTCTCTTTGCTGCAATAATCTCCCATTATATATCCATTGACTGCCTGCTGCCTTCTTCTAAGCCTTTGTTAGCATCTATATAAAATAGCAGGGCCTCTCTATCCCTCTCTGTCTCCCTACCCTGTTTTATTTTTCTTCTAAACTTTCCCTACCACATATGTGGTTCTTTGTTTATTGTCTCTTCCACTTTCACTCCCTTTGAAACATGAGCTTTATGAGAGTAATGACCTTGTCTTATTCATTGATGTAGCTTCATTGCCTTGACGTGGTAGATGCTTAATAAATATGTATTGAGTTAATAAACACAAGAAAGCATTTTCATTATTACAAAATAACATATTACTAAGATAACATGTTACTTTACAAAGAGCTTTCATGTAAACTATGTCTAAAACACTGCTCAAAATCTATGAACATCTCTTTTATTTTTCCAATTGACTCTGGAAGATCTGCATTTCTAAGATGCAAAGAGATGAGGAGGCTCCTCCACTTCTCTCCCTTTGTACCCAGAAGAAGGAGAGAATGAGTGGGAATCCCAATATTTTCTTCTGCCCTTTCTGAGGACAATATACATTTTTTATGGTACATAACTATTGGGCATTCAAGGGAGGCCCTTTGAGTGGGTAAGGTGTCTTTGAGGATAAAGCCTAGATAAGACTGCTTTTGCATTTGCTCTGCCATTGCCCTGACTGAAGTCTGTCCCTCAATCTATAACCCAGTGACCTCTTGTTTTTCAATCCATTAAATAGAGCCAATAATACTGTTCCTATATTATGATGGTGCTGGGAGGTTTGAGCAATTAATAAAGGCTTATGAAAAATTTTGGCATTCTCAGATGAAAGGCACAAAAGGACCGCAGAGTGTTATTATATTTTTCACAATTAGAAAACCTAACATTAAAGTAATGCCATTTTACACTATTATAAGATCAAAAGCTTTTATACAAAAATACCATTTTATACTCTTTTGTTTTATTTTGTTGTTGTTTGATACAGAAACTGAAATGGGGGTTATCGGGGAACTCACCCCAATATTTCAATGTAGGTTCTTTCTATTTTCCATAAGTGTCACCCAGCTGAGAAATAATGAGAAAGAGTACAAAGAGAGGAATTTACAGCTGGGCCACCAGGGGTGACATCACATCTCGGTAGGACCGTGATGCCCTCCCGAGTCTCAAAACTAGCAAGTTTTTATTAAGGATTTCAAAAGGGGAGGGGTGTATGAACAGAGAGTAGGTACAAAGATCACATGCTTCAAAAGGCAAAAAGCAGAACAAAGATCACATACTTCTGAGGAAACAGGACAAGGGCAAAGGCAGAACTCCTGATAAGGGTCTATGTTCAGCAGTGCATGTATTGTCTTGATAAACATCGTAAACAACAGAAAACAGGGTTCGAGAGCAGAGAACTGGTCTGACCACAAATTTACCAGGGCCAGGTTTTTCCCCACCCTAGTAAGCCTGAGGGTACTGCAGGAGACCAGGGAATATCTCAGTCCTTATCTCAACCGCATAGGGCAGATATTCCCAGAGCAGCCGTTTATAGACCGCCTCCCAGGAATGCATTCCTTCCCCAGGGTATTATTAATATTAATATTCTTTGCTAGGGAAAGAATTTAGTGATATCTTCCCTACTTGCATGTCCATTTATAGGCTGTCTGCAAGAAGAAAAATACGGCTATTTTTGCCTGACCCCACAGGCAGTCAGACCTAATGGTTGTCTTCCCTTGTTCCCTCAAAATCCCTGTTATTCTGTCCTTTTTCAAGATGCACTGATTTCATATTGTTCAAACACACATGTTTTACAATCAATTTGTACAGTTAATACAATTATCACAGTGGTCCTGAGGTGATGTATATACTCAGTTTATAAAGATAATAGAATTAAGAGATTAAAGTAAAGACAAGCATAAGAAATTATAAAAGTATTATTTGGGAACTGATAAATGTCCATGAAACTTTCACAATTTATGTTCCTCTGCTGTGGCTTCAGCCGGTCCCTGCATTCGGGGTCCCTGACTTCCCATTGTAGGGGTGATGCCCATTTCTAGAAGTGATAATCCAAATCAGTTAAACAGTCACAAATGAATCTTATATGAACACATATACACAAAAATTATTGTTCATTTAACCACCTTGACCATGAGGACAACAGCAGGGCATCAAGAAGAAACAGCATGTAGTAGGAAGGCCACTGGACCAAGAGTAGGGAGACCAAGGTCATTTGTCAAGTTCTCAGATCAACTTGTGTGATATTAAGTAACTCATTTAACAAATATTTATAATATGCCTATGCAGGTATAGGGATTACTTCTCCTGTTGGAGAGATTAATGGCAGTGGAAAAGCTAGAGGCAGTGGAGAAACATGAGGCCTGGTTTTCCTGGATTCTGACCGTGTCACTAAAGGGACCCTTACCCCTCCTCAGGTAACTTCCACTTCCTGCGTGTTTTCTGGGAAGGACCCACAAAAACCTGGGGATCCTGATGACCTTGGAGGTTAACTGCACCATAAGCTGAATTGCTTCTGACTCTGGGATGCAGACAGGACTGTTGCCTACACTGGGAGGAAATGAGAAGCCAAATAGCTCCTTTACACCTCATCAAAGCGTTGATAGTTATCAATATGTTCAAAAACAGCCATCAAATAGAAAATGCTGTACTTCCTGACACTTTCAGGACAGTGCTCTAGTCTCGTAAAGAGTGATGATAAAGATATTATGACTGCTTAAACTGTACAAGTGCTATGGGGACATAAATTCATAAGCAGACAAAGAACAACCTAGTTAAGGAGATCCCATTACTCAAGAGAGGAAGAATAAGCAACTTTCACTCTGATTGAATTAAATGGAGGAGTCAGAAGTCATTTTGACAAATTGGTAGTTACCATCAGATCACATACCAAAAATATATTTCCAGAACCATTTAAGTGGAGAATCAGTGAAGAGAAACTAGTTTCTTTTCTGAAGATCAAGTGGTAGAAAATTTAACAAAACAGAGCAAAAATACAACGTGTTAAATATTGCTAAACAAAAGATGAGTCATAGGGAGTATATTCTAAAAACATGCAGAAATAATAGGAGTTCCATGGGAAGAAAAATGAAGAAACAGAGTGGTAATAACATAAGTAATTCAAGAATAATTAGCTGGGCTGAAAATTGACTTGAGTCTGCCAACTGGAAAACCCTACTGAGTTCCAGGAAGAATTAATTTTCAAAGCCATACACCAAGGCCTATCTTGATGACTTTTCAGAGTTTCAAGAATAAAAAGGAAATCTTAGGTCAGGCATGGTGGCTCACATCTATAATACCAGCAATTTGGGAGACTGAGGCAGGTGGATCACTTGAGGCCAGGAGTTCAAGAACAGCCTGGCCAACACAGTGAAACCCCATC
Source organism: Rhinopithecus bieti (assembly GCF_001698545.2). NCBI lineage: Eukaryota > Metazoa > Chordata > Mammalia > Primates > Cercopithecidae > Rhinopithecus > Rhinopithecus bieti. The sequence continues at coordinate 313,850 of NW_016805026.1, forward strand.
TCTACTAAAAATACAAAGTTAGCTAGGCGTGTTGGTGCACGCTTGTAATCCCAGCAACTTGGGAGGCTGAGACATGAGAATTGCTTGAACCTGGGAGGCAAAGGTTGCAGTGAGCAAAGATTGCACCACTGCACTCCAGCCTGGGCAACAGAGCAAGACTCTGTCAAAAAAAAAAAAAAAAAAAAAAAAAAGGAAGGAAAGAATAGAGAAATTGGCCAAAACAAAGGGGCTACAGGCCCTGTGCAAGTCCAAAATCCAACAGGGCAGTCACTAAACCTTAAAGTTTCCAGATGGCCTCACATTCAGGGCACGCTAATGTAAGGGGTGGGCTCCCATGGCCTTGAGCAGCTCCTTTCAGGGCTGGTATTGAGTGTATGTGACTTTTCCATGAGCACAGGGCAAGCTGTCCATGGATCTACCATTCTAGGGGCTGGAGGACAGTGGCCCTCTTCTCACAGATCCACTAGGCAGTGCCTGAGTGGGAACTCTGTGTGGGGGCTCCAACCCCACATTTCCCTTCCACACAGCTCTAGCAGAGGTTTGCCATGAGGCCTCATCCCCTGCAGCAAGGCTTGGGGCACGTATTCTCTGAAGCAACAGCCTGAACTATACATTGGCCTTTTTTAGACATGACTGGAGTGACTGGGATGCAGGGCACCAAGTCCCAGGGTTGCATACAGCAGGGGTCCCTGGACCCGGCCCAGGAAACCATTTTTTTCTCCTAGGCTTCTGGGCCTATGATGGAAGACGCTGCCTTGAAGGTCTCTGACATGCCCTAGAGACATTTTCCCCATTGGTTTGGTGATTAACATTCAGCTCCTCTTTACTTATGTAAATTTCTGAAGCAGGCTTGAATTTCTCCCCAGAAAATGGGGTTTTCTTTTCTATTGCATGGTCAGGCTATAGATTTTCTAAACTTTTATGCTCTGCTTCCTCCTGAATGCTTTGTCGCTTAGAAATTTCTTTTGCAAGAAACTCTAAATTATCTCTCTCAAGTTCAAAGTTCCACAGATCCCTGAGGCAGGGGCAAAATGCTACCAGTATTTTTGCATGGCAAGAGTGACCTTTTCTCCAATTCTCAACAACCTCCTCATCTCCATCTGAGACTATCTCAGCCTGGACTTCATTGTCCATATCACTATCAACATTTTTTAAAAAACCATTCAACAAGTCACTAGGAAGTTCCAAACTTTCCCACATTTTCCTCTCTTCTTCTGAGCCCTACAAACTGTTCCAACCTCTGCCTGTTACCCGGTTCCAAAGTCACTTCCACATTTTTGGGTATCCTTGTAGCAGGACCCCATTCTCTGTGGTACCAATTTACTGTATTTAGTCCTTTCTCATTCTGTTATGAAGAAATATCTGAGACTGGGTATTTTATAAAGGAAAGAAGTTTAATTGACTCACAGTTCTGCATGACTGGGGAGGCCTCAGGGAACTTAAAATCATGGCAGAAGGTACCTCTTCACAGGGCTGCAGTGGAGAAATTGAGTGCCCAGCAAAGGGGGCAGCCCATTATAAAACCATTAGAACTTGTGAGAACTAACTCACTATCATGAGAACAAGATGATGGAAACAGCCCCCATGATTCAATTATCTCCACACGATCGATCCCATGACACATGGGAATTATGGGAACTGCAATTCAAGATGAGATTTGGGTGGTGACATAGCCAAACCATATCAACTATAGTTTGACAAAACCAAGAATTTAGACATAAAAGCATTTTAGAGAACTTGTACTTGGCTATGAAGTGGTGCAGTAAAAAAAATTCTAAAGATTTCATCTTGATGTGTTGGAATGGAATGGAGGAAAGGGAATATAACAAAAGTTTTTGCAGATACTAGGAGAGCTGTAAGAGAATATTTCTTGCAATTCTGCAGCACTAAATTTGAAATTCAAAAGGACCCATGTGAGTTTCTAGCTAAAAGGAACTGGGTGATTTTCTAGGAAAATATTCAAACTAACTTAAGTAAAAATGGAAAGCCATAGCAGACAGTAATTATATTTGGAGTTGGAAGAAAACTAATACCATAAAAAGGCTACTGTTTAAAAAATAAACAATTACACTGTTATTCAAACCATTTTTAATGTTAGGGAAAAGAAAGATTTCTAGTTAAGTTTATGAGGCTGGTATTTGCTTCACAAGATAGTATAATACCACAAAACCATATGTATTTAAAATATAAATATAAAAATTCTAAATAATTATTAACCAATAGAATTGAACAGTCTATCAAAATGAATATATTATGATCCAAGTTGGATTTATTTAACAAATGAGAAGACAGCTCAATATCAAGAAATCTATTAAGGCAATTAATTATATTAACAAATTAAATAGAAAATAATTTATTACATCATTGCATGCTTAAAACACATATGCTAATTTGAGATATCATTTCTAATTTTTAAAAATCAATTATATGGTAATGCAAACAATCTAGTGAAATTTAATATTTACTCAAAGCCAATAAAACACATCACACCAAATAAAACTCTATTAACACTTCCATTAAAATGAAGTATCTCTCTCCCTTTTCATCCTAGGTATGTGTTCATTGTTGAAAAACAATGACAAAAAAAATGTAGAAAAATAAAATGCAGACCAAGCACGGTGGCTCACACCTGTAATCCCAGCACTTTGGGAGGCCGAGGCGGGAAGATTGCCTGAGGTCAGGAGTTTGAGAGCAGTCTGGCTAACATGGTGAAACCCCATCTCTACTAAAAATACAAAAATTAACCAGGTGTGGTGGTGGGTGCCTGTAATCCCAGCTACTCGAGAGGCTGAGACAGGAGAATTGCTGGAACCTGGAAGGCAGAGGTTGCAGTGAGCCGAGCTCGCACCACTGCACTCCAGCCTGGGAGACAAAGCAAGACTGCATCTCCAAAAAAAAAAAAAGATATATATATATATATGTATATATGTATATATGTATATATGTGTGTGTGTATACATATATGTATATATATGTGTATATGTGTGTATACATATATGTATATATGTGTATATGTGTGTGTGTGTATATATAGTGCAAAAGAAAAAGGAATAACCAAAATCCCCAAATCCCATTAATCATCCTCGTCAATATTTGATGAATATAGTTCTAGACATATCTTTATTCATATATAGATGACAAAAGATATATTATATGGTTAAAAAATAAAATTATACTATAATGAGAGTATAAACAAAAATATTATGATCAGTTTCCTTGAATTTAACAGAAGAAATTGAAATGGAAGCAAACTGAATGAATTGTTAAAATTCAGATGAGTATTTCTTTCTAATAGATATGAATTTCTCTTAACATTTGCTGGTTAAGGGAAAACTATATAAAATGCACTTAGAGATTCTAACTCCTTATTTAAACTCTAAGATGCAACTACTCTTACAGCTATAATTCATTGATTTTTCCTGTTACGAAAACAAGGAAATTACCACCTTCCCTTCTCCTGTCCACCAATTGTTGAAGTATTATTTTATTAATTCTACATTGTTTAAGTTTATAACATTTGAATTCTGCCTGAAACCATAATTATTATGTTGAGTTCTACAGCGCAATAGATTCAGTGTTCTAGATCAGTTCTGTGACTATGACTTCTCCCCTGAGGACATTATTTTGAACCATCCATCAGTTGGCTGGTTTTCATTACCAGCAATTTTACAAGAAGGGCTTATGAGTGCTGTGCTCTCTGGATGTTACACACAATAGGCCATTTTGCTGGGCATAAAATTGTTGCATCACTTACTTTCCTTCAGCACTTTATAAGCAGCTTTTCACTGTCTTCAGACATGGAGTGTTACTATAGGAAAGTCTGAAGGCAGTCTAAGTGTTTGTGATTTTTGTTTTATGTATTCACTTGACTAAGCTAAGAAATGTCTAGATCAGGGGTAAAACATTATTTTTGAATGTGTCTATAAAGGTATTTTCAGAAAAGATTAGCATTTAAATTAGTTGACTTATTAAACAATATTTCCCTTACTAGTGTGGATGGACACCATCCAATTTGTTGAGGGTCTGAATAGAACAAAAAGGCAGAGAAAGGGTGAATTACCTCTTTCTGTCCCTGAACTGGGATATCTATCTACTCATGCACCTGGACATCAGAGCTCCTGATTCTCAAGCCTTCAGACTCCCGGATTTACACCAGAATTCTGTACCTGCTTTCCTTGTTTTTTGAAATTGGACTGAATTATACCACCAGCTTTCCTGGTTCTTGGTTCTCTAGCTTGCAGAAAGCAGATGGTAGGACTTTGATTTCCTGACTCCATAATCACAAATTAATTCCCATAATCATCTCTCTCTCTCTCTCTCTCTCTCTCTCTCTCTCTCTCTCTCTGCAATGAAAGGGTGAATTACCTCTTTCTGTCCCTGAGCTAGGGATATCTATCTATTCATAGCAGCCTGGACATCATCTTTCTCCATATATATATATATACTATATATATATTATGCAGAGAGAGAGAGAGAGAGAGAGAGAGAAGGCAGCGCATCTGTCTATCTATCTATCTATCTGACTGGGACAACATCTATCTTGCCTAAATCTACTATCCTATCCTGGCCTGGGACATCTATCTATCTATCTATCCTATTCTATCTATCTATCTATACTTCTATCTAATCTATCATCTGCCTTGTCTATCTAAGGTAGGTGTGCCCAGCCTGCATTTTATGTTCTTTAATGTCTTAATGTTTTTGTCATCTTTTTTTTAAACCAATGTGCAATACCGTATGGAATACTACCATAGTATATATTTTTTTCCTATGTTTTTTTCTCGTGGAAAACCCCTTATACAGCATTTCTCAAATTGTACATTATCTTTCCCTTTTTGTAGGGTTATCTTTTTTCTTTTTCATTAGCATTTAGTAATTTTACTAAGATTTGTCTTTGTATTTGTATTTTATTCACTGTCAATATTTCCTGGGTCAGAAGCATGTTTCTGTTTATTTAAATACATTTTTCCTTCTATAGTTGTTCCAAATAATTTGTGTACTCCCTGTAAATTCTGTTCTTTTATAGAAAATGTCAATTAATCAAATTATATGTCAATTATAAATAATATTAAAATGTCAATCATAAATAACATTTTTCTTCTACCGTGTTAAGTAAATTTTGACCAAATATAAAGTTCTGCTCTTTTGGACGAATGATTCAATTATAACATATTAGTTTATATATATATATATATTACATATATATATTTTGTTTCATGTTGGTGATTACTTTTAGCCTACCCATAATGTCTCTTCCTCTAATTTTAGCCATGTTCATTCTCTTTTTCATTTGACTCTACTGTAAATTTTAATCTTTATAACATTTTGAATTTCTCATAAATTTCTCTCCTCATTCCCAGGTTGCTTTTCACTTCCTTCTATCTAATAACAACTTTTTAAAAACATTTGTATCCTTTTTCTTAAATAATTTTCAAGACATAACATGTTATTTGGGATTTCTTTGAACCTAGCTGAAGTCATCTTTACAAAAAAATAAACAAAATTAGTTGGGCATGGTGGCTTATGCCTGTAGTCTCAGCTACTTGAAGGGTTGAGGTGAGCGTATCCCTTGAACCTAAGAGGAAGAGGTTGCAGTGAGCTGAAATCATGTCACTGCACTCCAGCCTAGGCAACAAAGTGAGACCTTGTCTCAATAAATAAATAAATTTGTGTGTGTATATATATATATAATTACTAAACTTTTATTTTGTTTTTGATTCAGAGGGGTACATGTGCATGTTTGCTACATGGGTATATTGTGTACTGGTGAGAATTGAGCTCCTAGTGTACCCATTATCCAAAAAATAAACACTGTCCCTGATGGTTATTTTTCAACACTCACTCCCTTCCTACCCACCCCTTTTCTTGGAGTCCCCAGGATCTATTTCCATCTTTATGTCCATGTGTACTCATTGTTTAGCTCCCACTTATAAGTGAGAACATTTGGTATTTGGCTTTCCATTTCTGAGTTACATGGCTTAGGATAATGGCCTTCAGCTTTGCCCATGTTGCTGCAAAGGACATGATTCTATCTTTTTATGGCTGCATAGTATTTCATGATGTATATATACCACATTTTTTTAATCCAGTAAACAGTTGATGGGCACTTAACTTTTTTCCACAACTTTACTGTGGTGAATAGTGCTACAGTGAACATACAAGTGAAAGTGTCTTTTTTATGTAATATTTTCTTTTCCTTTGGGTGGATACCCAAGAGTGGGATTGCAGGGTCAAATAGTGGTTCTATTTTTAGTTCTTTGAGAAATCCCCATACTGTTTTCCATGGAGATTGAACTAATTTACATTCCCATCAACAATGTATAAGAATTTCCTTTTCTCTGCATCCATGTCAATATCTGATATTTTTTATTTTTAATGATAGCCATTGTGATTCGTGTAATATGAAATTTTAGGGTGGTTTTAATTTGCATCTCTCTGAGGATTATTGATGTTCAAGATTTTTTTCATGTTTGTTGGCCACTTGTATTTCGTCTTTTAAAATATCTGTTCATGTCTTTTGTCCACTTTTAAATGAAGTGTTTGTTTTTTTCTTGTTGAGTTGTTTGAGTTTCTTACAGCTTCTGGATATTAGTCCTTTGTATAAGGCATAATTTGCAAATATTTTCTCCAATTCTGTATGTTGTCTGTTTCTCTGTTGATTATTTCTTTTGCTGGGCATAAGCCTTTTAGTTTAATTAAGTCTCATTTGTATATTTTTGTTTTTATTGCATTTGCTTTGGGTCTTCATCATACATTCTTTGCCAAGGCCCATTGGTAAGAAATATTTTTCCTAGGTTTTCTTCTAGGATTTTTACAGTTTCAGGTCTTATATGTAAGACTTTACTCCAGGCCAGGCACAGTGGCTCATGCCTGTAATCCCAGCACTTTTGGAGGCTGAGGTGTGCAGGGTACTTGAGGTCAGAAGTTTAAGACCAACCTGGCCAACATGGTGAAATCTTATTTTAGTATGCTAAAATATAAAAATTAGCCAGGCATGGTGATGGACACCTGTAATCCCAGCTACTCAGGAGGCTGAGGCAGGAGAATTACTTGAATCCAGGAGGCAGTGTTTACAGTAACCAGAGATCATGCCACTTCACTCTAGCCTGGGTGACAGAATAAGACTCTGTCTAAATAATAATAATAAAAAAAAATAATAACAATAATAATAAAATAAAGACTTTAATTCACCTTGAGTTAATTTTTGTATATGGTAAGAAATAGGGGTCCAATTTCATTCTTCTGCGTATGGCTAGCCAATATTCACAGCACTATTTATGGAATGGGGTATCATTTTCCCATGGTTTGGATCTACTTCGGTGAAAAATGACATTGGTAATTTGATAAGAATTGCATTAAAACTGTAGATTGCTCTGTGCAGTATGGTCATTTTATTGACATTGATTTTTCCAATTCATGAGCATGAAATTTGAAATGTTTTTCCGTTTGTTTGTGTTACCCACAATTTCTTTTTATTTGCTAATTTTTTTTTCTACTAAGCCATTTTATATAATATAATTTCTTTCAGCAATGTTTTACAGATCTCCTTGTAGAGATCTTTCACCTCCTTGGTTAAATATAGTCCTAGGTATTTCCATTTTTGTGGCTATTGTAAATGGGATTGAGTTATTGATTTGGTTGTCAGCTTGAACATTATTGGTGTATAGAAATGCTATGATTTTTGTACATCGATTTTGTATCTTGAAATTTTTCTGAGGTAACTTATCAAGTCTAGGCTTTGTCTTATTCCAGTTTGTATAGGGAATGTTTTCAACTTTTCCCCATTAAGTATAATGGTGGCTGTAGGTTTGTTATAGATGACTCTTATTTCTATGAGGTGTGTTACTTTAACACTTAATTTGTTGAGGTTTGTTGAGAGATTTTATTATAAAGGGATGTTAACTTTTATTGAATGCTTTTTCTGCATCTATTGAGATGATCATGTTTTTGCTTTTAGTTCTGTTTATGTGATGTATCACATTTATTGATTTGTGGATGCTGAACTATCCTTGCATCCCTGGAATATAACCCACTTGATCATGATAAATTAACTTTTGGTGTGTTATTGGATTTGGTTTGCTCATATTTTCTAGAGGAATTTTACATCTATGTTCTTCAGAACCACTAACCTGTAGTTTGCTTTTTGCAGGTGTCCTTGCCTGATTTTGGTGTCAGGGAGATACTGGTTTCATAGAATGAGTTAAGAATGCCTCTTCCTCAAATTTTTTTTTTTTTTTTTTTTTTTTTTTTTTTTCTGGAATAGTTTCAACAAGATTGGCACCAGCTTTTCTTTGTACATCTGGTAAAATGTGGCTGTCAATCCATCGGGTCCTGGGTTTTCTGTCATTGTTGTTGGAAGGTTTGTTATTGCTGACTCAATATCATTACTCATTATTGCCCCATTCAGGATTTTGATTTCTTTTTGATTCAATCTTGGGAGGTTTTATGTTTCCAATAATTTGTCCATTTCCCCTAGGTTTTATAGTTTGTGCACACATAGGTATTCATAATGGCCTCTCATTATCTTTTACATTTCTGTGGTATTAGTTTTAATGCCACCCTTATCATTTCTGATTGTACTTATTTGAATCTTTTCTTTTTTCCTTGGTAATAATCTAACTAGCAGTCTGTCAATTTTGTTTCTCTTTTCAAAGAACCAACTTTTTGTTTCATTCATCCTTTGTTATCTTTATTCTTTATTTCAATATTATTTAGTTCTGCTCTGATTGCTGTTATATATTTTCTTCTGCTATCTTTGGGTTTGGTTTGTTCTTGAGGTGTGACATTCGGTTGTTAACTTGAGATCTATGTTTTTTATGTAGGCATTTAATGTTATAATGTTACAAACTTTTCTTTTAGCACTGCTTTTGCTGTATTCCAGAGTTTTGAGTATGTTGCATGTGTATTTTCATATATTTTGGATTTTTTTTTTCTGTGTTCATATCATTGTTTACCCAAAGACATTCAGGGACAAGTTGTTTGGTTTCTATGTACTTGTGTAGTTTGGAGAGCTTGGTATTGATTTCTAAGTTTTATTCCAGTGTGGTCCAAGAAGACATTTCATATGATTTTGATTTTTTTTTTTTCACATTTGTTGAGAACTGCTTTATGGACAAGCATATGTTTGATTTTGGAGAATGCTCCATGCACAGATGAGAAGAATGTGTATTCTGTGGTTGTTGGAAAGAGTGTTCTATAAATGTCTGTTAGATTTATTTGATTTATAGTCCATTTTAAGTAGAAATTCTTTGTTGATTTTCTGCACTGATGACCTGTCTAGTGTTGTCAATAGGGTGTTGAATTCCTCCACTATTATTTTATTGCTACTGATATGTGTCCTTAGGTCTAATAGTATTTGTTTTATGAATCTCTATGCTCCAATGTTGGGTGCATATATATTTAAGATAGTTCAATCTTTTTCTATTGAATCTTTATCATTATATAATTCCCTTCCTCCTCTTTCTCTAGTGTGTTTGTTTAAAATCTGTTTAAATCTGATAAAATGATGGGTACTCCTGCTTGCTTTCATTTTCCATTAGTGTCATATATTTTTTTCCACCTCTTTGAGTCTGCAGCTGTCTTTAGCCATTAGGTGGGTCCCTTCTATGCAGCAAATAATTGAGTCTTGTTTTTAAATCCAATTTGTCTGTCCGTATCTTTTAAGTGGAGCATTTAGGCTATTTACATTCAATATTAATATTGATATGTGAGGTTTTGTTTCTATCACAATTTTGTTGCCTAGTTGCCTTGAGTTTTCAGTTATGTAATTGCTTTATAGGATCTGTGAGCTTTGTACTTATGTGTCCTTTTATGAAAGTGAGTCTTGTCCTTTTCTTTCCATGTTTAGAACTCCTTTATGCATTTCTTGTAGAACCAGTCTAGTGGTGGCAAATTCCATTAGTGTTGTTTGGGAAATACTTGATTTCTCCTTTGTTTATTAAGTTTTGTTTGAGAGAATATATAATTCTTGGCTTAAAATTTTTTCTTTATGTAAGCTAAGAATAGACCTTCAATCTCTTCTGGCTTGTATAGTTTTTGCTGAGAAGTTCACTGTTAGTCTGATAAAATATCCTTTATAGGTGATTAAACACTTCTCTCTTGCTGCTTTTAGGATTCTTTCTTTCATGTTGACTTTGCATAATCTATATGCCTTGGTGAGATTCTTTTTGAAATATATCTTGCAAGGACTTTCTGAGCCTCTTGTATCTGGATGCCTAAATCCTCCCACACCCAAGGAAGTTTTCCTGAGTTATTTCCCAAATGTATTTTCCATACCTTTAACTTTTTATTCTTTTCCCTTTGAAATACCTATAACTTGTAGGGGTTGAAATTTCAAATAATCCCATAGTTCTCAAAGGCTTTGTTTATTTTATAAAATTTTCTTTTCCCTTTATTTTTGTCTGACTGGGATAATTGAAAGACCTATATTCCAGCTCTGAAATTTCATCTTCCACTTGGTATAGCGTATCATTAAAGCTTTCAACTGTATTTTTAATTCTTTTAATGAATATTTTATTTTCAGAAGTTCATGATTTATTCTAAATGATATCCATCTCTTTTTTAATATCCTGAATTATTTTTCTGATTGCTTTGTGTTGGTTTTTAGCTTTCTCCTGGATCTCATTGAGCTTCTTTAAAAATTAATATTTTGAAATCTTTATCTGGCATTTCAAAGATTTCATTTCTGTTAGGATCTATTGCTAGAGAGTTAATGTGATCCTTTGTGTGTGTTGTAACACTGTTTTTTTTTTAATATATATGTGTGTGTGTGTATATATACATATATATATATATATATATATTTCAGAGTTGTTTCTCTGGTTCTTTCTCATCTGAGCAAGCTGTTTCTCATTCTTATTTTTTGAATTTGCTTTCATTTAGACAGAACTTTTCTTCCTTGAGGAGGTGTCGATATATATGTTGTGTAGGGTCATTTTGGTTTATTTGGTTTTGGTTTTTTGTGCTTTCAGTGGCAAATAGTGTGTATAAGTTCCTTGGTTATAGATAGCCTTTGTATGCTGGCTTTTCTAAATCCTGGTCATAGTAGTGATGTATTGGCATTTGAACAGTTTCACTGCCTCCTGTGGGGCTGGGGTGATGGAGATGCCAGGAAGCTTATCTCATTTCCTGGTGCTATGCACTTGTGTTAGATATTTCCTTTTGGGTTGTGCCAGTTAACCTCTAGGCCAGTAAGTGGCACTTATGGGTAAGAGCCGGCTGTGGACAATGCAGATGTGCATACACTTAATCCTTGTTTGCTGGAAGAAGCTCTCTGTTCCCTCAGGCAATGTACTGATCTGTGGAATGCACAGTGGTATGAGGTCCCTGCTCAGCCCAAGTGGGTGAACCAAAATGGGTGGGGCCAGACTAGACAGGCCGACCTACAAGTCCCCCAATGGTAGGCATAAGCACTAACTCTGAGGGGCTTCTAGTGGGTGGTTGCCATGCACTCAGAGGTTTTCCTAGGTATGAGGTTGGAAAACTGTCGCCCTACATTCTCTGCATGGAAACCAGAGAGAGCTTAAACTACTAATCTAGAAGAGTGGGTGCTCCAAATGCCTGGAGATTTGTCTGGGCATCAAGCAGAGTGAGTGGCACTGCACCAGGATCTCTGCACCTGAAGGGAGAGGTGACTCAGGCTCCTGATCTGGGCAAGTGGGTGGACCCAATGCCTGGAAATATGCCCCAGCAAGGAGTACAGAAACCAATGCTCCAACAAGGTCTTTGCAGGGGACAGGAGGGGTGGCTCAAGCTCCTAATCTGAGGGAACAGGTATGCCTCAAGCCAGGTGATATGCCTGGGGAAGGAGCACAGAAACAGCTGCCATGATAAGGTCTTTGTAGTTAAAGTTGCAAAGCTTCAGGGAGGAGCAGCTAAAGCTGAATCTGTGGAAGCAGGTGTGCCAAATACCTGGAGTTATGCCCAGGTGTGGAGTGAAGGGACTGCCACTTCACCAAATTCTTTGTGTGGGTAGGGGATTCTATAATATATTTTCTGTATCTTCCTTTTACTTAGTTCCTGTTCTCTTTTTCAAGCACTATCTGCCTAAATGTGGTTTTATTGGATTGCTTTCTTACTACTACTCATGCTTGAATGAGGCCAGTTATTTGGTGAATATTTTTATTTGTAGAAGGGGGAGGGGAGTATGTACACATAATCCAAAGCTTCAATTTTGTTTGCTTATCTTAAACAAATATTTTCACAAAATTATCTGTTTTGTCTGCTCTGGGATGGTGTTTCCATTAGTTCTTTTTTTTTTTTTTTTTTTTTTTTTTTTTTTTTTTTTCCCTTTTCTTTTTAGTTTTAGTTTGGTGAGTCTTACAGCAAAGACCTTCAAATCACAGTCTTTATGGTTTCCCATCAAATGATAACTGCTTTGCTTCCTGTTTTATTTTGCCACTCATACACAGACTTCTCATCAAGAACTAAGTTGAAGGCAATGAAAATGACATGTGTCCATTGGAAAACGATCTAAATAAACATTTCTTCAAAGAAAATATACAAGTGACCAACAAGCTAATGAAAAGATGTTTGCACATCATTAATCATTAGAGAAACGTATCAATACCACAATGGGATGGCATTTTACAGTAGCTAGGATGTAAAACAAATGTAAACTGGTGTTGCCACTTTGGAAAGCTGTTTAGCAGTTCAAGATGTTTAACATAAAGTTGCCAAATGATCTCCTCCTAAGCATATACCTAAGAGAAATGAAACCATATGTCCACACAAAACCTTGTACATGACTGTTCATAAAGGCATTATTCATACAGAATTATTCAGTTTTGAGAAAGAGTGGAAACAATCTAAATATTTATTGGCTAACTAATGGACAAATAAATATGCTATATTCATGTGGAATGTTATTCAATGGTAAAAGAATGAAATATGGATATATATGCTACAACCTGAATAAATCTTGAAAATAATATGCTGTGTGAAAGCAGCTGGTCTCAAAAGACTACATACTGTATTATTGTAAGATCTTGTTTATATGAAAGGTCCAGAATAGGCAAAACTACAGAAAGTAGTTTAGTAGTTGCCGAGGGCTGGGAGGAGGGAGAGGTTGGGCATGGAATTTTTTTGTGTGTGAATGTTGAAAGTTTTCTAAAATTAGACTGTAGTGATAATTGTACAACTCTGTGAATTTACTAAAAACTGTTGAATTACATACTTTAAATGGGTGAATTGTATGGCGTGTGAATTATCTCTCCGTCTTTATATCTTTATTAATCTGTTTTTTAAAAAGACTGAAGACTCTTGAGTTAGAATCCCCAGCTTCAAATCCTAGCATCTCCACTCATGTCCATGTGACCATGGGCAACCTCCTCCACACCTTCAAGCATCTGCATGATGTGGGTGAGGATAGAGCCAACATCAAAGTTGGGTTGTAAGAACAAATTAGTTTGTGCTTAGAACATTATCTGGTATGCTGGTATGCAGTATATAGAAATACCCAGGAAGTGTCAGTTATTTTATGAACATATTGAGTACATTTTAAAAATCTCAATGACCACATTTGTCATTTCTAGAAGTTCTATTTTTTTATTTTCCAAATCAGCTTGTTACTCACATTGCCTTTTTTACATTTTAATTTCTTATTTGAAATGTTTTTAAATTTATTTTTAAAATGTTTAAATTTTTATTTTTTTTAGAGGTAGGGTCTTGCTCTGTCACCCAGGCTGGAGTGCAGTTCCGTGATCATTGCCCACTGCAGCCTCCACCTCCTGCTCAAGCAATCCTCCTGCCTTAGCCTCTGGAGTAGCTATGAGTGTATATCACCATACCCTGCTCAGTTTTTATTTATTTATTTTTTGTTTTATT
>NW_016805026.1:328120-354161 GCF_001698545.2 Rhinopithecus bieti
ATTTATTTATTTATTTATTTATTTATTTATTATTTATTTATTTATTTTTGGAAACAGGGTCTCAGTCTGTTGCCCAGGCTGGAGTCCAGTGGTGCAATCATGGCTTACTGCAACTTCCACTTCCCAGGTTCAAGCAATCCTCCCACCTCAGCTTTCTGAGTAGCTGGGACTACAGGCACACACCACCATGCCTGGCTAATTTTTGCATTTTTTGTAGTGAAAAGATTTTGCCATGCTGCCCAGGCTGGTCTGAAACTCCTGGGCTCAAGCAATCCACTCACCTTGGCCTCTATTTTTTAAAGTTTTCTGTAGAGATGTGGTCTCCCTGTGTTGCCCAGGCTGTTCTCAAACTCCTGGGCTCAAGCAATCCTACTGCCGTTTCCCAAAGTGCTGGGATTACAGGTATGAGCCACTACACCCAGCCTAATTCCTTCCTTTATATCTTTAATATATTTAAAATTCTTATTTAATAGTTTATCAAAGACTTTGTCTAAGTGTAATTACTTTGTCTAATTAAATAAGTATAAATATCTGACACAAAGGAGGTATTCAGTAAATATTTGTTGAATTTATGACTGCCTGGTAGATAATACTGCTTTCCTCAGTTTTCCACTGTGTTTCCTTAAGGAAATTATTCAATTACTCCTTGCTCAGGTTTTTTCATCTGTAACACAGAAACAATAATATCTACTTCTTCAAATTGTAGTGGGGTCTAAATGAAATCATGTCTGGTTTGGTGCTTGACAGTAATACATGCTTAACTATATTAGTTCCCTTTCCTTCCAGCCTAATAATCATCTTTCTATGTGTGTTATTAGGGGCCTAAATTCTACTCCCTTAGGAGTTGCTAAGTGCTCAGTTTTCTTTATTTCTGTTTGGGCTTTGCTGCCCTCTCTGCAAATCCTTATAGAGTCTGTTTCTCACTCTTACTCTTCTCTCATTGTTGGACTTGTGTAAGGTCCCATATATTCTTATGTTGTCCTGTATACTTTACCTTTAATTATTTTGTTGTTCTTGTTGCTCTGGCTCTTTAGCTACTGAATTAATTTCTACTTTCAGAATGATAATAAATGCTAATATACCTTAATGTCTACTTTACAGAGTAGAACTCAATACGAAACAGCTGAATGTTAAATGGGTCTCAAATTCTGCAGCCATCCCTGATTCTGCTGCCTGTCACTCAGTTTCCTTTGGTGCTCCACTCTTTGTCCCGCTGAGGGAGTACACAGTAGCATGCTGTATTCTAGAGGATCTTCTACTGATTCTCTTTCTAACCCTAAATGGTCAGACTTGAAGCTTTTTTTCCTGTATCTTTTGAATTTAAAAGAGTCTGAGTTCCTAGCAAAGAGGTATCAGTGCTACTCATTGGAAGGAAAAGGCCAAACAATCAAAAATCTGAAATTATGTATTTGGTACTTTTCGGTTCTTGCCTATAATTTGGATTAAAAGTAATCAGCTACTCTTGGATACAGGGATCTATAAAATGCTTCAATCTTGTATTGCCCATTCCCTTTGGTGATGAAAATGCTATATATGGTGCTTAACAGATGCTATATCATTATATGACCTGCTTTCTTACTAAAACATAAGATGAAATTTAGCTTAAGTTGTGAGTAATATCCAAACAAATATATTACTTGAAGGATACTATGAGAACACTGTTTTATCAATGAGTACTATTTGTAGCTTTGATATTGTAGGCTTCAGGGCTAATAATAGGTGATTTCTTTATTGTTAGAAAACTTTGAAGCAAGGAACAGGGAGAAAAATGGGAAAAGTTTTTCTGCAGCATTCCAGGGTGCCCGTGGAATAAGCTTGCAGAGATTACTGTCTCTATGAGAAAGAAATCCTTACTTGTTCACCAAAATTCAGGAGATTTAGAGATAGGGTATAATCCAGACAAACTCTAACACGAACACATTACATAAGGTGTGACAATGGGTAATGGAATGTATAAGTATGTGGAGTTGCAGGAAATTAAGAAACTAGAAACTTAAGTCTAAGTTTCTTAGACTATCTAAAATGAACAGTTTTATATATAAAAATAAACACTAGGACTATGTTTTTCAAGGTAAAAGTGTAGTGTGAACTCTGCAGATATCTAGTACCATCGTCATGAAAGTGTAATTTGACCATTGCTTCTACAAGCAACCAAAAACACATTCTAAAATTTCAAGTTATTTGATAATCATAAATCCTTAAAATCCTTATGGGATAGGGCCTATGCAGAGATACTGTTTCACCTTGTTCAGACGTCCTCCTTAAAGATAGTGCTTTTGTGCATAATAAGCATACTTTGACCTTAAGTCTTGTAGCTAATATTGCTCTTCAAATGATTAGGACTCTCTGAGAAGTACCATAGTCCCCTAGAAATGTACTGTTTAGTTTTTCTCAGGGCTGTTATAAAAATTCCTAGGAATGCATGAACTGGAATTAAGGAACAGTGTTTCTTGCCAGTTAAACGAACAGAACTAATTTGCATATGTTCAGTCATGTTTGCTGTACGGGACTGTTTGAGTCCCGTCTTTTTGTCTTTATTATAAAATTGATATTATGCAATTAACATTTGTTCTCAGTATATTTTTTTCTTTAAAATAATGAAAACGTGACAGGATCACTTTTATATAATGAGGGTGTGAATAAGTCGTTAAGAAATCACTTGACATCTCATGGGCAGATGCAATATAAATCAAAGCAATTCCTGTTTTATTTGTTTTACTTAGATTGTTCTTCCACTTCTGCTATCACAGTGAGAAAATTTAGTGATACTAATCTAGTTGAGATCATTATCTTTTTAATGATCTATTGAGAAAAAATTTGAGTCAAGATCTTGAATGAACACTTCACTTTATAACAAGAGAAGAGTGGTTGTGTAACCAAATACTTACATTTTAAATCTGTAACCCCATCTTGCAGATAGAGGGTAGCAGCAAAACCAACTCTGGAGACTCCTTCCCTGCCTGGACATACTCTGTGTCCCTGACTCCAGCATTTCTTTAATTTCACCAGATGCTGCCATCCACAATCCACGTTTTCACTATCATCACGCCCTCATATCCTTTCTGCTCTCCTTCTACACTTAATTTTCTGGTCCATCATTATAATCACTTCTTTCTACATCCTCAAGTCTTTTGAGACTCTCTTCCTGAATCAAGATCACCTTGAAAAAGACCAATTGCTGTTCAAACTTTTGGTATACCCTGTGTCGGCACCCTCACGGCAGAGCTTGACTGAAGAAAAGCATACAATCAGGCCCACCTTCTTAATTAAATACATGACCATTAATCTGAGTCTGAACCTGTGCCTACATACTTTGCTTTTTCTCTTCTTACCGTGGATAAACAATTCCTACTAAGAGATAAGGCCACCTCTAACTAGTGCATCAGGCCCTCTGCCTTGTCACCAAAGAACTCCTATCAACTTGATCATTCATGTTATCATACAAATGAATAACAGTTTCTCTATCTTAAAAAATATCCCCCAAGTTCTTCTCATTCCTGTCAAGGTCAGTTTCCTTTTCTCAGTAGCAAAACTCCTCCAATGAATTATCTATATTCTCTCTCTTCAATTGCTTTATTCTTATTCTCTTTGAACTCTTTCCAATTAGGGGTCTCACTCCATAACTCCATGAAAACTGCTTTGGCTAAAGATACCAAGGACATGTATGTTTCTAAATTGAGTGATCAATTCTCAGCCTTCATCTTACCTGAGTACTCCACTGCATTTGACAGAGTGGATCCCTACCTCCTGCTCGAAACACCTTTCTTTAATTAGTTTCCGGGACAATATAGGCCGCTGGTTTTCCAAATCACTCTTTTTCTTGTTCCTTCCAATTCCTTAACTTTAAATGTTGGAATGCATCAGGGCTCAGTATTGAAAAAAAGTTTTTGTGTTTTTTATTTTTTTTGAGACGGAGTCTCGCTCGGTCGCCCAGCTGGAGTGCAGTGGCAGTATCTCCTCTCACTGCAAGCTCCGCCTCCCGGGTTCACGACATTCTCCTGACTCAGCCTCACAACTAGCTGGGACTGCAGGTGGCCGCCACCAGGCCCAACTAATGTTTTGTATTTTTTTAGTAGAGATGGGTTTTCATCGTGTTAGCCAGGATGGTCTCAGTCTCCTGACCTCATGATTCACTCGCCTTGGCCTCCCGAAGGGAGAAAAAAAAATTGTAGCAAGATTTCTATGGTGATTTTCCTTAAACATCACATGACTTTTAAAATCATCTGTAACACTGATGTCTCCCAACTTTACATCTTCTTGAAGTCAGCCCCCATCCCTTATCCCAACTTCCCACTTGATATAGGCACTTAATACCTAGTAGATACCTCAAAATCACCCTGTCCAAAGCTGAGCTATTGACTCCTCCCCTAAACTTTGATCTTCTAACAGTTTTCCCCAGTTTAGTAAATGGTAACTTCATTATTCCAATTGTTCACACCCACAACTTTTGTCACAATATAATTTTCAAAAAACAAAGGATTATGACTCTTATACAAATGTAAAGTGAGCATGTGTCAAAAATGGGTCAGTTCGCATGTAGGGGAACCAGCAGAGTGGAAAAGTTGATTTGAAAAATCAAAGGACTCAAAAGAGGTAAAGCCGATTCAAAGGAGAAGCAGACCTTATGGAGTCAGCCAGGAACGCAAGCAAAGTAAGTTTGCTAAGTTAGAGAACAAAGCAGTTGATGAACTTCAGGAAAATAACACTGTTGAGATAGATTATCTTCTCTACTGGATGAAAAATATTTTCATCTCTACTGGGCAAAAGTTTCCAAGTGAATATACAACTCCACATAAAACTTCACAGTAGTGAAGTTATTTCGCAACAGTAAATAGTAAGTCAACATGGGTGCATGTCTTAGAGAATTAAATCATCCTTGCCAGTGCCTGTGAGACAATGATCTGATACAAAAAGACACGCTGTCATCATTTTGTCTTATTTCCAAGCTGTGGGTATTTCCTAACACCTTTAGTCATCCATGAATTCTGTCTTATTTTCATACTTTACATTATCAAATCTTGCTGACTCTCACTTCAATATATAGTCTGAATCTTATCACTCTCACTACCTTTACTGCTATTACCCTGGTCCAAACAACTATAATTTCTTGCCTAAATTGTTGACATTCCTCCTTAGTGGACTTATATCTAGTTTCAGAAAAAGCAGAATTAAAGAATAAGTCACATCATGACCCTTCTCTTGTTAAGATCAAATAAGTTTACATGACACTCTCTTGCTCCTACACAATAAAAATAAATAGTCCTTCTAGTGGCCTCCAAGGCTCTACTTTTACCTCTCTCCAAACCTATTGGTTCTCTGAGTTCATCTCCTACAACACTGTCTCTCCCGCAGTGCTTGGCCCACAGGGGCTACCTTGCTGTTTTGTGAGCACACATAACATGTTTCTACCTCAAGGTCTTCATACTTGTTCCCCCTGCTGGAAATCTTCTCCCAGATACTTTTCTGGCTCACTGCCTACCTCCAGCAGATCTTACTCCAGTACCACTTTCTGAGTGAGGCCTTCCCTGACCACCCTACTACAAATTCAATCCATTCTCAGAACAGTTCTCTCCCAACACTCACTTTACCTCTTTTCTGCTTTGTCCATAGTACTTACTACCCTCTGACATATATATTAATTATCAAGGGCAAGCGTGTTTGTCTGTCTTGGTCACCAATGTTTCCCCAAAGATTTACAACACTACCTAGTACATGAAAGTCATTCTAATATTTTTGAATAAACAAATGAGTGGGTGAAGTATTAATTTCTTGTCTATTCCTGTTATAATTTCTTATTTTCTTCCCAGGTGGTTCATGTTAACTTTAAAATGAAGCCATTATTTATTACTGATTTCTATCCTAAGATTGTTTCTAATTAAATCAAATTAAAACCAATTATAATCTACATCCAAGGCACTGGCTTGGCCCTAGGGAGGACACAGGGAACATCAGACACAAGACTTTGCAATGTAGTTAGGGATATAACTACATTACATCTATATGTATCTATATAAGATGATAGAAGACTAGCAGATAAAAAGTTAGATGCTAACAAGTGATGTAAGTATCATTTTAAACCAAAAGTTTGATGAACTATCATGAGGCAAAAATATTTAAAGATCAAAGTAACTTGCTTTCTGAGTCTCACACTTAGATATTATAGAATCAAAAGTTTGCAGATGGTAATATATTTTTCAAAAGAGAAGAAAGAAATGCATTTAAATATATAATAAATATATAATATATAAATGAAAATATATAAAATAATGATGAAACTTACAAGAGGTCACTAAATGACATGCTTTTGTAAAAAGCAACTGAGAAACTCATTGTGAGATGCAAATGTAAGAGAGAAATGTTGTGTTCCTAGCTCCTGAGCATTTATGTGATGTAATTGGGAAGACCAATTTGGGAGCAGGGGACTAGCCATTTTGTTCACAATATTTTCTTCAATGCTCTTACATTTCTCCTGTTTAGGCTTTGTATGTGTACTGAATTCCTTGTTCTGCTCCTTTTTTTTTTTTTTTTTTGGGTCCTTTTTTTCCCCATTTTCCCTCCTCCCCTATATACACACAGACAGACAGACAGACAGACACACACACACACACACACAGTTCTTCTGATTTTGTTTAATGGAGCGATCCAGTCCTTCTGTAGTTCTGATCATAGAACTAGAGGCTCATTCACTAAATAGGTGTGCTTTGATTCAAACAAGTTTTCTTTCAATGATTTGCCTTTTTTGGTTTTCTAATCTTGTCACACAAAAAGATATTTAAAATATATCTGCCTTGCCCCTCTCACCATAACCTAAGCACCTCAAAATTGTACCTAGATAAGTTGGATATCCCAATATAACCAGTACTCGCTCTGAAAGGAATGTGCTTTGCTTAAGGAAAATGTTTATACTTCATTCCCTGGCTTCTTCCAAAAAAGGTTTTAAGCTACTTAGGTAAATGGAGAACAATGAAAGCAGCTTTATCAGCACAGAGTGTTTAATTTCTTTTGAAAGTAACAGTGCTAGCCTTTCTGCAGTGTATTAGTTGATACTACAAAGAAAAAGTCATTCGTGCTGAGAAACTGCCAAATATAGCCAAAGTCAAAAGATAAATATAATGTACTTATTAAGGCTGTGTTCTCCTCCCATTTTGAAGTTTCTTTTTTTCTACCCTTAGGGCAGGCACCAAGCTGTCTCTGTTTGATGCAGTACTAACTTTATCAGTCATGTTAAATATGTAGAAAATAATGAATCCTTAGGTTATCTGTGGCAGCCAGAAGACATGTTCCCTGTCAAGACTGATTATAAGCAATAATTAAAGACAAAATTTCTTTTTTAATAACCAAATCTGTAAAATTTCTGTTTTATAATACACATTCTTGTTCTTTAAATATAGTTAACAAATTACTAATTTTAAAAATAAGCTGAAAATCTCCCCAAACTGCAGCAAAATTTTGATTTAAGTATTGGATATTCCGTTTTCCCAACCTTTTTTCATTATTTCTGTCTTACAGTACTTTCCTTTATAAATGTAGGTCAAATGAAAATCATGTTTCCTTTGCTTTCTCTGAAGTCATTCTTAATTTCTTTTCCTTTTTGTCTGAGCTATTTCTGCTTCCCTTGATGCTTAATGTTCCAAAGTAGTTGAAGAATGTCAAACTATATTGTCCTAGATATGTACATTGCTAGCTATTATTGCCTTGAGATCAAAGTTTTTTTAATTCTAGGAAGAAATGATATAAATCTTGAGAATAATTTATTGATATTAGCTTCAAATATACTCCACATGTTAATAATAATAATCAATTCATTTTGTTATGTATTTTATTTTCTCAAAAGTGTAAATTTTGTTTTGGAGAAGTTATTCCTTTACATGTGTAATGAAGATCTGGAACCTTCTTTGTAATACTGCTTTCTAGGGTCATAATCACAGGTTTTCTTATAACCTATGTCATTAATAATAAGTATTATTCACACCAAAAATTATTAATAATAACCACAACAAACTGTTATTTACTATGTGCTAATTGCTGCTACATCCTTTATGTGCATTATCTCATTTAATTGTTGGCAGGTACTAACATTAAATTCTTAATAGATGAGAAATATGAAGCTTGGGAGATTATTAAACTTGCTCTAGGCAACAATGAAAGTAGGTGGCACTGCCAATAAAAATGGAGCAATAGGGATATAAACACAAGTCTATCATCCAACCTTTTTTGAGCAAAGAACTGTGTTGGATGATGTCATTTAATTCTTTTACAAATCTTAGGAGCTAAGTATAGCATTATGCCAATGTTATAGATGAAGAAACAATGACAGTTAAGTGTATTTGCTCACTAATGTAGTTTGGATATTTGTTCCCTCAAAATCTCATGTTGAAATGTATTCCCAATGTTGGAGGTGGAACCTAGTGAGAGGTACTTGAGTCATGGAGCAGATCTCCCATGACTGGCTGGTGCCCTTCCCATGGTAAGGAGTGAGTTCTCACTCTATTAATTCATAGGAAATCTGATTGTTAAAAAGAGCCTGGCACTACCTCCTCTCCCTCTTGTTCCCTATCTTGTCATGTGATGTGCTGACTCCCTTTCCCCTTCTGCTATAAAGGAAGCAACCTAAAGCCCTCACCAGAAGTAGATGCTGGTTCAGAGTTCTTGTACAGCCCACAGAACTGTGAGGCAAATAAGCCTCTTTTCTTTATAAATTACCCAGATTCAGGTATTCCTTTACAGCAATGCAAAATGAACTAACACACTCCCAATTACATACCCATCAAGTAACTCACTCTGTATTTATTGGATGACTCAGTGAACAAATCACTTTTTGAATGGCTATTATGTCATTGAAAATGGTACTAGATTCTGAGTTTACAAAGATAACACATATATATTCACCATCCTATAGGGATTTACTGCCTAAAAAGAAACAAATCATTCAGTATGTTGCTTAATAGAGGAGATATCCACAGTGGCCTATGAGAAGCCATTAGAGAGGAGTATCCTAATTCAGATAGGGCATGGGATGGCTTGGAGAAAGATGGTTTCTGAGAAGAAATGCTGCTTGAACTGCAACTTGAAGGATAAATAAGAATTAGCTAGGTGAAGGGAGGGAAGAGAGAAAGAATATTCTAGAAAGAGGGACAAAAAGCATGTGCAAAGTCTGGAGATGAAAGCTTGACAATTTCTAGGAGTCACCAGTGTAGCCAGCAGAATAATGAAGAGATAGTAGGGAGAGGTGAGGCAGAAGAGGAATAAGAAAGCACGAGGCCATGGAGCTTCTAGGATGCATCTTAAGTTGTTTGGAGTTTTTTATTCTGAAGGCAATAGGAAGCTATAAAAGGATCCTTAAAACATAAGATCAGAAAGATTGGTAAATATGAAAATCAAATTGGAGGTGGAAGGCAGGAAGAGGAATAACTTATAAAGTCATTGTGGTAAATATCACAACATAATGTCAAACTAAATCATTGATTGCCAGAATAAAAGACATTTGCCAGAATCAAAGATATGAAGGTGGTAGAACTGACAATATTTGGTAAATGATAAGCTGAAGGAGCTGAGGGGAAAAGAGGACTTTAGGATGACTTCCAAGTTTCTGGAACTTTTTATGGTTTCTTGGTTTTGTGTAAAGTGCATGTGTATGTGATATAACTAAATCAGCTACATACACTGTCTACTAGCCTATGTGTCATGAAAATTTGAAGTGAATAGATTAACTGTGCAGTTATTATCTGAATTGTATTTACTATGGAAGTAGAGTAGCTGAGATGCCAAATAAGTTGTTCTAATTACTGAACTGAGTGAATTAGCCAAGGGATGATTCCTTAATTCTTCCCACTAAAATTTTTATTTAAAAAATTATGAATTCCTGAGTATCTTTTATACATCTTTCGCTACCAAAACTTCTCCTCACTGCAGTGATCCAGCATCATAATCTTATACTGTGAAGGTTGAAAGAAGATTTTTTAGATTAAGTTGATCAAAAGAATTTTTGGAAGCTACCAATTAATTGATACATTTTTTTTTCCTTATTCAATCTGTTCTTTCAAAGTTCTGAGATGATGGTTACATAATCTGGGATTGAAAATATGAGTCCATCTTTCTAAATTGTGGATATGTTTGCAGAATGCAGGATACAGACTTGGAATCCCATGAGATTTCTCTATTCTATCCTAAACACTAAAGGGCTGTTGAGGACTCATTCTTGATCTAAGAATTCTCTGGGGGTCTTAGGGTCATCCTAACTCCGTCTCAGGCATCATGATTTGTTCTAGGCTACTGTTGAAACCAGGACCTGTTCAGAGGGTTAGAGAAAGAAAATTTCAACATGCAGGTATTAGTGTTCAATGCAGTGGGTTTCTGAAAATTACTCATTAGCCCCTTCTGAAAGTCAAAAGCTAGTAAAACTGCAGAGGACAGAGATATCCTGCCCTTCATGTGGAACTCAGGGGAATTTAGGGGTGTTCATTTGTCCTATCCTGCCACCTATTCTACTCAACTGTTGCAGTTCTAGTTTAGAACAACTCTTTAGTTGTTCATCCCACCTTTAGTTGTTCATCCCACCTTTAGTTGTTCATCCCACCTTTAGTTGTTCATCCCACCTTTAGTTGTTCATCTCAAACTAGAGCTGCAACAGTTGCATAGAATAGGTGGCAGGCCAAATGAAAAAAGAGGACTGAAAACTGGTATTCAAGTCTCCTTATCTATGTGACAAAGAAAAAAGCCAATGAATGGTGCAAGAAAAGAGGTTAACGATGAGAGCTAGCATAGCTGCTGGAGATCCCGGAGGTCCAGGGCTTCTCTATCAGAGGATAAGCAGAAAGTGACCAATTCTGGGCAATGACAATGGTCATTTCCTGCCTTGCCTGAGCCAATGGAAGAGTGAAGTATCCTGAGACATGTGCACTAGCAAAGAAGCAGTCATGAACCAGGTCCCCCTCTGCCTACACCCAGAGTCTGTGTAAACCCCTCACCCTCACCCCAGAACCCCCAGAGCTTCATCACCCTAAAGAGAAGAGATAGAAAAAGAAAAGAAGGAAAAGTCCTGAGAGAAATTCTGAAGTGATTGAGTAGTTTCTCAGAAGAAATCCAGTTTAAACCAGAAGTAACTAAATTGTTCTGACTTAAAAGAATTCAGTTTTGCACTATCAAATAGCATTGAGGCTTGAGAGCTAAGTGTGGTTATAGAATACAAATGAGGGTGAACTGTTAGTGGGGTGGTAACTACAGAATTACTCTCAGGATATGAGTGCTGGCTAAACGATGATTCAGGGCTCATGAGTAGTGCAAAGTAGCAGAATGAGTATCAACTTTAAAACAGACAGATGTGAATCTTCCACTAGATCACCTTGAGTAAACTACTTTGTTTCACTGAACTTTTGTATCCCTCCCACCATAACATGGGCTTTAAAAAAACCCATATTTTTATAGAAACATAAGCTTTGTCATACGGGAGAGAATCAGACTTGCTATATAGTAAGAAGTAGTAGAACATAATTGGCCTGTGTCATAGCTCTGCCCCATGCTCAGCAGGTAACTTTGTCTCCTGTTTCTAATATTTTGAAATGAATTAAGGAAAACGAAAATTATTTCCTAAAATGTGAGAAAATCAATGAGTATTAGTACTGGCTCTAAAGTTTTCTTGTGGATACATATTTATCAGGTTTTTTTCCCTATATAAATTGATCTATGTGAGCTTTATACTATCTATACCAATTTTATAAATTTATATATTTTCAGAAAACAATCATATTTCAATGAAATTTTAAAATTATTTGTAAGATGTACATATTATGTACACTATTCCCTTAAATTTTAAATTTCTTTTCTGCCTTTGCCTCGTTCCTTTAAAAATTTTTTTTTCTTCATTAGAAATGAAGATACCGTGGTGGTCACTGCTCTTTCTTTGAAAAAAAAAAAAAAAAAAAAAAAGAAACTACCTGCATGTGTATTTTTTTAATTTCTCTTTGTTTTCTGCTTTTTAATTTTTGCTCTTATGGTATTTATACCCTTCTACTTTCCTTGGGTCTTTTTTTTTTCTCTTTTAAATTTTGAATTGGAATTATTTCAACTTATTTTCTCTATTTTAAAATATAATTAAGAAATCAATTATTTTATAAATACCTTAATTTTACTCTATTAATAAAGTATTAAAAGCATGAAATGATCTATAACTACATTTTATTGTACTTCTTAGATTTAAGATGTGGTGTTCATTTTTGTTAATTTCATGTTTGTTATTGACCAAATATTTAAGATTTTAAATCTCTAAGCAATTTACTTTTCAAAATATTCTAGTTAGACTTATCTAAAATTTCTGCTTTATAAAATATATAACATTTTGCCACCATATATTTGATCAGTGTTTTTAATTGTTCCACTGACACTTGAGACGCAATTGTATTTTTATTGCTAAAACAGCATAATGTTTAAAATTATAACTTACTAATTGTGTGTTATTAATAATAATAGAGGTTTTCTCTATGTTTTGATTTATGTATTTCATTTACTTTTTTGGGCTGATAGATTGTTAAAATATTACTATTGTCTGCATATATATTTCTCTTTTTTAGACATGGATTTTTAAATACATTTTAATGCTATATTATTTACCTGTAAGAGTGGATCTATTATGTTTTCAGTTTATATGTTGCTTTTTAACAATCAAAAATGGCCTTATATTATACCACATGCTTGACTTTGCTTAACATTAATATTGTTTCTGTTTTATTTGGAGAGTGTAATTATTTACTGCTACAATTCTTGAATATTTATGATCATCTTTTCAAATTATACTGAGTGTTTTTCCTTTACTTTAATGAGTTTTCTCCATGCATAATCTAACTCATTATTCATTAAAGAATAAAAATGCTACCATGAATGCAAGCTTATTAAATGTTTCCCCTGCTTTTCACATGCTGTGTTATTAAACATCCCATATCTGAATACAGCTAAACCATCCCAATTTCAGCACTTTTCAACTGTTTTCTTGTCAACAGCCTGCTTCTTAATTTTGATTTATTATAAGATTAATATTGGGGAGAATACTTAAATTAAAAGCATTTACTGACAGAAGGCCTTTGGTTCTTTGACAATTTTCTTCTTGGCCTTGAAGTAAAATAGCCTTAATGACAAGAATTCTTACTGTTTTCTTTTCATCCATGTATGAAAAATGATCATTCCAGAAGCTAAAAAACACTTAGTCCTTTGAAATAAAAAGAAGTAAGCACCCATGAAAGAAGAGAGATGCCCTAGAAAAACAGGAGGATTAGAATGGGAGTGAACTGCTTTTTATTCCCCATCTGCTTTCAAATGTGTGGATCACCCCTTGAGGTCTGCATAAAATAAAGCAAGTGGATGAGGGCAGAGGTTCATTCTTGGTTAGAAAACCTTTATTATACTTGTCAGCAAGAGCTACAACCAGGCTCACCATTGAGAAAGATGTTTTCTTATACTTATTCCCAGATCGCAATTATCCAAATAGATATCTTCTTTTCAAATCTGAGATCAGTATAATGTAATTTTTGAGTTCCAAATGAATAACTTTGTCTTTCTGTATTTCCCTTTCCCACCCAAATTGGAAGTAAAAGGATATAGATCTCCCTCAACCAATTTATTTGTGGAAGGTGTTCACTGTACACACTACATGCTTTGGTTTAATTCTTAATGGGTTTCATATTTACTGTAGCTTCACTTGGGTAAGCTAGAGGTTAAAGTTTTCTAATATAAAGATGAAAAAGCATTGACTCATTCTAATATGCTATGTCTTTTTAGCTTATAGATCTTTACTTTTGACCCTTAGTGACTCTCTTGTCAGAATAGTCCTCTACCTCATCCAGAAGACAACTAACGAGTGATGATTTTCCTAAGTGGCCACACAGGGAACAATTTTATTAGTAAACATCCACATTTTAAAAATATGGCTAGTTTTACTTATAACCATTACATTCTAACTGCTTAGAAAACATCCTTTTAGATCCAGAAGACAACTAACAAGTGATGATTTTTCTAAGTGTCCACACAGGAAAAAATTTTATTAGTAAACATCCACATTTTAAAAATATGGCTAGTTTTACTTATATCCATTACATTCTAACTACTTTAAAAACATCCTTTTAGATCCTTGCCTAAGTTTCATTTTTTGCCTTCTGCTTTTTTAGGGGAATACATTTTCTTATATTTAATTTCAGTAGCTTCTAATTACCTACAGTTGGTCATTTCTCAGGGCTCTTTCAGAGCTGAACAATGGGTAAAGGAAAACATTCCTATCATTAGTGAAGCCCTATGTATACACAGGGGTCACAAAATGATAGAGTGAGCTTCAAAGAGTAGACATAGGTCACACATATAATGAGATGGTGGCAAGAAAACAGTTAACGACAACAACAACATTACATTGAAAATCTAAAACATACAGCTAAAAACATTTCAAAGATCTGGAGAATATACCAGTTCAGAGAAAATACTCCTGATACAGACATATGTGCTTGTTACAGACGTGATAAAAGACCTTATGTAGCTATATTTCAGGTTTGTTGGCTATGAATATCCACTTGTCTCAGTTTGCATAGTTACTAGAAATGTGATGCTAATTAGGCCAAGGTCACAGGTTTTATTCCTATGTGAGTTGGTTATTCAGTGTGATTGGTTGGATCAGGCATAGCAGTAGGAATCTTTCCAAAGGCTTGGCTTCCAGTACCGTGTCTGTATTTATTAGGCAAGTGACTCTGGAGAAATCTGTTAAATTCTCTGAGCCTCAGTTTCATCATCTATAACATAAAAGTCATAGTCTCTTGCCTTTCTATCTCAAAGGATTGTGAAGGAACAGGGAGATGTTATTGTTGAATGATCTCTTAAAACCTAGAAAGTATGATCCAAATGTAAATTATAATTAAAACAATTCCAGTCATACATTTCAATGTCTATTATCCTGCAAATCATGCCTCTCATTGGCAAGGATGACCAACCATCTCAGTTAACCCTAAGTAGTGAGAATCCTATGTTCCTGGGAAATGCCTAAGTTCTGGCCAAACTGAGACTGTTGATCACCTATAATGAGTAGGAGACAAGAGTTCACAGCATACCTAATTCTCAACTCGGTGGTGGTTTCCCTCTTGAATGCATGTTCATTAATAAGTTTATCATAACTTTTAGAACATCTACAGTGCAACAGCACTTTGTGAGACATTGAATATACAATAGTAAACAAAACAAATTGGGTTTCTGCCTCAGAGAAAAGTCATTCTATTCTAGCAGAGAGACATCAACAAATAAGAATATAATGGCAAGTTGGGAGAAATGTATCCAAGATAAAAATAAATAAATAAATAAATAAAAAAGAGCAGGTTTCTTTGAGAGAGAATAGAAGGGGAGAACAACTTTATGGAATAAAAGGATATGATATAAATTAAAACTGAAGCCTAAAACATTTTAAAAAGCCAACTGAAGGACACTGCAATGTATGCATGTGGTAGAGGCAGAGTGAACTCATGGAAGAGGGAAGAACATGTATATGCTAGATTATCTTTTTCAGTTTCGCATTCTTGGCATAGTAAAATACCTGTCATAAAGTAGGTGTCCAAAGACCAATTGAATGAATGAATGAATGTGCCCAGGAGTACACTCTCAATACATAGTAATTAACTCTAGAGTTTCAGTCTCTCTCACTCTTTTATGCGAGAGATCATCTGGGACACCGCAGCCTTCCTGCCATTCATGATGTCACACTAAGAGGATGTCGTTTGCCTCTACTGCCCTTTAACACTGTGTGATCCAGGGATTGAGGCACACTACCCAATGCCATCTCTGTTGGCTGTCTATATATGTCATGACGGCCTGTGCCTGATGTCTCATAGGCTACTAAAATTAGAAACCTTAGGGGAATTTTGCTGCCTTTTAATTCTATTTATTTTAAAGAATTAACAGATTTTGTAGACATATACTTGGAAGTGCTACAAATGATGTTATTCTCCGGTTTCTCTCCCACCCCCACCCCCATTTATCTCTACACTAAAACCTTTAGCTTTTCTGCCTACAAGTTTGGTTTCTGGTCTATCATGAAGCATTTTGCTTTTGTAATTAAAGAAAAAAGTTGCTACTAAATGTTTCTATCTGCCTTGAAGTCTTTCTGTTTATCACACCATGTTCAATTACTCCATGTCCTTCATCGCCAGGTTCATTTCTATTCTTCCACGAAGCAGAACAGGAGCTTTTTGAGTGTTTGTCATTGCTTTCAGCCTTGAGTTTTCTAAATGTTCTTCTTCTTTCTTTATTTTGGTAATAACTACTATTTAAAAACCTCATTAAACATAGTTACGTACATGGCTATGCTAGTTTGTAATCACCTCAAGAACATGATCAATATTTGTTTTTTCTATATTTTATTTATTTTATTTTATTTTATTTTGAGACAGACTCTCACTCTGTCACCCAGCCTGGAGTGCAGTGGCACAATCTCGGCTCACTGCAAACTCCACCTCCCGGGTTCTCGCTATTCTCCTGCCTCAGCCTCCCAAGCAGCTGGGACTACAGGTGCCTGTCACTACGCCCAGCTTATTTATTTATTTATTTATTTATTGTATTTTTTAGTAGAGACAGGGTTTCACCGTGTTAGCCAGGGTGGTCTCGATCTCCTGACCTCATGATCTATCCGCCTCAGCCTCCCAAAGTGCTGGGATTACAGGCGTGAGCCACCTCACCCACCCCTTGTTTTTTCTTTAAATTAAGGCTCCTTCTCTCGCTCTTCTCTCTCATCCATAGCCATGCCATGCATAAGGTGGTATTAAATAAATAAATATCTGTTCAATGAAAAAAAAATGCTTTTAGGTGATACAAACAAATGTGGAAATATTTTGAGAATAATTGAAAGCAGAGAATTGAAGTTTAGGGGAGAAAAGAGGGGGACCTCTAACTGGGTAAAACATATAAGTGGACATTTTTGCCGTCTGACATCTAGTAAGATAAAGGTAATTAATTAGGCAAAGGACACTGTGGCCATGCATCAACCAGCACTCTCACTTATCAAAGAAGTGTTCAGCTAGTCTTGAATAAGAGGAATTGTCATCAAGTCAAATTGTTCCAGTATGTTCTGGGGTGTTCTTGTTTGAAGTCATCATTCTTGGAGATAAAACTGGCAAATCCTATGTTTAAAGAAAAAGGTAGGGTTATTGCAAGCTATGTGGTGTTTCTCTTGAAGCAGCCTCCCCAAATGGACTAGCGTCTGAAGAAGCTCAATTATTCTGTGCACAGTGGTAATCCCTTATTCTTGGAGGATAGTTGCCAAGACCCCCAGTGAATGCCTGAAACCATGGATAGTATCAAACTCTATATACAGATTTTTCCTACCGATAAATGCCCATGATAATGTTTGATGTATAAATTAAGTACAGTAAGATATTAACAACAATAATAACAAAATAGAACAAACATAACAATATACTGTACTAAAAGTTATGTGAATGGGGTCTCTCTTTCCTTTTCTCCCTTTTTCTCTCCCTCTCTCTTTCTCTCTCTCTCTCAAAATATGGTACTGTACTCACCCATTTTCTGACTGCAGTTGACCACAGGTAACTGAAATCTTGGAAGGCGAAACCACAAATAAGGGCAACCACTGTATTCAGATGCCACCAATAGTAATCAGAAGGGTAGAATTAACAAAATCATAGGCTTTAAAATCATGATGTCAGCACATAGGTTACTTTATCTAATTTGACTGTTCATCTAATCATATCAATTACCATAATCCAATCAGATGACTGTATCTAATAGATTGGGAGATCCTGTTTTAGTTTTGCATTTATAGATTGGATGAAATGATGGAGTAAATCTTTGTTTGGATTACTAACTTTGCTGACAGGTGAACAGGACAGCCACTTTGAGAGCTACAGCCTGACCTACACCCTCTCTTCCAGCCCCCACATCTCTCCGTTATCATAGGATGAACACTTTTCACTGTATTGAAGTCTAATGGAGGAATTTTCCTTTCTACAATATATACTTTTCTAATGTTTGATTATTAAAATAATACATATGCACATATGTATTCCATTTTTTGTACATTTCTGGAAATAATCTTATATGTTTTAAATGTTAGAGTAAATATTGAGCAATTAATGTGCATGTGTCATTTTAAGAAGGAAAAAACAGAATTTTTTTTTTTTTTTTTTTTTTTTTTTTTTTTTGAGACGAAATCTGGCTGTATCACCCAAGCTGGAGTGCAGTGGCACTGGCTCGGCTCGCTGCAAGCTCCGCTTCCGGGGTTCGCGCCATTCTCCTGCCTCAGCCTCCCGCGTAGCTGGGACTACAGGCGCTCACCCCCACGCCCAGATAATTTTTTAAATATTTTTAAGACAGACAGGGTTTCACCGTGTTAGCCAGGAGATACCAATCAATCTCCTGACCTCGTGATCTGCCCACCTCGGCCTCCCAAAGTGCTCGGATTACAGGTGTGAGTCACTGCACCGGCAAAAAATAGAAAATGTTTTAAAGAAAGGAGCTCATTATCGGAAAATATTTATTTAGAAAAACCTAGATTCTCAATTTTTTAAATAATCGATTACTGCTTCCTCCTTTTGTAGACACCACATTTAGAAAAAGCCTGGACACCACCAGATAATAAAGTGGTTTTTTTTTTTCATTTTTTTAATTAATTTTACATATATGAATCAGAAATTCTGGTAAGCATGAAATATCTAGAGTTACCATTAAATTGCCGCAATTCCTGCCAATTGCAAGAAACAGTCTTATTTATAACACATATTATTGGTCAATAAGTGTTCGTTAAATGTTAGGATAGAAAAATAATAAGATTGCTAAAATGTGTTGATAGAAACAGTTAGTGTAATTTCTCTTAAAGAACCATTTTATCCAAGCAGCTATTTTAAACAGTACTCTTATTTTAATTTTATTTCAGAGTCCACAGTCAGCAGCCAGTTGTATTTTTTATGAACTAAAGACACAATGTGTATCCCACTTATTTTTTCATACTTAGCTATATAGTGCTTTGTAAATAATTTATGCTTCTTTATGCATGTATGTATGGTTGATTCATTTGTTTGTCTACTTATTTTATCCATCCAAAGATCCTTCAGTGGTAGGCATGGCATTAGCACAGAACGGTCAGTAGAATAAGACTCAGCATATCCTATAGGAAAATAAGACACAGATTTGTCCTAGAGGGACTCAAAGTTTAGCAGGGATCATGGTCGCTGAAATACGGTAGATCACAACCTCACACTGTCATCCAGAGTGGAAGACAGTGGCAGTCTCCACCTCCCAGCCTCAAGCAATCCTTCCACCACAGCCTCCTAAGTAGCAGGGACTACAGGCAACGGCCAGTTGATGTTTGTATTTTTTATAGCGATGAGGTTTCACCATATTGTCCCGGTTGGTCTCGAACTTCTGGGCTCAAGAGATCATCCCACCTCAGTCTCCCAATGTGCTGGGATTACAGGCATGAGCCACAGTGCTCTGACAAGCATTGCAGATATTAACTTGCATAAGGCTAACAACTTTATATGATAAACTTTTATTTATTTGCTTTTCCTTCTCAAGACTTGTTCCCGTAAGTAGTTAAGATAAAAATGAGATTAAACAGAAACATTAAGTATCCTCTACTTGGATCTATCACAGAGTAGTCATTTATTTAAAAAAATAGTTAGATTCTGGTAAATATTAAACATATTAGCCTAATCAGCTACCTCTTACTCTAGTAAATAATTAACACTTCTCTTCGTGCTTACAGAAGGAAATGCCACAGCTCCTTTTGCTTGTAGAAAATCAGTCTTCCGTTGAGAAAGTGCCTTTTTAAAGTAAAACACTGCTTGTATTTGAATGGAATGGGGGCATCTTTAAGGAAACCTATTGCAGATTGGTTAAGGACTTGTGCTTTTCAGTCAAGACTTAATAACTATATACGTAGGCCGAAAGAACAACTTGGGTTCTAGAGTTAAACTGAGGGCACAAAAGGGATACCGAGTTCCCAGACTCTTAAGGCCATTTAGGATATCACGTTCTGAGAACAAATGTAATTTCAGGTCATGGTTAAAAACCCAAGAGTGGCATTCTTTCATTTAGCACTTCCCTTACCTGTTTTAACTCCTCAACTTTGTGAACTTCCTTCATTTATTGGCTCTTTTATCCCAGCCTAAACTGTTGTGTTCAGGGGTATATGTAAATATGTATGTGTGTGTACATATATAAACATATAAATACTTATATTTTTAAATATATTAAAATTTTAAGTGACTTCTTGTCTCTTTCTATAACCAGATCTAGACTTGGAAATTAATTAATCACAGTTAAAATAATTTGTGCAAGGCATAATGCCTAGGGTACAACATGGATTCTTCTCACAAAACCATTACAACTACTCTGTGTGGGCTGAAACAGTATATTCTCATTTACAGATGAAAAAATGGACTAGCCCAAGGTTTTAGAGGAAATCTATGATAGTGCTGATGATCTGAAATCTATTGCCATTGCTCACTTTAGCTGAGAGTAATTGAAAGACAAACTTTTGTTTGCTTTACAAAAGTGTATTCAATCTGGGAAAACTGATTGCAAAGAAACGTAAAAAATAAAAATGGAAATAAATTTAAAGTGTGTCTAATTATTGGTACTTTGGTACTGCTTTCTTTATATATCAAGATAATACATGCTACCCCTTCTGGCTAGAATGCCCTTCCCTCCCAATACTTTACCAGGCTAAATGCTAAATTTCTTACTAATTTTTCAAGTCTCAGCTCAGGATTGCTTCCCTGAAGAAGACATCTGTGGAAGCCAGACTGGGTCAATTTCTTCCATAACACCCTGCACACAGCTGTTTCTTAAGTACTTTTCACTGTGGAAGAATTGGATATTGATTTCTTGTATGGTCAGCTCCTAACATAGACCTATCATAGAATAAATATTTGTTGAATGAATGCATGATTGAGTTCCCTACATATCAAGTTGTTCTAAAACAGATTAGAATTATATGTCAGGTATGCAAAGTGTTGCAGCAACAGATGAAGGAGTGAGAACATACTATATAGCAAAAAAGGATAGAGCTGATCCATGAGGCAAAATAGTTTGAAGAGATCAAATATGTTCATAGAAAAAAAGGATATATTTAGAAAACTAAAAGAGCCCAAGAAAGACAATTGAACATGTAATTGCTGAGAGTATGCAGAGTAAAATGGAGATGAAGATGAAGTTAAACTGAAGATATTTCATGGAGCAAATTCTGAATCCCCAAATTCCCTCTTCTTATGCAACCACGTGCTTTGGAACTAACGTTGATCGTAGAGTTAAATTGTGTTCTTAACCCGTTCTGCAGCCAGAAGCAGATGGGATATTGTGTCTTTTATAGTAGTATGGAAATAATTATGAATACGCTAAACATTAGTTCACCAACTGAGTATTTTCTTCCTTCATTAGAGAAGAAAATTACCCCATTTATAGAATGTTTCATTTCCTTTTCCACAGAGCTAATCACTAAAGCATAGGTCTTACTGACATGGCGATTATTTCGGAACAATAAGAAGAAAGCTACATAGCACATTATCTAAATTATTGAATACTTACAAAATCAAGGTAGAGGTCAGAAGTAGAATAGAATATTTTTTCAGCTGTATAGGAAGACATATTATCAAGGTTTTTATACAATGATGTTATGAGAAGATGTCAGGCCATAGAAAGTGACCTGGGCTTGATCTTCCTTATCTTCTCTATCTTGGACTCTTACCATGAGGACACTGAACAAAGTGATCTTGAAGGTCACCCTCACCTGTAAAATCTATGCACTATCCTGCTTTTTGATATGTCTTTCTCCAATTACTTGTCCTTTAGTTATTTTCTTGATCATCAGTGATCAACATCTATGATGGCCTAACACTCTTTAATCATTTAATTTGAATTCTTGTTAGCAGTTCCTGGGTGAGAATGGTTAAAAGAATAGGCTTTGGAAAGGTTGAATGGTACATTCACTGGAATTTGCCAATTTACCAACTGTGTGAACTCGGTTAAGCTTCTCAACTTCTACTAGCCCAGATTTCCTCATTTGTACATTGGGGTTAATGATAGAACCATGCTTATAGGGTTGTGGTAAGTATTAAATGAGATAATGCATGTAAAGTAATAGCCATTTATTGACTAATAATAAGTATTATTTTTGTTACTTTTGTGGGAAAATATGTTCAAAGTTTCAGATATTTGGATTTTTGTGTGTGTAAATTTCATTTATTTACTTGTTCTTTCCTATTATCCCTGAATAAAACAAGAGGTTACTTAAAAAATAAAATTCAATGGGTTGATGACTCTAAGAAACACACGTGCAGTCTAATTGCTTTATACACCCTACAGTGTTTTTTTTTTTTTTTATGCCAAGACCCCAATTAACTTCAGCTGAATACCTGTGAAGTATAAGTCTCTACTAATTATGAATAAAACAATTGGGTATGACACAAATGTATCATTGAATAAATCATGTTTTCTTCCAGTTGACTCAAATCCCTGGCAGCACATAGCCATAACAACAGGCAGGCATGTTGTTACTTTGCTTTTAAGGTGATTCCAAGATCTCGACCGTCTGCTTTGAATGGCAAACTGTAGACATTCTCATAAATTAATGTGTGAACTTTGTTGCTTGGCTAAATTATGTTTATCCTGAACTGTATCTGTAGCTTCTTTGTTTTTTTCTGTGGCGATGGCTTGTATTAGTAATGTTATGCTGCAAAAGGAATTCTTCTAGGAGGAAACTATTTGTTGTTTTGGTAAAGGCAGTTCATGATCCTGAGACAATTTTATAGATAACATGAGTTTTATGAATTATTTTATTCACAGTTATGATTTCCTAAATAGGATATAAAATGTGAAATCCTGTAAAAAGTAGAAAACCAAAGTCACTTGTTCTCTCTTTAGAGTTAATGTCTGAGTTTGTTAAGGATTGGAACTAATATTATGAAAATTCTTTCTATGTACCGGGTACTATATATATGTTATTTATTATTTACAACTACAACCTTGGCCAGTTAAGTTGCTTACATTTTGAATTTATCGATGTTTATATTGACACTCAAAGAAATTAGGATAATCTATCCAAGATCACACAAGTACATAAGCAAGCATGCATTTGAACCCAGGTTAATTTTATTCCAGAATATGTGTTTCTAATATACAACAATGGTATACCATGGTATATTGGTGTTTCCATTATACCACAATGGCAAGTATTATGCACTCATGGAGGTCTATCACGGTCCCTGAAATCCAGACTTCCTGTAAGTGTAAATTTTACTGGATGTAAATTATGCATTCATCCTGTAAAATGCTTATGTATTAAATAACTGTAATATAGGGTTAAACACATAGAATAATCCTACAGTAAATTTTCAAAGAAAGAATGTAAGGAAAATCTGTGAAAAGAGATGTTTGATTCCAAAGTAGACAGCCAATTCAGAGTGGATCAAATGAGGCTGATTAAATGAAGAGACTTCTTATTCATTCATTGGATAACTGTCATTCCTTCATTTTCAGCCTTACTCTGTGACAATAATTGAGCTGGGTGCCAGGGGTACCAGAGTAATCAAAAGCTAGAATAGTCCTCATACTGTAATTTCTTAGGATCTTATTGTGGAGATATATTAATAAATAAAATTATGAAATTACATATACTTACTGTGATCTGGGTTTTAATGGAAAAATATGAGGGACTATTAAAATTATAAAATGGAGATGTGGACACATCTTTGCTACAAGAGAACCAATTTAAAATCATTATGAAAACACAAAAGAATTTTACCTATTATGTATATTTGAATATTCAGGTTTGTAATGAAGATGTAATAATGATATGGATAAATTCATATAATTGAGATTTTTTAAATCCTTATAAATACAAATATTTTCCTAATTTCATTTATGATTTATTAGAATGTTGAGATTATAGATTTTTTCTCTTTTTTGTTTTTTATTTTTAAAATATATGTGTAGTTACATGACATTTTTTAAGTAGATGTAAAATGATCTCACATATTAAGACATTTCCTAAGAACTCTGACTGAATCTTGGGAAACACTGTGGGGTGAATGTGTGGGTATGTTGTGGGGGTGTAATTAATTATTTTCTTTCTTGTTTTGGGCTAAATGAACTTTGTACTCCTGATATGCCTGATCTTCAGTTTTGAAGGTGAGGAGCTACAGCTGCAACTTAGCTGCAATGATCTCCTTTCATGGTTTCTGGCTCATAGACTTGATTAAAAGGAAAATTGAAAATGTATCCAACCTTGAATTAATGCCTACAAGATTAGGGCAAGGCTATGGAACTCAAACTTTCAAGGCACTAGCTTGTTTCTGTTTTTGCTAAGTAATCAGAGTACAAAATAGAAATGAAAATTANAATTTCATTTATGATTTAT
Organism: Rhinopithecus bieti; assembly: GCF_001698545.2. Classification (NCBI taxonomy): domain Eukaryota; kingdom Metazoa; phylum Chordata; class Mammalia; order Primates; family Cercopithecidae; genus Rhinopithecus; species Rhinopithecus bieti. Next base: position 352,509 of record NW_016805026.1, read on the forward strand.
TAGAATGTTGAGATTATAGATTTTTTCTCTTTTTTGTTTTTTATTTTAAAATATATGTGTAGTTACATGACATTTTTTAAGTAGATGTAAAATGATCTCACATATTAAGACATTTCCTAAGAACTCTGACTGAATCTTGGGAAACACTGTGGGGTGAATGTGTGGGTATGTTGTGGGGTGTAATTAATTATTTTCTTTCTTGTTTTGGGCTAAATGAACTTTGTACTCCTGATATGCCTGATCTTCAGTTTTGAAGGTGAGGAGCTACAGCTGCAACTTAGCTGCAATGATCTCCTTTCATGGTTTCTGGCTCATAGACTTGATTAAAAGGAAAATTGAAAATGTATCCAACCTTGAATTAATGCCTACAAGATTAGGGCAAGGCTATGGAACTCAAACTTTCAAGGCACTAGCTTGTTTCTGTTTTTGCTAAGTAATCAGAGTACAAAATAGAAATGAAAATTATTTCATTGATCATTTATTTGCAATCCTTTCAACCCAGGTTCAGATGCATTTTTGTGTGATGAGACATTTTCAGTGATATATCTTAAATTATATATGAACATATATATCTATGTGTATATATATATACACATACATGCAGTCATATGTGTGTGTGTATATATATATAATGTTTTTTCTGGAATGACATAAATCTTAAAATATATTTTATCTTATCTTATTAGAAAAGATAATTTCCTTATCTTATTTCCTTATCTTATTAGAAAAGCAATACTGTAACATGTTTACTATAGGAATTTTTTTAATGCTATAAATAAAAAGGAGACACTAATAACCATCTATAGTACCAAGGCATAAAGATAAACCATGTTTCTGTTTTTGTGCATGTCCTTCCAGTATTTATCCTACATATAAATATATATTCTACTATATATACACACACATATATATTCTACTATATATACACACAATAAATATATATACATGTATTTATTTTATAAGTATAAGGTAATATTTTATGATCTTATTTTCCTACTTATAATGATATTTTTCAGTATCTTTTAATGGCTATTTAACATCCTGCCATATCAACATCCTGCCATATCAACATCCTATATTAATCAATTAATCCCTTAGGTGAGACATCCCATTATTTCCACTTTTTTGCTGTTACATACAGTGCCACGATAAACTCCTCACAGAGAAATCTTGAAGTCCCAACTTGAAGATGGAGTTTTGATTTCACTGCATAAATAAGTTATAGAACTACATGGGCTAGAAAAAAGAATCCCCAAGTCTAATTCCCTTCCCTCTTTCCATATATGCACTCAAACCATCTTCAAACTGGCTTCTAGGGTAGCTTAAAAAATAAGCTGAATGGAGGGCGGAGCAAGATGGCCGAATAGGAACAGCTCCAGTCTCCAACTCCCAGCGCGAGCGACACAGAAGACCGGTGATTTCTGCATTTTCAACTGAGGTACTGGGGTCATCTCACTAGGGAGTGCCGGACAATCGGTGCTGGTCAGCTGCTGCAGCCTGACCAGCGAGAGCTGAAGCAGGGCGAGGCATCGCCTCACCTGGAAGCGCAAGGGGGAAGGGGATCCGTTTTCCTAGCCAGGGGAACTGAGACACACAACACCTGGAAAATCGGGTAACTCCCACCCCAATACTGCGCTGTAAGCATACAGGCAC
>NW_016805026.1:358408-360215 GCF_001698545.2 Rhinopithecus bieti
GAGGGAGGGATTGCATTGGGGAGTTATACATGATATAAATGATGAATTGATGGGTGCTGACGAGTTGATGGGTGCAGCACACCAACATGGCATAAGTATACATATGTAACAAACCTGCATGTTATGCACATGTACCCTAGAACTTAAAGTATAATAAAAAAATAAATAAATAATAATATCAAAGAAAAAAAAACAACAACAACAAAAAAATAAGCTGAATTACTTTAAATAATGTGCATGACAACGGGACCTTAAATGAAAATTATATAACTACTGACTATATAATTTTGATTCTTTTTTTCATATTGTTGCCGGGTGTAACTTAACTTAAAAAAATACAAATACATTAAAGCCCATTTGCTCTTGAACATTCCATGACTACCTTGAAGTTATTACTACTGTATACACTAGATATACTCTATACACTAGAAGATTGCAAAATGAAGACAGAACATAAGTGACAGAGCCTTTCAGAATGTTACTATTACTGGGGTAATGATAAATGCTTTATGAATGCTAGCTTCCTCTCTCCTCCAGCAAATATGCATTCTCTCCTGTCTATGTCAGATTTCGTTGACCAGCATTACTGACTGAAAAGTGGTAGAATTACTTTTCTTTTATTGTTATTTTTTATGACTGTGAATGTAAATCTATTGTATATGGCCCAACTGAAAAAGTAACATTGAAGAAGAAAACAAAGTAGGGTTTTTTGTTGTTGTTGTTGTTTTTATGTGTGTGACATTAAAGCACTGAAAGTTGATTGCAGACTCTGCCTCACTTTGTTTACTCTTCCCTCATGGGGTTAATATACAGGGCCAGGGCTAATGAGTTAGTTATATGGCCAAATAATGATAGCCTGTGGCAAGAGGAACGGGAGTTGACGTCCTGACATTTATTTTCAAAATAGTTGAACATTTTCCAGGCACATTTTGTCGGTTCTACTGACAAAAGTTCTTCTGTTAGTCATCTAGACTAAAATTTTCTCAACATGACATAATTGAGGATCCACCTTAAAACTTTGAAAAATAAAGATCTTTTCAAATTCAGATTGACTTTCTGACTCTCTCTGTTTTTACTTTGTGAAGACACTGAGCTTGAAATGAATGTAGTTCTTTTGTGAGTATAAAATGTTGAAGAGCAAAGAAGATCCTTTAGCAGCTGCTGTTAAATAGATTGATATTTTAAAATTTGAAATAAAAGTGACTACATAAAATTGTATTTGTTCATGTCTTACAATTTTAATATTTAATATTTTGTACTGATAAACTAACAGCTGACAGAGAGGGTTATTAAAAAAAAAAAAAAGGATCCCAGGTTTTAAGCCTAAGGAACTGACATTTTAGCTTAGCAAAGCTGTTAAGCATTTTAGATAGTGAACTGGAATCAAGGTTTTTCTGAAAGGGATAGTTTGGGGTGTACATGAGGACATCATAACAGAAGGGTCCAATAAAGTGTGCCACAGAAGATCAAGGGCCTGTCCACTAGGCTGAGAGCCAAAGAAAGTCAATGAAGAACTTGGCATTAAGGAAGTCACATGAGGCTTGTCATGGTAGCTCACACCTATAATCTCAGCACTTTGAGAGGCCAAGGTGGGAGGATCACTTGAGCCCAGGAGTTTCAGACTAGCTTAGGCAACATGGCGAGACCCCATCTCCACAAAAAATACAAAAATTAGTTGGGTGCGGTGGTGCATGCCTGTAGTTCCAGCTTCTTGGGAGGCTGAGGAGGGAGGATCCTTTAAGCCCAGGAGGTCGAGGCTGCCCTGTACTCCAGCCTGGGTGACAGATTAAGACCTTGTCTCAAAAAA
>NW_016805026.1:361565-415304 GCF_001698545.2 Rhinopithecus bieti
TTTTTTTTTTTTTAGACTGGGTCTTGCTCTGTCACCCAGGCTGAGTGCAGTAGCATGATCTCGGCTCACTGCAAGCTCTGCCTCCCGGGTTCATGCCATTCTCCTGCCTCAGCCTCCCTAATAGCTGGGACTACAGCTGCCTGCCACCACACCCAGCTAATTTTTTTTTTCTGTATTTTTAGTAGAGATAAATGTTTTCTGAGAATTTACCTTTTAAAGAGACTACATCCACCCTCAGGTACCTATACCCCTGAAACCTTTCTTTTTGTACAAACCTGTGTCTTTCTTTGCATTTCAAAATGAAATGATTTATGTTGATTTAAAGATTTTCTAAACATTGGTACAACTATAGGCTTGATATAATGAGTCTCTTTTGCCCACCACATATCCCCTAACCCTAAATCTAAAATGTGAATTTGAAATGTTTCCCAACACAGCATGAAGGTGGAAAAGGACATGTACCAGGAATTAGTCTTATTCACATAAATTCCCTGGCCATGTTTTGTGAACCTCAATTATGCTAGAACTGGTCTATTCCACTAAATTGAGTGCCTAGAGCACACAGGTCATGTCTTTTTTATTTCTTCAGAGTGTGTCTGCTTTGCACAAATTAGTTGCTCAACACAACTTGGCTCTGACTGTCACTGCTGGTGAGTTTTCCTCGTGGCCTTGGTTATTTGTCAGATGATTGCATGGTTGTCTAACTGATTTCCTGGTTCCTAGGCTTTTTCTTTTCCAATTTAACTCACATAGCACTACTAAATTGGATGACTGCATTAATTATGTTACTGGGCTGCTCAGCAGCCCCTCCATTCTTATTGGAATTTCACCTGATTTTTCACATTTCTTCTTAGACTTTCATATATTGTTTAAAATTTTTAGTATGAGTATGTAGTTTTACTTACATATAATTAAGAAAAAAGCTGGTTTTATTCCAGAAAGATATTCAGATATTCGAAGCAACAAACACCTACTCTAATAAAATAATTCTGAATATAACAGCATCTTTGGTTTCAAAAGGAATGTCATCAGTCTCTGCACTGGAATCTGCTGCTGTAAATGACCAAATATCAGTCCTTGTGGGAAGGAGGAGACATCTTCACAGATACACATAAATATACACACATAAAACTAATAGATGGATTTGTAGAAATGCACCTATATATCCATAACTAGATATGGTCTAAGCGATGTGTACCCCCATACTGACAGTAATTGTGTTGGTACAATGGGATAATTTAGTGTATTTGCATTTGTATAGTTTTCTGAAGTGAGTTCATAGCTTTCATTAGAGTTTTAAACATATAGGTGATTGCCAAAATAGTAACATCTCCTTTTCTAGACAATCTTTCATCTCCAGATAGCTGGTCTTCCATCTTTATCTAGAAAAAAATTAACCATGTCCTAATCTTTTTGCCATTGCTGATTCTTAATCATCTTCCTTTCAAAGTTCTCCTTCCTCTTTTCAACAGAAATCATTAAAATCTGATCCTTCTTTGAAGACTCAGATCATATGCTGCTCCTTCTCTTTTATGAATTACTGCCAAATCTCTTCTTCCTCTCAATTCTGACAGCATTAATTATTTCATTTTGTATTGATCATGTAATAATGCTTTGGTTTTATTTTTTATAATACATGGCATTTTCCCATCTAGATGGCCAACTCGCCATTGGTAGGAATTACCTCCTAATGAAGCCTCCAGCTGTGTTCCTTTCACATTTAAAGGTTTTCTAAACATTGGGACAACTAATAAACAATATTTGAGATATGATATGATTTCTGTAATCTGGTAAAGGAAAGAAAACCTGTGACATCTGAAATATTTTCGATAAGATAGGAACACTTTATTCTCCAAGTTTTGGAAAGAGCAAATGTTTAAACTCAATGTTTATGTTATCATTTTCCTCAGAACCAGTAAGTTACTGTAGAAGGGTGTGTCTCTCATATCTGAGGACTTCAGAGAAATATGCATATTTAAGACTCAAGGTATGCAGATGTGCCAATAAGGTTTTAAGATAAATCACCTGAAAGAGCTTTTTAAAGAGTATCTTTAAGTGATTTAAGATAATAAAAAATTATGAAGACCAAGAATTTCAAATTCACCCTTCTAAATCCAAATGGAAAACAAATTCTCTCTCTCACACTGCTGCCATAATATCATAAGAACATAAACCTTTAGGTGAGTGAACATGTGTTTATAATTACTGTATAACACATAAGTAAACAAAACTATTCAATTAGCTAATGAGTCCTTCTAATTCTAAAACACAGCCTAACCTACAATTTCCACTTTACCACTGGTACCTGATCAAATGTAGCAGTTAAGAATGTGAGCTTTGGTTTCAGGGAAATCAGGGTTTGAATTTTAAATCAACCAATTAGTAGCTTTCAATGGGGCAAATAGATTAATCTCTCAAAACTTTACTTTTTGTAAAAATGGGCTTAAAATATTGCCATATAGGATAATTAGAAAGATTAGAAAATATAACATATATGTAAAGCTCTTGCCTCAGTGCCAGGAAGTGACAATGCAATGAGTGCTATCTATTCTTATTAATATTACCAATCTTGTTCAAGTCTAATCAACTGCTTCTGTGCTGTGTATAATTGTTGAGTATGTGCACTCTGCCCTCTAAGTTTGACCACTGTGCCTCTCCAGCCTCTCACCTCTTTCACTGCTTGGTTGTCTGCATCTTCACCCTAATACTCATTGTTTCCCAAGCTCATCAGGCCTTTTATAGCATTTCATACTCTGTCTCCTCTTAATGGAACACCCCTTGCCTTTGACAGTCTTACTCTTCCCTTTAAGGGATTCCTTTTCTCAAGAAATCCTACCTTGACGGTGAACTCCTCAAGATGCGTCAGCTTATTCATTCTTCTTTATGCTTCTGGTGCCTTACACAGTACCTGGCACAAGTAGATTGCAAATAAATGTTGATTAAATTTTTAACTGAAAACAATGTCATTGTCCAAGGCACCATATGAGTTCAGAATCCCAAATTCTTCAGTATATCCTAGCATTTGAAACAACGTAAGACTAAAATCCAGCAAAAGTAGTTTTTGAGTCAAATAGATGAATGTATATTCTTTGCTACCTATATAATTTGAGGCAAGTCATTTAAACCATCTTTCTGAATCTACAAACTGGGGCTATTTAAAGCTGTCTAATAGGATTGATGAAAGGAAGTAAAAGAAAGCATGTAAAGTATTTAACACAGAGCTTGGGACATCCTAGGTATTTAATAAAATGCTGTGTTGTGCTATTGCTGTTATTGTTATTGTCATTTCTGTAAGATTGCTCTTATCAATATGCTCATCAATATCTTCATTATCAAACCTTCTCACCATCAGGAATCAGGAAACCCGTTGTAAAAGGACCAGAAATGGAAAATGTTAAAGCATGGAGTCTGCCATTCCCCCTACATGGGAATTTAAGACACATGGAGAGATGCTAAATGGAAAGCGCAAAGGAATTGAGAAGTAGAGAGGAAGTATGCCTTGGTGACTGAGAACAATTAATAAGAGCAGGAGGTTGGAAAATGAAAGGCACAGTGTAAAATCAGTTAATTGTCTCCTGATGAGAGTGACTTTTACCTGGAAGCAACTAACGAATGTGAGATACAGTCAGAAAGATTAGATTGGAGTAAGACCTTGGAAGGTCTTGTACAGCAGGTTAAAATAATTAGAATCCATTAACATAATGAACAATCATTTAGAAAAATGATTTTATTAGTTTTCTATTTCTGCATAGTAACAGAAATAACTTAGTAGCTTAAAAAAATACCCATTTATTATCTCACAGTTTTGTAAGATAGAATTCAGCACAGGGTCACAGGATTCTCTGCTCAGGGTCATATAAGGAGGAAGTCAAGGTCAGCTTGACCTTTATCTGTCAATTGGGTTGGGCTCTTGTCTTGAGGCTTGGAAGAAGAATCTGCTTCCAAGTTCATTTAGGATTTGACTGACTTCAATTACTTGCAGCTGTAGGACTAAGGTCTTGTTTCCTTCCTGGTTGTCATCTGGGGTTTACTTTCTGCTCTTAGAAGTCACCCACATTCCCTCTCTTATAGCTCCCTCCAACTTCCAGGGCAGCAGTACAGCAATGAGTCCTTCTTGTGCTTCCAATCTTTTTGACTTCCTATTCTAACACCAGCCTGAGAAAACTCTGTTCTTTAAAGGATTCATGTAATTAGATTATTCCACTTAGATAATCTTTCCTAATTACATCTCCCAAATCCCTTTTGCCATGTAAGGTAACATAATCACAGGAGTAACAATAGGACACTAAGGACTAAGTCATCTGGAATTGTGTTTACCAGCCACATGCAGTGGCTCAAACCTGTAATCCCAGTACTTTGGAGGGCCAAAGTGGGAAGATTACTTGAGCCCAGTAGTTTAAGATCAGCCTAGACAACATAGAAAGAACTGGTCTCTATAGAAATTTTTAAAAAATTAGCTGGGCATGGTGGCACACATCTGTAGTCCCAGATACTTAGGGGGCTGAGGTGGGAGGATTGATTGAGCCCATGAGTTAGAGGCTACAGTGAGCTGTAATCGTGCCACCGCAGTGCAGCCTGAGTGACAGAGCAAGATCTTGCCTCTAAAATAAATAAATAAATAGATAAATACATAAATACATAAAAAGTCTTCTGCTTAGCTTACCACAATGATCCTTGCAATGATGTACAGGATTGTAAAAGAAAGTTCCTACATGCTTGAGGACCACTCAGGAGCTATTCTGGCAATTTGAGCTGAGGTGTTAAAAAATTCTAGTTAGTTAGTAATCACAGCTTCCTATGCACTATAGCTTGTTTATGATTTCAACTCATCAAATCTTCACAATGGCCTTATGACATAGGTGCTATTATTTTTCTTATTTAACAGTTGAAGACATTGAAGATTAATGAGATTAGGAAATGTACTCAACTTCATACAACTTGTATTTTATAGATCTGGGGTTTAGACTCAGAAAGACTGACTCTGGAGCCCAGGCTCTCAACCATCATACCACCTGGCCTCCTTTTGTTGATGGCTGAGGACCATATGGCAACCATGACGACAACACGATTGGCACCTTGGTTCTGTTGGAATCATCCTCGTATTACCAATCCCCACTCTGATTTACTTTGTGTATTATTAAACACCCACCATATATTGTTTTTGCTGGATTTTTTTTGATGAAATATAACTCATTCCATTTTCATAGCACTAGAATTTTCCCAATATTAGAAATAAGAAAACAGAGTTCAGTTACGTATCTTGTATCTTGTTTCAGGTCTCAGGGCTATGGGGTAGCAGATGTAGACTTTGACCTCGAGTAACTTTAAAGGCTTTTTATTACACCGTATGATTAACCTCAGGATATCAGGCATAGCATGTTCAGAGCTCTGAGAAGCAGAAATATGTACTAGCGATAAGCATAGAAGCTGACACCACATTAATACTACCTGTATTTAAAGTCCAGTTATTCTTATTTGCCTGTTCTTCCTTGGCCTCAGTTTCCTAATTTTTAACAGAAGGATATGACCTGCTTTATGGTGACTCTGAAAATTAATGGGTCGTTACAGATAAAACTCTCAGAACAGTACCAGGTACATAGTAAATACTAAAAAATTGTGAAATATTAGAAAAGTCTGGGAGAAATGCATGGTATAGACAACTATGAATTAGTTTTACCTGTTCTTTGTGTTACTTGCATGATTTAAAGTTGGTGGTACCAGGGAATAGGGACGGTTAAATGATATAGCGAAACAATGTTGCTCAGCTGGCCTATCTAATTAGGTTGGTGGTGAAGAGAAACTTAATTGTGAGTTGAATTTTGAAAACCTGGAGGGCATATAAAAGTAGCAGAAGGTAAGGGGGAAAGCACTGTATGTAGGTCACTCGTGAAAAGGATCGCAGAAGGCAGTTTGCGCTCAGGACAAATGAAGTAGATTTTTTTGTTTGGAATGGGGAAGATAGTGAATAGTGTATCATAATTCTTGTCAGATTGTAAAGGCTGAAGCAATGAATACATTGAAGCAACTTATATCTTTGTATGTATTTGTTCATTCATCCAATTATTTATTCATTGGATAAATACTCATAGAGGTCCAAAGTACAAGATGTTATTCAAAACACCAAAGTTAATTACACATCTCGCCTTTAAAGAACCGATAAGCTAACAGAGGAAACAAAACATGACAATACTTATAATTGAAAGTGGAAAATTGTGTGAGTCATAAGTGAGGTGTGGATAAAAGTGCTAATAATGTTCACAGGACAAAGAGATTCCGTCAAGCAGACAGAAATTGGGAAAAGTTTGTGGGGATGATGGTAAATATCAAGGAGGGAAATTTATGAAGAGATGTTTGAAGTAGGAATTAAAAGGTGCACGGGCTTTTGCCTTGGACCACCAATGTGTGAACAAACATGGACTTCATTAGAGAAATAACAGTGACAGTGGAGGTTAAAAAGCACATAGGAGAGACATTTGGGGATAGAATTGATAGAAGTTGACAACTAAATGCATTTTTGGCATAAAGAGGAAAGAGAATTAAAAATTAACTGGAGTTTTGGCTTCAAGGACTAGGGAGTTGGTAAGATTAGCAGAAACACTGAATACAAGAGTACATTGGTAGGGAAAGAAATGGATTTTTGTTTTGCACAAACTCTATTTTGCTTACTGGGTAGCTAAATTTGTCTAGAATGTAAGATAGCCTGGTTGAATTGGTTTTGCTGGCAGAACGTGTAGCCTCTGCCTGATGCATGAGGAGAGGAGTCACCTGACCTCTAGATTGGCTCTAGACCAGCGGTTTTCATCTGCGTTCTGTAAGCAGTTTAGTTATGTAGCAGTGCCTCAGAGGTATGATAGCCATGCAGTTAATAAAGGTGAAAGGGGAAGCTATTTATAACTATGCCAGAACAACTGGTGTAAACCGGGACTACCCTGGAGCAATAGGGCTCCAGGTTTATATTCTCTTCAGAGGCCACAGGAGGAGGATGGGGATAATGAGACAGAGGCAGCTATTCCTGCAGGGATTCAAATCCTCTGCCTCAACCACAGCAGCTCTTCTTTCATGTTTTGTATGGGTGATGGTTCTGCAAAAAAAGTACTTTGAAAAATGGTTTAGATTACCATAAGAAAATTTGAAAACTATTGGCCTAGGCAATAGTTTAAGGTTCACAAACAAAAGGTAGAAATGGAGGATGTCTGTTTTCTGGGGAAAACAAAAAAGGACTGCTTTTTTTTCTGTCCCCTCTAGCTCACAAGGAAAGGAGTGTTAAAATATTGTGGTAGCACATGTCCTTTTAAATCACAGCTATATTTTAAACAAACCATTTGTTGGTGATGCAACTGTAAAAGGTATCTAAAATTATCATGTCTATATTTGATTCATAAAATTGCATGTTATAAACAAATGAATAGATTCTTCTAGACTGTTTAAAATTCACTTGTGAGTTGTGACTTTGTAAGCCAGGTTTCATCCTGGATCACATTTTTTTATATAATGCTGTGAAAATGAACAATTTTAACAATAGCAGCAAATGTGGTGTTATAATCAGTTGCTGAAGAGCATAAGGTTTCCTTTTATAGTTCACTCGTGTTGAAAGGGAAAAATATATCCATGTAACATGTGAATGCCAATACAAAGACCTTGAAAATCCATAATATATAAGAACTAAACATTCCATAAAATAAGCAATGAAAATTATGCTCTAGATAATTATTAAATTCTGATTTTAAAATGTAATTCCCAGACTTTATTTTCCTATATTCAATTTCATTGAAAATCTGAACTTCACACCGGGAAAATATGATATTTTCACTTGGGTCTTTTATAAAAGTTTTTAGATTAATTATATTCCATTGGTGGCATGACAGATGAAGTGCTACAAGTAATTTTATTAACTACTTTGGAGTTTTAAGTTGTAATTTTGTGTTTATGTTTAAAGAAAGTCAATTTAAAATCATGAGAATAATATTGTATATACTTCTCCTTCTCCTGTTGCTATTTTATCTTTTTCTCCTTTGAATATTTACTAAGTTTGGTATATATTTCCTTCTCAAGTCTCTCCTTGGTTTTCAAGTTAGGCAAAAAGATAAGTATCATTCCCTCAAATTGAGAGGCTATTTGTGACAGGAATTCCTTCTAGATCCATTTGGTGAAGAGTCTTTCTCTCACAACTCCAATCCATGAGTCGATAATCTCTCAGAAGTATCAGCAGTCACAATGTTATATTTATTTGTTTAGAAGACACTACCTACAGGTTTCAGAGTTAAGACACACCCCCTGCCCCTCGGATGCACACAATTCTGTGGGAAGACAGAGAAGTTGGGAAACAAACAAGCAATTGCACATGATGGTAAGAGTCATGATAGGTGTAGCCACAAGGTTCCACAGAACAACAAACAGGGATCTCCTAACTTAGTGTTAGGAAATAAAGGAAGACTGGGAAGGGAATGTCTGAGCTGAGTCCTGAAAAAGAGTGAAATTTCTACATAAAAATCTAAATAAATAGGGATTCAAGCATTTTAGTAAGTTCGGTCTCATGTTCATTCATTCTCACATCATTGGAAACGTGGAAGTGGAGAGTAGACTTTTTTGAGAAAAAAAAAGTTCTCCTTAAGCAGCTGTCTCCGTGCTGGAATATGCCATACTGAGACAGCTACATTCTATTGGAAGTAAAAGGAAGGGTAAGGACAATATTTTAATGGATCACACTTCAAGGAACATGAGATTGAGTAAAATACTCAAGTAGGGTCATGACTTTAAAAGAAGTCAGAGGTCAGGCTGGGTGTAGTGGCTCATACCTATAATCCCAGCACTTTAGAAGGTTGAGTTGGGAAAACCACTTGAGCCCAGGAGCTGGAGACCAGCCTGGGCAACATAGTGAGACCTCATCTCTACAAATAATAAACAAAATTAGCTAGGCACATGCTTGCTGTTCCAGCTACTTAGGTGGCTGAGGTGGGAGGATTGAACCTGAGAGGTCAAGGCTACAGTGAGCCAAAATCATGCGACTACACTCCAGCCTGGGCAACAGAGCAAGACCACATATTTTTTTTTTTTTCTAGAAATCTTGTTTTAAATAATAGGCAGAAAGACTTGTTAACATTTCACTGCTTCTGTTTGGCTCTGATCAAATCCTTAAGACCATAATTACAAAGCCTAGCTGCCTGCAATAAAGGGGGAAGAAATATAGAAGCAGAACATGTGCGATTTAACCTTCCAGTAAATTATTTTGCCTTTAAGAGCATGGTCCATGGGAAGGATAAACCGAAGGAGGTCAGTGCCAGTTAACAAAGTTGGGAAAGTGCCACAGTGCCCTGGGCATTTGTGGTCATCTGCGCAATTCACGATATCATCTTGTAGCCTTTAGCAAGCCTGGTGCAGGTCACCAATACTTGACATGCTGCTTCTTGAAAATGGCCTGCCTTTAGGGTTCTGTACTTCATGTACCTGAAATCCCCAATGTCTTTGTCTCTTTCAAATTGGCAGACTTTTTGTTTACCACTTTGGAATTATGTTCAAAGTTAGTCCATGTGTTCTCCAGGTGCCCTGTATGTCAAAAAGAGCTGGGTTCTCCATATGCCCATGGGTCAGAAGTGTACACTTTTTTTCCCTACCGCCAAGGAGACCTGACTTTTTTCACCAGAATTGTTGTCATTATTGACTCTCGTTATTATTAATAGAATTTTCCACTCTATAGCAATTAAGGTTTTAAGGCTTTTTCACTCTATTATCATATCTGATCCTCATGAGAACCCTGAAAACTAGGACAAATGTTATTATCTATGCCCCCTATAACTATTGTCTTGATTAGAGCCCTTAAAAGCAGTAGACTCACTAAAGACTTGTTGATAGAAATTTAAGTTGCTAAAAACGTATTTCAGATAACTAGAATAAATTGTACCCAAAGCATTTATGTCTTATTTTAGCTGAGGACAAACTATTGCACAGTATCTGAGGCATTCACATATTAATCTATTCAGAACATTACAGAAATTGTCACAAGGTTTCTGAAGGACATTAGTTATACACTTCACCCTGAATCAGATTACATGCCTTTGACGCCAGTTAAAATCTTCATGGCGCAGTTGTCCTCCATGTAACAAAAGGATCACTATGAACTTTTTTCTTGTTTCTTTTCTTTCCTACCCTCCCTAATTCCCCTCCTTCCTCCCTCCTCCCTCTCTCCCTTCTTTCTTCCTTTCATCTCTCATTCATTCATTTGTTCATTATTATGCTCTATTCTTTCCTTTCTTCTTCTTTCTCTTTCTTCCTTCTTACCCTTTCCCCTAAAACGTATATGAAAAACATCATTTTCTACTTCCAAAAGCCTAAAAAACCTAAGCAATAATAATCTCTAAAGAACTCATTTGCATTAATTTACTCAATAAAAAAAATAACAAAACCTATACTTATATGCTTAGGACTTACTAGGGTAAAAGAATTTTAATTTATTGTTCATGTATTATGTATCAGATATGGTGCTGATTTTTTTCATATATTATTTAAACCTCACAACCACCCTTTGAAATAGATATTACTGTACTCAATAAAACTAAATATATTTACTAATATCATATAACTGAAAATTAACAGTACCTGAATTAAAAATTGGTTCTTGAGGGACTCCAAAGTCAATACTTTATCATTCCAGAAGTATGTGTTGAAAATGGTTCAATTCGAATTTGGAGTAGAATGATAGAACATAGAATGTTAGAATAGGAAATGACTTTAGAGGTCTCCCTGAATGTAAAATGCTGCACCTCTAAAATTCTCTGCCAAATTATTCTCCACTTTCTACTAAAACAGGTCTCGTGAGGTGTTGGATTATTTTCTTTCAGAGTTCTTCCTTGTTTTGAGCCAAATTATGTCTGTCTTTTTTCTCTGTCCCATCCTTTGACACTGGTTTTCTCCTGTGTGCAGAGTGATCATATGACCTAGTTTTCCTGGGACAGTCTTTGTTTATATAAGCTTTTTGTCCCTACAACAAGTTAATACTGCCCCCTCTAACTCTCAGCAATGCCCTATTTTAGATGACAAATTATATGTCCACCCATCTGTGAGGACACATAGATTTAATAGTTTTCCAAACATTTGAGGAAAGTCATCATGTCTCTCATCTCCTCTGCAGGCTAAGTATTCCTGGTTGATGTTTGTCACAAATTACAAGTTTTCCCTCAGTCCCCTCACTACGTTGACCATAGTTGCCTGGACATTTCTAATTCAGATCTGTTTAACTTAGGCTTCATGGACCCTTGGGGAGTCCATGCAGAGAGTTTGAAATATTATGCGAAATGATGCATGTAAGAGCGTTATGTTTGTTTCCTGGGCCAGCTATAACAAATTACCACACTAGGCAGATTAAAAACCACAAAAATTTATTCTTTCACAGTGCTGGAGGCCAGGAGTCTGAAATCAAGGTGCTTGCAGGGTTGATTCCTTCTGGAAGCTTCAAAGGAGAATCAAATCCATGCCTCTCTTGTAGCTTCTGGTGGCTTTTAGCAATCCTTCATGTTTCTTGCCTTGTGGCAGCACACTTTCAATCTCTGCCTCCATCTTTTCATGATGCTTTTCTCTGCGTCTCTGTTCCTTCTCCTTTGTGGTCTCTTTTGTGGACACTTGTTATTGGATTTATGGCCCTTAAATCCAGGATAACCTCATCTCAATATCCTTAAGTTAATTTTATCTGCAAAGATTTTATTTCCAAACAAAGTTATATTCACAGGTACTGGAGGTTAGAACTTGGATAAATCTTTTGTGGGGGACATCATTCAACCCAATACAACATATATGTATTGTTCTGAAAAGTGGCCCATAGGTTTCCTCATACCATAGGCAAAAGTTTAATAATAATCATTAATCCAGATTGTCACTATCCTGAGTACAATATTCTAGGAATATTGTTTCTACTTAAGAATAGTTTCTACTGAAGTTATGTTGCTTGGCACATAGTAGACAATAAATATTTCTTTCACAAGTGATTGAATTGAATGATTTGATTATTTTAGAAGTTAATCACTTCTTCCTAAAATTTCTAATGGCAGACAATGGTTATGTTATATTTATTTTTGAAGGGTGAATACTAATGATAATTCAAATTAAGTTGATTTATGATTATAGCTACTTGGAGTCACCCACAGTTCAGGTAGTCAGCATAATAGGAGAATCCTCTTGGAAATGACACTTCTTTCTTTCTTTCTCTTGTGTGGTTC
Organism: Rhinopithecus bieti; assembly: GCF_001698545.2. Taxonomy (NCBI): domain Eukaryota; kingdom Metazoa; phylum Chordata; class Mammalia; order Primates; family Cercopithecidae; genus Rhinopithecus; species Rhinopithecus bieti. The sequence continues at coordinate 373,772 of NW_016805026.1, forward strand.
AGATGGAAATTGATGAGGATTAGGTTTCTATCCACAAAACATATCAGGTCTGTTGAAAATGACAGATTTCTGTGAGAACAAGACATCTAACTCTCTCTCTCTCTCTTTTTTTTTTTTTTTTTTTTTTTTTGCACCAGTCCTTGGTGCCTCTAAGTTTAGACCAGGGATGCTTTGCCCTGTATTATTCTTTTCCTTCCTATGAGAAAAGAACTTACTGCAGCTGTCCCTATTTTATGGCAAAAACCTAACTGAGTAAGGCATCACTCCTTTTGAGGGAGTTTTATAAAGTCATTCAATTGACAGTTACACCCCAATTAACTCTATGCCACGTGGGACATCTTCTTTTACGTTAGATATCCAATCATGTGCTTCCTGTATTCAAGATTCTCCTCTTACAATGGGACTGAATAGGGGCCTCATTTTAGCAATTTAATTCTCTTGTTTTTCTCTTCTCACACTTAATAATTTATGCCTTCAGGAAAACAGGATTCTAGAAAATAATTTCAGGTTTTCACCCCACAGCAAAAAATCAAGAAAGGTATAAATAAGAAGGTATCAGCCATTATAATCTCAGTTATAATAGAGGGATTCTTGCTGATTTCCTAGTAATATGTAAATAGCACTTCTTGGGTATTTTTCCCCATATCACCTTTCTTATTTTCTGCATAGCACTCCTTGAAGTCATCTATTCTTTTAAATTACTTATTTGGATAATGTCTCTCACCCTCCACCAGCACGTGAGCTCAGGCAAAAAGGGATCCTGTCTGTCTCGGTCATCCCCAGTGCCCTGAGCATAGTAGAACTTCGATGGAAATTTGGTGATAATGGAACATAAGGATCAACTCTTCACCGATTCATGGTCTCCAAAAAGAGCCATCAAGGAAAAAGCCCCATATAATTATTTAGTAAAGTTCAAACAGATCCATAGGAGACCCAGCAGGTGGGGAAGGGGAAGGGATTCCACTTGCCAACCCATCCAAAGTTGTTAAGGAGCCTCTTCCTCTCCTATAGGTCTTCAGGAGAGGAGGACTTCCAGAGATGGGCCAGTTTTTAGCCTGAGGCCAAAGCATCCTTTGACCACCAAGATGAGCTTTCTAATGAGATAACACAGTATTTGGAGAACCAATTCATCTTACTTGATAACTAAAATAAGTCATTATTATACAAAAAAAAAAAGAAGAAGAAATGCTACAAAGTTGGGAAGGGAGTTCTTGGTCTTGAGTCTGACATTGCTACAAATATATCTTAATTATCAGCTTTCCTTATAGTGTTCTTCCAGGCATTTGGCAGAAATGGGTCATGCCAATACCAACCCAGACTTTCCACACAGCTTCGGGATAAGTACTGTTCTCTCTGATAGAAGAAACCTATGAGTTTGGCTCCTTCTCCAACAGCACACTTCTTTGTTTGTTTATATGTTTGCTGGTCACCTACTATGCACCCAGTAGCATGCTAAGCACTGGGGCCTGCAACAAGGGACTGGGGCCACAGACTGCTCTCCCAGACCTCAGAGTCTAACAAGGATACTCTATGATTATGCAAGTAATTTAAACAGAGGATGATGACATCAGGGATGGAAGATATAGCAGGTAGGATGGAAGACAAGATCGGAGGTGCCAACCTAGCCTAGGTGCCCAAGGAGGGCCTACGAAGGCCTTAATGGAAAGGGGCCAAGAAGCTGGTCAGGCAGAGGAAAGAGTGTTCCAGGTAAAGGGAAGGGCCCATTGAAGGTCAGAAGGTGACCTGGAAACCTTCTGGGTCAGCTGGAAACACAGAGGTCCCCTGTGGATGGACCACTGTATTCGTCTGTTCTCACACTGCTAAAAGAAATACCCAAGACTGGGTAATGTCTAAAGGAAAGAGGTTTAATTGATTCACAGTTTCACATGTCTGGGGAGGCCTCAGGAAATTTACAGTCATAGTAGAAGGGGAATCAGGCCCCTTCACAAGGCAGCAGGAGAGAGTGTGAGCAAGAACCAGCAAGTGTCACATTTTAAAACCATCAGCTCTCATGATACCTCACTCACCATCATGAGAACAGCATGGGGAAAATTGTCCCCATGATCCAATCACCTCCCTTCTGGTCCCTTTCTTGACACATAGGGATTATGGGGATTATAATTCAAGATGAGATTTGGGTAGGGACACAGACCCAAACCATATCATTGTGTCCCTGGCCCCTTCCAAATCTCACATCCTCACATTTCAAAACAGAATCATGCTTTCCTGACAGTCCCCCAAAGTCTTAACTCATTCCAGCATTAACCCGAAAGTCCACAGTCCAAAGTCTCATCTGGGACAAGGCAAGTCCCTTCTGCCTATGAATAGTTAAAATAAAAAACAAGTTAGTTACTTCCAAGATACAATAAGGATACAGGCTGTGGATAATTACACCCATTCCAAATGGGAGAAATTAGCCAGAAAAAAAAAAAGGGGGGGCTATAGGCTCCATGCAAGTTGAAATCCAGCAGAGCAGTCACTAAATCCTGAAGCTCCAAAATAATCTCCTTTAACTCCATGTCTTATATCCAGGGCATGCTGATGCAAGGGGTGGGCTCCCACAGCCTTGGGCAGCTCCTTTCCTGGCTGGTGTTAAGTGTCTGAGGCTTTTCTAAGTGCACAGTGAAAGCTATTGGTGGATCTACCATTCTGGGGGCTGGAGACTGGTGGCCCTTTTCCACTAGGCAGTGGCCCAGTGGGGACTCTGTGTAGGGGGTTCCCAACTCATATTTCCCCTTTGTACTTTCCTAGCAGAGACTCTCCATGAGGTCTTTGGCCCTGCAGCAAACTTCTGCCTGGAAATCCAGGCATTTTCATACATCCTCTGAAATCTAGGTGGAGGTTCCCAAACCTCAGTTCTTGATTTTTTTGTGCACCCACAGGCCCAATACCATCTGGAAGTCACGAAGGCTTGGGGCTTGCACCCTCTGAAGCAACAATCGAGCTGTACCTTGGCCCCTTTTAGCCATGGCTAGAGCTGTAGTAGCTGGGACACAGGGCACCAAGTCCTGAGGCTGCATAGAGCAGGGGACCCTGGACCTGGCCCACAAAAGCATTTTTCCCACTTAGGCCTCTGGGTCTATAATGAGAGCAGCTGCCACCAAGATCTCTGACATTCCCTGGAGATATTTTCCCCATCGGTTTGGCGATTAACATTTGACTCCTCATTACTTATGCAAATTTCTGCAGCAGGCTTGAATTTCTCCCCAGAAAATGTTTTTTTCATTTTTATCACATCGTTAGGCTGCAAATTTTCCAAATTTTTAGGCTCTTCCCTTTTAAACAAATGTTCCAATTTCAGATACTCTCTCTCAAGTTCAAAGTTCCACAGATCTCTAGGGCAGGCACAAAATGCTGTCAGTCTCTTTGCTAAAGCATAGCAAGAGTGACCTTTGCTCTAGTTCCCAAGAACTTCCTCATCTCCCTCTGAGACCACCTTAGCCCAGACATCATTGTCCACATCATTATCAGTATTTTGGTCAAAACCATTCAACAAGTCTCTAGGAAGTTCCAAACATTTCCACATCTTCCTGTCTTCTTCTGAGCCCTACCCCCAAACTGTTCCAACTTCTGCCTATTACCAAGTTCCAAAGTTGCTTCCACATTTTCAGGTGTGTTTACAGCAGTGCCCCACTCCCAGCAACAATTTAGTGTATTAGTCCTTTCTCACACTACTATACAGAAATACATGAGACTGGGTAATTTATAAAGGAAAGACATTTAAGTGCCTCACAGCTCCACATGACTGGGGAGGCCTCAGGAAACTTACAGTCATGGCAGAAGGGAAAGCAGGCACCTTCTTCACAAGACAGCAGAAGAGAGTATGAGTGAGAACAGGGAAGTGTCACACTTTAAAACCATTAGCTTTTGTGATAACTCACTCACTATCATGAGAATAGCATGGGGGAGACTGCCCCCATGATCCAATCACCTTCCCGAACCCATCTCTCCCTTGCCACATGGCGATGATGGGGATTACAATTCAAGATGAGATTTGGGTGGAGATACAGAGCCAAACCATATCAACCATGGAGTGTGGGGAAAAAAATGATGTGAGGGGAGAGAGGTCAGTGGGACCCAGATTATAAAGGGCCATGTGAATCATATGCTAAACATTTGGGGAGAAGCAGGAAGTAAAAGCAGTAGGAGATCTGTGCTTTACAAAAATTATTCTGGCTGCTGCTGTATAGAAGTGAGATCAATGTGCTGGGGGAAAGATGAGAAGCACAGAGACTAGTTAAGGGACAAGTTGTATTTCTGTTGGATGAAAAGTACCACTGAGGGGGAAGGCAGAGGCTTTATTGAACAGGATTCATCTCCTCACACCTCAGGAGCAAAATTTAGGTAAAGCTATGCCCAAACAGCAGGCACTGGCCACATGACAAAAGTATTCTTTCATCTTAGTAGGCAATGTTGACTGAGGATGAGAACAAAGTTCCAGCCCTATATGACCTTGGTATGTGCCCAGGAACACTGCTCTACACACCTCTGAGCTTTAGCTTCTCGTTCTACTCTGGATGAATCACATCCTTCAAGCTGTGCAGCTAGGCAAGGGCCTAAGGGAAAAGACCAAGATTGCTGTAAAATGATGATGCCTTTACAGATAAAGGGTGGCAACAACACTTAAAAGGATGACTGGCAAGCAAGGAGAGAAAATTTTGCTCTGCATTTGCTTCAGCTTTTTGTTTCCTATGTCTTGGCTTCAGAGGCCTTTGCTTTCTGCCTTATGAAGCTCCCTTTAAAGCTGGACACAAGAATCATTTTAACAAGAAATAGTGGTGGCCAGGCCAGAAAACTTGATTTACCACAGTAAAGTCATGATCACCCTCTCGCCTTCTGGAAGCTTCTTTTGTTTAGGGTCATCACTCTAATCTAAGTGGGTGAAAAATAGTCATCAACTGGTTCCTAAATGTGAGCTCTGGTGGCTTTGATCACTCCAAGAGCCACTAGGATTGAAAAACAGATGCAGGAAGAAGTTCCAGATACAATCGCTGCTCTGTGAAAGGCTAGGATCCAGCTCTAGGTCTACACTTCTGAGACACCATTTACCACCTCAGAAGCTGCAGTTTCAGAAGTTGATTGGTCCTCCACAGGAAAACACTGAATGCCATTTTCTAGGGAAAGCTGGAGAAATTTCTGGAGTTGATCCAATATTTTCAATCTGTCCTGTGCTGCTGCTCTACTCCATGCTAGAAGATGATGATGGTCAAACTAAGTACAGGTTTTCATGTGGGCAGAGCAGAAAGAACAGGATTATAGGAAATGACAGTTGTGAAACGGGCAAGCTAAGGATTATCTAAAATACCCTCCACAAGTGTGCCCAAGCCCAGCCCAGCTAGTTCTTCTTCTTATTATTTTTTTTTTTTACACGGGGCATTCCATGTGATTAGGAACTGTGTCTTATTCAGCTTCATCAGTACCTAACAGCTGCATTTTATTGGGAGAATGGAAAAATGTGAACGCCTATCAGCTCAGGTGCAGACGATACCCCTTCTTGTCTCAATGGAACTCCCAAATAAGATGGATGTAAAATTCCATAATGTTTATATCTTCCTGCCAAGGTACCAGTTGTTTGTTTAGAAATATGGCTACAATTCAACAATCTTGTGAATTCCATTTAGTCCAAGTATCCGACAGATGAAATAAATATTGTTGTGGACTTGAATGCCAGGGAGAATAGTAGGGTTTTAAGGACTAAACTCCGACCTTTTTTCTTCTCTTGCTCAAATTCCTATCTAAGGGGCCTAGAGAGTCATGCCCTACAAACCATAAAATCTCATCAGATGGGTTTTATGTAACCCTATATAATGTGGTTTACATTCCAAGCTGACTCTTGGCATAACATCACATGAGGGATAAAGAAGGAAATCAAAATATTTTACCCCAACATATTCTGCTTTGTCATATTTTGAAATGGCCCTGAAAAGCCATCTTTTGTAGGCGAAAACTTGCATCTGTAAAGACTCTCTATTAACATAACTAAATCTTTCCCCTGCCAGGCCCTCCCAATCCTGAAGAGATTAACTGATAGTCTAGCATGTTTTAAAGGTCTGAATAGGAAATATTTGCCATCAACTGTCTCTAAAGGTGTACACCTATGAGACTTCATCTACATAATAAGAACCTTGGTCTCTATAACCTCTGTCTTAACCCAGACATTCCTTTCTACCAATTCCAGGTTTTTAAAGAATAACTAAACTCTTTTAATCAATTGCCAATCAGAAAATCTTTCAATCCACCAGTGACCTGTAAGTCCCACCCCACCTACACTAACCCCCTCCCCACTCCCACTTAAAGTTGTCTCCTTTTTCTGGACTGAACCAACATATATGTCATGAATACTGATTGATGTCCAATATGTTTCTAAAACATATAAAATCAAGCTATAATCCAACAGCCTTGGACACAGGTTCTCAGGACCTGTTGAGACTATGCCTCAGACCATGGTCACTCACATTTGACTACAGATAAACCTTTTTAAATATTTTATAGTTTGACTCTTTTCATCAGCATTATCAAAGCGTTTCCTGGACTCATTTTCAAGTAAGGGAATTGTTTCCGCAAGGGTTATTCTTCTAAGTGGAATTTTTCTGTTCAAATACATTTTTTCCCCTTAGGTTGACCCAAAGAGTTAAAATGAACTCACATTGGCATTTTATGATTTCCCACCCCTGCCAATATTTAGTATCCCTCTGACATTAGCACAATCCTAGATATGACTATTTTTTTTTCTCGTTCTGTACTCTGAAATTAGAGTGTTAAATATAACTGAGTTGTTATAAAAGGTTCTCCAAATTTAAAATGGCTTTTTTACGGTCTGCAGAGTTCCTAAATCTCCATTCTTATGCTTTTTGAGTCACTTTTCAAGAAATTGACATTCTGAAACTGTCTTGTTTGTTCTTTGTAAGACTCATGTTAAGCCCCAGTTTGACAGGGCTTACCAGTGGGAAATAAAATCAAAATTCTAAGCGGCCGGGCGCGGTGGCTCAAGCCTGTAATCCCAGCACTTTGGGAGGCCGAGGTGGGCGGATCATGAGGTCAGGAGATCAAGACCATCCTGGCTAACACAGTGAAACCCCATCTCTACTAAAAATACAAAAAAATTAGCCAGGCGTAGTGGCGGGCGCTTGTAGTCCCAGCTACTCGGGAGGCTGAGGCAGGAGAATGGCGTGAACCCGGGAGGCGGAGCTTGCAGTGAGCCGAGACGGCGCCACTGCACGCCAGCCTGGGGGCAGAGCGAGACTCCGTCTCAAAAAAAAAAAGAAAAGAAAATTCTAAGCTTCCCAACCGACAGAATGGATACCCTCTTGGCCAAAAGAACACCAGAGAAATCTTGGAAGCTGATTTCAGGTCTGTGAAGGGATGGGAGATCAGATAAGCTTCATTATATTCCCTCTCTTACTAACAGTCATTAGGTTTTCTTCCCCAAGCGCTAAAAGAAGCCAGCGTCTTTCAAGCAAGCTTACCCTCCCAGGTACAGAACAAAGACACAATGAGATTCATCTTTCTTCACCCCTTCCTCTACTCCCTTTCTCTTCAAATATTCACCTTATTCTATATAAAATGTAGATTTACTGGGCACTAGCCAAAGTCTCAGTGCTACCTTTTCTAAGGAAAGTGTATGAATATGAAACCTCCTGAAAACATCTTTGGAAAAAACAGCCACAGATGCTTCTGAGGCTTGCATTTTTCCCAGGTGTGCTCTCAGGTGGACTCAATAAACCTCAGTGATTAGAGGCTTACGCCTCAATCACTCATTTTGGTTGTTTCCAGGATACTAAAAAATAACAGTCCTAACTATTTTAGCAAGTTGATATGGAAAATGACAGTGAAAAGAAGGTGTTTGACAGTCTAATAAAATTTAAATATTGTTTAATCTTCTCAGCACTGCTCAGAAACCTAGATATCATCGGTTTCTGCAGCGATTTGTGAAATTGGCTGTTGGGGAAATGAGGATTGTCAGCTCAGGGAAAGAATTACCTACTGAATGTGGTTGTTGAGGAAGGGTGTAGAAACAGGATTTTTAATAAGTATCTGGGAGGGACTTTTTTCTCCCAGCTCTGTAGATCTATGAAAATAGCCCAAAACCTTATCCCTCCAATAATGGGACACAAAAGCACCAGATAAAGAGCTTTCCATCAGAAAAGCTCAAAGTCTATTATTTGAACATTCATCTCTACAGTCTTTGTTCTTTCCATTTTTTCTTCCCTAAAAATAATTAAAAGCAATAATATTTCACTGAATATATTTACAGATATTAAAGAAAATAATTTAGTAAATATTTAAATGTAATTCATTCTATAGGTGCATATTCTTCTATAGAATATATAGTAGATGCCATAATTTTTTCAACCATCCTTGCCTTAGTGAAAATTCATGGGCTTTGCTACTGCAAACAAAATCCTTCATTATCTGTATATGTGTTCTTACGTACTAGCTTTTTTGGGTGATTGTTTGACCTACTTGTAAGCTTATTTTAATTTTATTAGTTATTACATGGATATTTCCATAAAAATTGTACCAACTCCTATCTTTTACAACCTTGCCACATAAGTAATAATTCTGACCTAATACCAACTATGTGGTCTAAGAGACATGGAGGATAGATCCAAAAGAACATTTCTCTCATATTAAGAGTTTCTGAAGGAGAGAATAGAGAAAATATAGAAGAATAAATAATAAAAGATACAATAAACTTATCTTTGTAATTCCAAGGGGAAAAAGAGATTGCTTAAAAGTAAGGAGAACTACCCCACATCTGACTTCTTGGCTGTGATGTAGGTTGCTAGAAAACAAAGTCTCCAAGGTGCTAAAGAAAAACTATTTAGATCTTAGAGTTCTATGCTTAGCCAAACTATCATTCCAATGCAAGAACAAAAGGGAATTTCTCTTGCTCACATTTCTGTGGGTGGGTCAGTGCCTGCCCTACTATCACTATGAGGTGGAAAACAGAAAAGACAGAGGTAGGACAGAAAAACAATAAGTTCAGACGTGAGTGTTCTCTGTTCCCCTTTTACCTCTTATACTCCAATAAGTAGATGATTGTACTTGAGGAAGAGGAATGAGGGAAAAGTATTCCCCTAGGCATTAATACTGGATGGCCTCCTAAAGGGAAAGGTAACTTAGTAGAGGGATGGCAAGGTAGGAAGCTGAGGCTATATTTTAACACGAATATGTATGTGTAGCCCAGAGACTGTCTCCCCTCAGGCATGTAGGAAATAGCGTGTAGGCTTGCACCTTCTCACGAGATATATTTCATCTGCTGTAACAGTAATTTATTGTTGTGTAACAAATTACCCCCAAAACCTAGTGTCTTAAAACGATAAACTTTTACTATCTCACAGTTTCTGTGGATCATAAATTTGGGTGTGGCTTTGCTGAGTGCTCTATCTTAACACCCCTCATAGGTATGTCATCAATGTGTCAGCAACAGCTGTGGGCTTACGAGAAGGCTCAGCTAGGCGATGATGTGCTTCCCAACTCGTTCACATGTTTGTTGGCAGAATTCAGTTTCTCACAGGCTGTTGATCAGAGGCCTTCCTCAATCCACTGCCATGTGGCCTCTCCAAAAGGAAGCTCAGCTCTTGACAAATGACTTCCATCAGATTGGGCAAGTGAGAGAGCAACAAAGGACACAACTTAGTTTCTAAATAATCCAATTCTGAGAATATCCCATGCCATATTCTCACTAGAAACAAGTTGCTAGGTCTAGCCCACACTCAAGGAGAGGAGGTTACATAAATGTGAGAATACTGGAGGCAGATGTCAATCACTGGCAGCCATCTTACAGTCTGCCTACCACACTTGCTATTGTAAGCTTCTACCCCTAGGGAAATATAAGCATACAGAGAAAATAAGAACAATCTGAGGAGTTCAACGGAAGAGAAAGCCAACAAACTGGAGAGCTTATATCACAAGAAAAACAATAGATTAGAGAAAACAAGAATTTAAAATAAACTTAATATCTTTAAATGACTAAGAGTAGACATTGGTAAATATGAAGCAGGAAACAAACATTTATAAAAATGACCAATTGGTTTTGAAAAATGTGAGATTTGAAAGAATCCAATATATGGGATTTATATCAAAATGGATACAGCTGAAAATGAATGTATAGGCTTCAAGAATTGACGGGCATACCTATCCAAATGGCATTATGGAATGACAGAAATGGAAAATATAAGAGAAGACTTGATAGGTTAAGAAAGTATTCATACTTGAATAATAGGAATCACAGGAGGAAAAATCTATAAATAGAAGGGAATGAGTGTTTGAAGAAACAATGAGTAAGAATTTCCTTGAATTATTTCTAAAAATGTAATTCAAATGTTTCCTCAGTCCTCCTAGTGAGTCCGTAAAACATTTAGAACTCTGTCATTAACTGAAACTAGCTAAAGAGAATTTTGTTCTTAGTAAACAAATGCTGGATAACGTTATGATAACTGCCAGTTGAATACAAGATAGTACATAACTTTAAGATTAGCATAAGAAGAGTTAATCTACCCAATGAAAGGCAGAAAATGAGAAAAAGATTGAAAATAGAAAACACAAAATAAGATAAAAGAAACACAGCACTCTTTAAATAACAGTAAATATGATGGATATAAACTTGCATCATTATGAAGAGCTGTGTAGCAATATTAAGTGAAAAGAATTGTGCATGCACCTTGTCACTAGCAGTCCTACTTCTTGGAATATATCCCAAATAAATTTTCACATCGAGTGACAGAGAAGCATGTGTGACGGTATGGTTTGTGGTTCTAGAGATATGGAAATATGCGATGGCTGTAATTTTAGCACAATGAATTAGATTCTTGGAACCAAAGAACTAGATTTTCCAAGAGCAACATGGATGTATCTTTACAAGGGAGTAGAATTTTTAAAAAAGTAGATCTAGAGAGTAATACTTATATTGATGCAAATTAAAAAGAACTCATGGATAAAAGTAGACATATACAACTACCTTTTATAGCAGTCAGAAAATATAAGCTAGCAATATTTGAAGTAGCATGTTGTCATGGTTATCTGTTGCTGAGTAGCAAACTACCCCTAAAGCTTAGTGACTTAAAACAACGATTTATTATCTCACAGTTTTGTGGGTTAGGGATTTGGGAAGGACCCCCTGGATGATGCCTTTACTCAACATAGTATTAAATGGGGTCACTACCTGGTATTTAATAGTGGAAAGTTTGGTCTGCAGCACACAAGACAGCTTTACTCACATGCCTGGTGCCTTGGCAGAGATGGCTACAAGATTAGACCCAACTGGGGCTGTCAACTGGAATGCCTACATGTGACCTCCCCAGCATTGCCATTTCAGGTTGGGTAAACTTCTTACATAAATGGTATTGCAGGACTCCCAGAGAGGACAATCTAAGGCAGTAGAAAATGCCAGTTTCTTAAGGCCCAGGTTCTGAAACACACACAGTGTCAGTTCTGCCATATTCTATTAGCCAAAGCTTTCACAGAGCCCACCCAGAACTGAGGTAAGGAACTTGCATCTATCTCTTTGTGGGAGGAGTGTCCATGAATTTGTGGCCACTTTTGATCTGCCACACATCAGCTAAGACACACAATGTTGATTAAGAAAGAGAGAAGGTCTGTATTACAAAAACTTCCCCAGCGTATGTGTGTTTCTATAGTACACATATGTCCAAGGCCACATATTAGATGCACTAGGGTGGAAGCCTATAAATATGAAGGAAAAACATTGAGGTTAGAGGACACAGAAGAAAATAAGATAATATAAAGCTAGAGGGGCTTGTATATACCAATTATAATACCAATCATAATATATTCTATGGATTTCAGAGCGTTCATGTGGAGGGAAAGAAAAAAATAAGAAAAAAAAGCATGGTAATTCCTTTCTTAAATCAGTTAGTGGACTATATCTTTGGACTCTGCCACTCTAGCACTCATTAATTTAATTGCATTTAAAATTATGTTCTTTTATAAATTTATTTATATACTTAAATTTGTTGTTATGAGAATTTTCCTTAGTATCTTTGAAGATAATGTGATCTCTCTTATCATATTCATTTTTCCTTTTGAAAATTTGAGTCACTTAGAAGGCAGAGGAAGTGTGCGGGATGTATATGTGCATGAATGTGTGTGTATTGTGTGTGAGAGCTGTGGCAGTATTTATTATTTCTTCCTCCTTAATTGTAGACTTGGCATAAAAATCTGCCAAGACTTCTTCGGGGTGAGGCTCTACCACCTGTTGAAAGACAAGAAAATCCTCCTATTTCTAATTTGATTTTCACATAATGTTTTGGCATTTGGCTACTAAATTCAACGCTTCTCACTTCCCTAGCTCCAAAGAAGTAACTCTTGTATTTCAAAAATAAATTTTAAGGCTCCAAATGTTAAATGTGAAGAAGTTTATCAAGCAAGAAACATTAATTTCTGTTATTTGGATGTTGTTCATATCTAAGAAAAAAATCATAACTATATAGACCATCTTTAAGTATTTTAAATTTAACAATGAACAACACAGTAAGTGAATATCTGAATATAATTTATTCATCAATAATTTATCAGTTATTTCTGACTCAGTCCCATAAGCACTTGAAAATAAGGGAAATGAGATTGCTCAGAGTCAAGCAGTTAGAAACACATCAGGAGAATATGAAAAGACACTGCAAAGAAGAAATAATGACTTATACATCTGCAAAATTTGACAATTATTGAAGACGTTAACATAGTAAAAAGACGTGTCAGCTGGGAGCTGGTCAGGTACAAAAGCATAGAAAAAGGAGACTCTCAAAGGAACAAAGTAGCACATAATGAAAGAGAAACATAAAAGTTAATGATGAATAGGACGTATTTAACACACATATACTTGACGACTAAAATCTATGACATATGGTTTAAAAATGTTAGTCATGGTTGGATGCGGTGGCTCATGCCAGCACTTTGGGAGGCCGAGGTGGGTGGATCACAAGGTCAAGAGATCAAGACCATCATGGTCAGCATGGTGAAACTCCATCTCTACTAACAATATAAAAATTAACCAGACATGACTGGCGCGTGACTGTAGTCCCAGCTACTCGGGAAGCTGAGGCAGGAGAATCGCTTGAACCGGGAGGTGGAGTTTGCAGTGAGCTGAGATCGCGCCATTGCACTCCAGCCTGGTAACACAGTGAGATTCCGTCTCAAAACAAAACAAACACAAAACAAAACAAACAAACAAAATCTTAATTATGTTTTAAGATAAAAATCATGAAATCATGGATGTTTAGAGTTAGGAAGAACTCCAAGGGCATCTCGTCTACCTTCTCCTTCATACATCATAATAATTTCTTTTCAGAAGTATCCAAAATATTTTTTTAGCACCTACAATTTTTGCCTCATAAGTTACCCATTCTCCCCGGGATCCAAGGTACCAATGTGCCATTGATTCTGTTAGTTAATTCTGGCCCACTGTAAAAGTAGCACACACAAAACCAATATATATTTACTAGTTAGATGAATTGTTTTCTAAAATAAATGGGACAATGGTTCATGTAAATAAATATTGAAAATGGGAATTATTTGCAGACACTAATCTAGTGTTCTGGATTTAGATAGCACCCTGGGGAGAATGGATGCATTCTCTACCACTGACTAGATAATTTAGGGCTTCGTTCCCTGGGCTAATAGTGGTGGCAGTTACTTCAGACTGAGTATAGGAAGGCACTGGTGTTGATGAAAAGTGAAGGATTTATCATGTCATAAAATGCTATATCAGCCTACTTATCATTTGTTTGCCATTACCTTTGTGAGAAACATGGTGCTACTTGTTTTTCATAGCTATCTCATCCAGTTTCTATAATATGCCTTGGGGATATCTCAATTTTACAATTAGACAACCTTGGAGATGTCGAGGAACTTGTCCATATTTGTCATATGGAACTTGAATTTGAACACAGTTCTACTGTTTCCAAACGTCAGGAAACACATTGGTTCTCGTGTCAACATTCTCATTCTCAGGCTCCTATCACAAATGCTTGCCTCTCCCCTTTTTCTCCACCTGCATGCCTTCCCTGCTCGCACAATCTCCTGCCTCTTTTCTTGTTATAAGGTCTATTACAATTCATGTTAATTTTTTTAAGTCATGCATTCATTGTGTATCCACTGTAAAAAAAATTAGTAAATACAGAAAAACAAAAAACTGCCAATAAAGTAAAACAAAGAGAAATGCTTGAGTCATAATTCTACTACCCAGAAATAATCATTATTGGCATTTCTAATATTTATGTGACATTGGGTTGCTCCTATTTTACTGAACATATTAATAAGTGATATTATAAAACTGCTTTTTATCTTGCATTTTATCATCTTTCCATTTCTGCAAGCAGGCATCTTCTTCATTATTAAACATATTTGGATTTTTAAAAGCTGTTACGTTAATTGAATTTTATATCAAGTTCCCCTTAATTTACTACTTTTAAAAATTATTTGTTTCTGAGTGTAGAATATTTGCTCATTACAAAAAATAATTAATTAAAATAAATATAACACATCACAATGAAAGGCTTGCTTACAGTTTGATGAATATATATCTAATTCTTTATTCGTTTCTTTCAGATGAAAGAGAAACCACAGCTTGGTGATAACTATAAAAAGATATGAGACTGAAGGATATAAAACAACTTGTAGAATATGCCAGTATCCAGAATTCACTTAATTTTTATTCCAGCACAAAAAACAGAAGACTGGGAATTTTTGTTGGAGGGTAATGGGGAGGTGAAAATTCTGCTTTATTGTAGATCTTATGATTGCATTGATAGAATTTATCATTTTTTTTACTACTTATCTACCAAAATGATGGGACATTCTTAAAACAATGCCTTTAACTTATCTTCGTATCCTCTTTATGTAGTATATTTGGAAATAAATAAATAACAATAGTAATTAATATTAATATGTAGCCATCTTCTTTCTTAAAAAATAAAATAAAGGACACAAATATCACACAGTAATAAAATGATCTGACTTCCAAGAATTAAAATTTTAAAAAAAGAGAAAACACAAATACACATTCAAACACAGGGAAGAGTAAGCAACATGAGAATAATGCTTCAAAATATTCCTTCCCTAAGAAACACATATTCTCCAGAGAGAAGAAAAACAGTTCAATTGAGAAATGTTTTAAATCAAGCTATGCAAGAAGTCAGTGTTCTGATATTAAACAAGTCTACAGAGGAGCCAGACTGAATTGGTTGACTTAGGCAGTCTTTCACTATCTTTAAATGAGATTTTAAAAAATTGAAAACTATCTAAATAAATACACCTCTTATTAAATGCAAAACAATCTTTTCTGAGCCTTGAGTTTAACATAATCAAATAAGTTATTAGAGTTTTGTTTCATGTTTTGTGAAACCAAAATAGTACAACATCAACATTAATGAGAGCATTCTCCTTAGCAGAGAAGTTCAGGCATATTTATTTACTATGTATCAAGATGTTTATCCATAACAAACATTTATCTGCTTATTTAGCTCATTAAGAAAATATAATTTGATTTTATCCTGCATACATTAAGATTGTTTCTCCCACTTATTTCAGATGATGAAAGATGTTTACTGGCTGGATGAACAAGACGAATTTTCCATTTTTATGCTTTATAGTTACAATTTTATGATTAGAGAAAGAAAAGAAACACAAAATACCCAAAACACTAGATCTTGCAGAACTCAAAGGGGAAACAGCAGAACTCATCAAAGCCAAGAACAGAAAATTTTAGAACAAAATGCTAAAATAAATTGTAAGGAACTTAAAAGTATTGTAAGTATTTACAAATTATTCATAAAATAGTGCTTTTTTGCTGGTAAGGAGAGTTACATTTAGTAGTTTTTTATTCCTCCTCTCTCTAATCTACATGACTACACATACCAAAGATACCTGCAGCTTGCAAAAAAACCTTTTATGAGTAGTTCTGCTTAAAACATTACTTCAAGTTGTACAAAATACAATTTTAAATTTGGAATACACAGTATTCTATGGAACAATCCTGTCATTAAATACTCTGAGAGAAAAGGATTGCATGGTCAATTTTCAGAAAATGCTACATATATTTTACTCTTAGAGATTTACAATTGGATTTTCTTATTAAGATTTCAAAAAATCTGGCAGCAAAGATTCCCATAAATCTGGCAGTAAAACTTTGTATAACCTAATATTTTCAAAGTTATTTAAACACGAAGCCCTTTTAAATTTAACATCTTATAGAACTACTGTTTAAGGAAAAAATAATATATTTGAGAAAATGCTACTGTGGGTCCATAATATTTACATTGATTACAACTCTAGACCTTTGAGAATTCCCAAATTTATAAAACCCAGAAATTAAACTAAGAAACAGATGTTTGGAGATTAGCTAGGCTCGCTAAGTTACTTGCTTTATCAAAACCAACATCACAACCCATAAGATTCATTCATGCTAGATGCCCTCATTATAATATTTTTATTTCTACACATGTTTATATCTCAACATATGGCAATAGTATCTTTGTTCTCATTATAATTGACTATTATGGATTTTTTATGGTCACTGATAAGTAGTTGAAACACAAATGATAAATCTATGATGGTTAAAAATTCAAGATATAGTATAGTGTCTAAATAGCTCTATGACCTAATTATTTAACATCTCCGTGACTCAGTTTCCACATCTACAATTTGGGATAATGGTAGTTCCTACCTTGTAGAGTTATTATAATATGTAAATGGATTGATGCTTGTTAAGTTATTGGAACAGTCCCTGTCATATAGTAAGCACTACTTAAGTGTTGCTAAATTAAATATACAATGTTTTCTCCATCAGTCTTATGCCATAACATAGATGTCATAGATTTGGATTTTGTTGACTGTGAATAGCCATCCTCTCTCCCCATGTGTTGTATGAAGATGGAAAGGAAGAGAAAGAGAGAGAGAAAGAATACTTGTTCTGCCTACTATAGCAAACACATCAATTGCTCCATATCCACAAATTTGAGAGTTTTTTATTTTTCACATTTGTTAAATTTGGTTTGTTTGTTTAAATGCAGGTTATCTTGGGACTACATACATCAGAAAGTAAAGCTGGAATTCTTAGGTGCCATTTAGATGACTAGAATCAGAATCAGAACCTATGAGGGTGTTGTTCAGAAACGTCTGCTTCTTCTAGCCTGTTCAGGTTTACTCCGTCAGTTTTCCCAAGTAACACAAATCTGAAAACAAGTGGCTTAACTAAGGAACCTTTCCTCTGGTCATGAGAAGTCTCAGATGATCAGTGTAGGGCTGGCAGGCAGAGCTACTCCATGTTATCTCAGGGCTGCAGGCTCATTGCGTCTTTCTGCTCGACCCTTCTGAGAGTGTGCTTGTTGCTATATGGTCACAGGGCATTGTTCTTCCTCTGGGCATCGTGTTTATATCACATGCAGGAAGAACAGAAGGCCAAAGCGCAAAGGGCAAAAGGTTCAGTCCAGGTAAGCCTCCTCCTTTTTTTAAGGAGTTTGCTGGGAAGCCTCACTATACAACTACCAATTATAATTCATTAACCAAGGCTGGGGCACATTGTCACTGTTCACCCTTATCTGTAAGGAAGGACAGGAAATGCCATCTTGTAGCTGGGCACATTTGTATGCCCAGCAAAACTGAAATAGGCTCTTTGGCATACTCCATTTCGAGTTTTAAGAAACTTTGCTTGCTCAAGCCTCCACTCCTTTGTCTGTACCGTGCACTTGGATAAGACTGCCTTTTCCCACTTAACTATTTCACATGCTTCTACTCCTTCAACATTCAGTGCAAGTTATTTACTTTTCTGAAAAGTATTCTCATCCGACCCGGGGCAGACTCCATCCCCTTCCCTTATTTCATATTGTATTTCCCTACTATAGCATTATCATATGTATGGCTCAGTAGGCAGATCACTTTGAAGGCCAATATAGATGGTTTATGTCTAGAGGCCAACTGTAGCAGTGGACTCAAAGTCATTGCTTAATAAATGTTTATGGAATGAATGAGTGAATAAATGAATATGTAAAAATTAGAATGAACAACTAAGCATAAAAATGAAAAGTGGAACCATTAATCTTTTGGATAAAGCAGTTATCCAAAAGATAACTATGAGACTTAGACTCTGCTATTCATTTCTAATCATCACTTCAGGGAAATATCTGCCACAGATTTGGGAAACTATTATATTATGAAATTAAACAAAAATAAGGAGGAAGATAGTACAGAAAATACTTGGTATACAAAAGTACGTGAGCTCCTCTGGTTGAGCACCCATATTTATTATTTCTGTTGCTTTACCCATGAAAGGCTTGGTTCAAAGCAGCTTTTTAATAAATAGTGACTGAATATTGTTTTAAAAGAAAAGAGAGAATACGAAAGAATTAGCAGGCTGTCTTTCTTTATCTGGTAAAATTCCAAGCAGATATACATTTTTTCTCCTTTTTTTTTTTTTTTTTTTTTTTTTTTGAGATCGGAGTCTCGCTCATGTCGCCCAGGCTGGAGGCCAGGGCCGATCTCACTCACCGCAAGCTCGCCTCCCGGTTTCAGCCATTCTCCTCCTGCTCAGCCTCCCAGTAGCTGGGACTCAGCACCCCCACCTCGCCCGTCCGGCTAGTTTTTTTTTTTTTTTTTTTTTTGTATTTTTTTTAAGTAGAGATGGGTTTCACTATGTTAACCAGGATGGTCTCGATCGTCCTGACCTCGTGATCCGCCCGTTCGGCCCTCCCAAAAGTGTGGGATTAACAGCTTGACACCCGTGCCCCCAAGCAGTATACTATTAATGTCATGGTTGTGAGTAAATAATCTTAAGGTACAATAGATAAGTAATTAACTGTAGTAATAATTATTGCTCAGAATGATGCTATGTAGGAAGCTGGTATTTTTAACTTATTTTAAGATATATGGGGTATCTGCGATGATCATTGATGCTTAAGCTTTGCATTTTTATAGCCATACATGTAATATATGACTGTAGGATTGTAAGAAATAATTTTATAATTACATACTATTAGGATCTAATTATGAAAACCAATGCCTTCACTCAGAAGTATATTTTGTGAGAAATTTTTTCCATCAGTGAAAAAGAAGAGGTATTCCATTGACTTTGTGTATAATCAAGATATTTACTTTTTAAATAGCATTAAATTGATGGTGTTAATTTGCTCTGTTAAATCTGGTTTGGGGAAGGAGGATGCTGGGACTTAATCTCCTTGTAAGACAATTGCAATGAAAGGCTGGCTTTATATGCAGGGAGGTTACGTTCTCTTTAAACACATCCAGGCCCCAGACCTGGGGACTCCAGCTCCTAGAGTGCCTAGTCCACTGCTAAAACCAGGAAGAAGGAGTATAGATAGAGAAAAAAAAGCTTACTTTATTTTTCTCCTGTTCAGAGGTTAATAGAGAAAAGAAAATGGAAGTCAGAAGTAGAAAATCAAGGTTTCCTTTCTTTCTTTAATAGAAATCAAAGAAAAAGGCAGGTCCTAGAAGTTGAGGGAAACAGCCAGGCGGTGTGCCTTTCCCTGTAACCTACGTAGGTATACTGGAACAGAGCCAGCTTATGATGGCCTCGCAGTGACATAGGATTGTGGCTCCCACTTTCCTCAGCTTTAAAACTTCTGACCCACCATGTATCACCATGTATCACAAGTTCCATGGATCACAAATGATGAATCAAGGACCAAGGTGACCAGGCAAGAAAGGCTGAGGGTAAACAGCCAGGCCAGTAAACCAAGTGGAGAACCCAGCAGACTCAGTTTCCATCATTGGCCATGTGTGTTCACAGGGCCAAGAGGACCATGTAAGGGGACAAAGGAAGAGGCAGAGAATATCACACCCAAGTACTGCTATTTTATACCACCTATAAACCCCTCACCTCCCATCTCCTCTTTTAAGAGGACACTAGCTAATGAAGTATATCAAGTAACCAATCAAGAGACAGAACACTCATTCAGTGCACTGTTTACATTTTTGAATCATATTAAGTACACCAGTTTGAATCCTTAATCCCCCTCCCCAAATTAATCAGCAAAAGGGCTTCAGCAGGAATATTGCTCATGGCCTCTGAAGATCTATGTTGTAGTGGGAATTACATTTGCATTACATTTTAATTAAATTCACCATCCCCTCCATCCTAAACATACAGGTTTACATAAGGCATCACATTCAAGGTTAAAGATAGAAACATATAAAAGCACAGGGAACAACACCAGATTTACATTTTACCAGGAATAATCCTGGCCAGGAAATTTTTGTATATGAATCCATTATGCATAAGAAAGCAAACTCTGTGGCCATCTGAGAATGATTCTGCTGAATTGGGTAAAGACTTTGAAGACTCAGAACAGTAATACCTCACATCTTGGAATGTATTTGTTTCACTTAGTAAGGAGAGCATACCATTATTTTTGGATTTATAGGGTAGATAGTTGTGAAATGAAAACAGATGCTTAATTTTTTGGTCTTCTTTTGCTTTTTAGAAGTGGTCAAGGGCAAATTAGGCAGGAGTGGAATAAGAAAAGATTTAGGCATCTGTGATCTCAGCTATTGGGTAGGTTGAGGTGGGAAGATTTATTGAGTCTGGGAGGTGGAGGTCGCAGTGAGCTGAAATTACCCCACTGTACTTCAGCCTGGGCAACAGAGCCACAGCCCATCTCAAAAAAAGAGAAGAAATTTTGATGGGAAAGACACATCTCTCATCATATATTCAAAACACCTTTATGTGAATGACATATGACACCCCTATTCTGTCTCCTCAAGGAATTAACAATCTAGTTTAAAGAGAAATTGTTTAAGAAAACAAACCTGAAATCATGGTAGCAAAATAAAACAGGAACTCAAACGCTTAGTGGCTTCTTAAAGATTCAATGTAAGGTTATTAAGAAGTTCAAAGAAAGGTTCAGTTTCAGGGAAGGCTCTAAAGATTATACAGTAACTAGATTAGGAAAAAATAAAATAAAAGGGCATGGTATAGATGTGGATAATCAGTACTTGCAAAAGCAATAATAAATAAATAAGGAAGGAAGGAAGGAAGGAAGGAAGGAAGGAAGGGAGAGTATTTGTGGAAAATCCTGAAAATCCAGTGCTGCAGTTGAGAACAGGAGAAAATAACAACAGGTAGGTAGACGTAGATCAAGCTGGTCCTAAAGAGCCAGAAAGAAAAGTTTATTTATTTATTTATTTTTACTTTTTTTGGAGATAGGGTCTCATTCTGTTGCCCAGGCTGGAGTGCAGTGGTGCAATCCTGGCTCACCACAGCTTTGACATTCTGGGCTCAAGCGATCCTCCCGCCTCAGCCTCTCAATTAGCTGGGACTACAGGTACACACCACCATACCTGGCTAATTAAAAAAAATTTTTTTTGTAAAGACAAGATCTCACTAGATTGCCCAGGCTAGTCTCAAACTTTTGGACTCAAGCAGTGCCCCCACCTTGGCCTCCCAACGTGCTGGGATTACCCGTGTGAGCCAAATGTGCCCAGCTGAAAAGTTCATTCTTTTGGGGAAAAATATTGAAGACTCATTGTAGGTTCTTTAACAAGAGAGTAACACTCAAAATAGAGTTTTAGGTACATTTTCCCGTGTCAGGATGGAATGAAAGGAGAGAGACAGATGACTAGCAAGAAAGAACAGAGGGTGCAATTGAACTCAGTGTGGGGACTGATACAGAAGCAATGAGAGAAAAAGGAGAAAAATTAAGATAATTAAAAAAAGAAATGGACAGGATACAATGATGGAAAAATCAAATAGTGTAACTGTTAGTCCTGTTTCCCGAGGATCATCCAATTTATATCTGTCGTCCAAGAAGAATTATTGATAACACTCCTTTCACTTGGATGATAAATTATTTAGTCAGCTTATATGTATTGGAGAATACTTTCAGCTCAGGCAGCTGTGATGATGGAACTGCCTTGAAGTGCCTCCAACAAATATAGAGAAGATAGGCATTCAGAATGAAGTAGAATTTCATTGTAGACCTGATTAGAGGGAAGAGTAGCAGGGTTTCAGTGTAAGTGCCCAACAGACAGTTGAAATAAATGACAAGCAGATGCACATTCCAGAAACTGTGAGTTTTCAGTCATCTGCATCTTTCATAAAAGCCAGTTTGTACCAAGCTCTACATTTTGATTCTGAATATGAGGCAATGAATCAAACAAGGGCATTGATGACATGCAGCACGTTCTACCAAAGTCAGTATACCATCAGAGACCTGGAGAAGAAGTGAAAGACTACCATTCAGGGGAAATTTTCAATAAAGATCCGACTGAAGGAGTCCAAAGCTTTCTTCAGCCTATCATTCCAGCCCATTTTCCACTATTCTCCCTCATAAATGTTTGATTATATCGGATTGATATAGTCACCGGCTGGTATTACTGGTGGCTTCCCCCTCCTCCTTGCCCTGGAGTCTTACTGTAGCCTCCCTCCACGTCTCCCCCTCCTCTTCTGAAAACCCATCCCTTCCTTCTCCCTCTGCCCATTTCCTCCTGCTACTTTAATGCCACTTAATTTCTCATTTCCCCATGAAGCCTTCTTGACCACACCAACACACATGCACTCTGTAGCCTATGACCTCATAGCATTTAATGTCTTTACTACTAATTAGATTTTAATTTAATCATGCATTTGCACCTTGACATCCATTTTCTGTGGTTTTATATGTTCTATAACTCCTTATTGAACCACTCGATTATTTAACTATTAATGCACATATTATCTAATCTCCTTAAGGTTATATGCCCTTTGAAATGGGGTTACTATTTTTCTCTGTATCATATAACTCTTGACTTGGTGCTAGTCCTTATTTCTCAAAAACAAAACAAAATATTTTAATGCTTTTTATTTATGAGTGAATTCAAATCCTATTACTAATGCATTTTCAGAATATTACTTTAACATTTATTATGAACTATGTCAATTGTATCCTTTTTCATACTAATAAGAATCACAACAGTATCAAGAAGTTATGGTGTTCGGAGACATTTGATACAACATATAAATTCCTTCACTTGTTTGGAAGGCTTTTTTTAACTGGAAATATAATATTAGTAGTTTTTATATTAAACATCATACTTGCTTAATATGCTCTTTAATGTCATATAATACAGTGTAATGAAGTAAACAGAAAATATTCAGTTTCTAAATTTAGAGTTTGTATTTCACCAAATTAACAAGGATATCAATGAATTCACATACCCAAGGTGGCAACAACACTGAGTCAGGGTGTTATTTCCTCCCCTATTCTTTGTGAACATATTGATGGTGCTTATCACTTAATCATCAGACAAATGCAAGATCTTTTGTCTGTCTCCAAGTCTACTGCTGCAACAAGTGAATTTACCACTAGCAGCCTCATAAGTTCTTACACAGAATGGCACCTCTTTGTAATAACACAGGAAATGTGAAAAAGGATTGCTACCAGCTTTACAGAGAAATTCTGCTTTAAGGTGAACGTTTATAATGAATGAAATGGCAGGATTTGGACCACAATATGTCTGACATGTGTGATTTAGAAATTTATTACAAAGGATTCCATTGAATTTTCAAAGGTACTTCTCAAATTTTGAATGTAGGTGTTTCTTGCATCATCTGTTTAATCTAAGCTTCAGAATATAGACGATCATGGGAGTCAGCCAGTGTAGGTAAATCAAGAAATTAAACTTCATAAGCTTCATCAACAGCAGCTTCCATAGGAGTAGGTGTAATTTACTGAACATCTATCCATCTTTACCTCCAGAAACATGAGTAATGTCCTTCGGTTTTTAATTTGTACTTAGTCTATATGTTAAAAAGCTTGTGTAAGTAGCTAGAAATTAAATGAGCAGACATGTATGCTTTAAATTCAAATAGTGGCATGGGAAAATATTTTTACTATAATAAATGCATCTCTGATGTCTGCAGGGGAAATTGAATAGTATTTTATTGACTAAGATCAAACAATCCCTAATTACCACCCAGAGGCACAAAGCAAAATTCCAGCAAGTAGAGGCAGCATTAGGTTGCATCACACAGGCAGGCACTATTCTGGTATATGCCCAGACATTTCCTTGAGGAGTTAACATAAGGTTTAACAGAAAGTCCATCTCACCAAGGCATTGTATGGCGAGGTCTCAGTTGTCTTTCTCTGCCCTCTCTGAGTTTGTTTTCTGTTACAGCTGAGGTCTTCAGTCAATCTCAAACAACTGGAAAACAGAAAACGAAAATAGGCAGTTCTGGTTAATTGAAAGGCATTGTTTTTTTTTCTTTCCAACTTTTTATGAAATATTGTAAAATCTGTCAATCCATTATCTACATTCATAACTACAATATTATGAACACAAATGAATCTTTTTAGCATGATTCTTATGTTCTGAACATATAATCTATCAAAGTGACCTCATTCCCTGGTGGATTAACTATACAAGTCTTACTCCAAGACAGACGGGGCTTCCTTCAGGATCTGACTCTAGCCTACATTTCCTGTGACTCCTCACAGCAGGCTCTAAGCTCTAGCCTTATAAACTATCTTCACTT
Source organism: Rhinopithecus bieti (assembly GCF_001698545.2). NCBI lineage: Eukaryota > Metazoa > Chordata > Mammalia > Primates > Cercopithecidae > Rhinopithecus > Rhinopithecus bieti. Next base: position 398,256 of record NW_016805026.1, read on the forward strand.
GCTGAGTATTTTGTGTCTTTCTCATCCCTGTGGCTTTCCCATAGTCAGAGTGATTTTTCAGACTACAAATTTCATGGTTCCACTTCTCTCTCTTTTTCAATCCTACAATGCCTTCATTGACGTTGCCCCCAAAGTCTTCCCTGAACTGGCCCCACTTGTCTCTCTAGTGCCAGCTTAAGTAACTTCCATTCCCATTGTTTATGTCCAACCCAAGATCATCTTTATATGCAGCAGATCACACCTCAGAGCATTAGACATGGCATGGCCTTTGCCTCTTTATATTCTTCCTTCTCAATATGAATAATGTGTGTCCTGGATTTAGTTGAAGCTTTGTCATTAAGTGACCAAAGGAAAAATGGTAGACTGTCTGAGATTTAGTTTCTTTATTTATAAAACAAGGAGGGGGTCAGTGATGATTTCTGAAATTTCTTCTTGGTACTTAAGAATTGTAATTAAAATAGAAAATGTAAAAAGTGTAAGATATAAGACCAATTCAAAATATGTGGTGAACTTAAGCTCTCACAAATAAATTTCTAATAGTACTTGGTTTAATTTTAAAATACTTTTCTCCTAAAAGAAAATTTGGAAATATATTAATTAGTTGGAATTTGAGGATTCACAGAACAAAAAAATGTCAGATAGCGAAACTCCCTCAATTCAGTACAATTCGTGTACACTGAAATTCTGGACTAACCCCCTGGATTAAAAAAAATAATAAGGACTCCTGGTTTATAGTTTGGCATGTAAAAAGCTTAGAAGTTTCCACTCCTTCCTAACGACAAATAAGAGGCTGAAAAAAAATGAAAAATCAATAACTTTTCTTAGATTCATAGAGAAGTAAGGTTACAGGTCAAACTGCTGCCTGAACAAATATAGAGAATCACAACTTACCTGAGCAGAAACTAATGAAGAAAACCTAAAGTATAATTGATGAATTGCCAGAAGTTTCATGTGGATGGGTCTGAGAGCTAACGACTTCTGGGGGACTCAGTCTTAGGAAAGACCTCATGCTTTTATGGGTTTTACTTCCTGGATCCTTATCAAGTTCTCACAGTGATTACAGGAGAAAAGATTCCTTTGTGCTTCTGACAGAGGAAAGGGAAGGAATTTTTTTGAAATATACCAATACATTCTGTTCTTAATAAGTTCTGTCCCCAGGGGAAACCATTTAACTAGTTGCTGAAAATTAAAATTGCTAGAGTTTTATCAGAAACTAACTGACCTGGGGAAAAAGGTGTACCCAACCCTATCTGGTCTTCTATGTGGAAGAAGGAAAACACCCAACTTCAGCTCAGTCTAGTTATCTAGTCCCATCTGAGTTGAGGGGATGTGACTGAGAAGCATGTGTGAAGTTCACAGTCCAGAGACATAGGCTTAGTAAAAGACTGAGACCTATTCATAAGATTATAAAACACTTATTTTCCCCCACACCTTACCACCACATTAATGAAGGCCTATTTATAGCACTTTCTTTTACTCAAGGCATCATGTTCAGCTATCAAGAAAAAATTACAAGGCATACTAAAGGCAAAAACCACAGTTTGCAGAGACAGACCAAGAATTAAAACCAGACTTAAGATATGGCAGGAATGTTGCAATTATCAGACTGAGAATTTAAAACCACTTTCATTAATATGTTAAGGGCTGTAGTGAATGAAGTAGACAGCATGCAAGAATAGATGGGCAATATAAGTAGAGAAATAGGGATTTTCTAAGGAAGAACCCCCAAAATGCTAGAGATCAACAAAAACAAAAACAAAAAACAAACAAACAAAAAACAACAACAGAAATGAATAATTCCTTCAACGGCTTTAGTAGACTGGACAAAGCTAAGGAAAGAGTCTCTGAGCTTGAGAACATGTCAACAGACATCTAACTGAAAAGCAAATAGAACAAAGACTGGAAAAGAAAGAAAGGACATAATATCTACAAACTGTAGAACAATTCCAGAAGCATAAATACACATAATGAGGATATCAGGAGGAGAATAAAGAGAAAGAAAAACAGAGGAAATATTTGAAACAATAATGATTGAGGATTTCCCCCAAATTAATGTCTGACACTAAATCACAAATCCAGGAAGTACAGAGAACACTGGGCAGGATGAATGTGAAAAAATCTCTATACCTAGGCATATCATCTTCAAACTACAGAAAATCAAAGATAAAATTTTGAAAGAAGTTGGGGGATTGGGTAGGGGTGGAACAACAACAACAACAAAGAGAAGACAGAGGTGAAAAATCTCACCTTACCTATAGAGGAGAAAAATAAGAATTTCATTTGCATCTGACTTCTCCCTAGAAACAAGAAAAGCAGGCCTGGTGCGGTGGCTCACAGCTGTAATCCCAGCACTTTGGGAGGCCGAGGTGGGTAGATCACCTGATATCAGGAGTCTAAGACTAGCCTGGCCAACATAACAAAAATCCATGTCTACTGAAAAATACAAAAAACAGTTAGTCGGGCATGGTTGTATGCACCTGTAATCCCAGCTACTCAGGAGGCTGACACAGGAGAATCATTTGAACACAGGAGATGGAGATTTCAATGAGCCGAGATCACACCATTGCACTCCAGCCTGGGTGACAAAAGCAAAACTCCATCTCAAAAAAAAGAAAGAAAGAAAGAAAGAAAGAAAGAAAGAAAGAAAGAAAGAAGGAAGGAAGGAAGGAAGGAAGGAAGGAAGGAAGGAAGGAAGGAAGGAAAGAAAGAGAGAAAGAGAGAGAGAAAGAAAGAAAGAAAGAAAGAAAAAAGAAAGAAAAAAGAAGGAAGGAAGGAAGGAAGGAAGGAAGAAGGAAAGCAAGAAGAGAGAACAGTGAAATATTTAAAGTGTTGAGAGATTAAAAACCCCACTGACCTATTGACCTATAATCTTATACCCTGTGAAACTGTCCTCTAAAAATGAGTGAGAAATGAAGACTTCCTCAGAAAACAAAATTGGAATTTGTTGTGCCTTACAAGAAATGTTTTAAAAAGCTCTTCAGCAAGAAGAAAAGTGATATAGGTCACAAACTTGGATCTACATGAAGAAGAGCATTGGAGAAGGAATAAGTTAAGGTAAAATAAAAAAAAACTCTTATTTTTCTCATACCTAATTGATGTAACAGATAACAGTTTGTTAAAAATAACAATAGTATAATTGTATTCAATTGTATGTATACATGTGTCTCTGTGTGTGTGTTACACACACACATACAAGGATATATATATGAAGTATCTATATAAAGTGTATGCATATATGTACACACACACTTATATATACTTATATATAAGTGAAATAAATGATAACAATGATACAAGAGACTTGAGGGAGGGCTTAGAACTATTGTCATTATAAGGTATTTATACTACCTGTGAAGTGGTATAGCATTATTTGAAAGTGCACTTGGAGTAATGGTAAAGGTACACTGTAAATTCTGAGATAACCACTAAAAATGTTTTGTTTTTAAAAAAGGTATAAGTGATATATTAAGAAAGGAGAGAAAATAAAATTATATCAAATGCTCAGTCAAAACCACAAAAGGCAAAATAAGTGGAGGACAAAATAGAATCAAATAAGAAGCACAGGAAATAAAAACCAGTAACAAATGTGGTAGATTCTAATAAAACTGTATCAATAATCACTTTGAATGTTAATTGTCTAAATGCACCAATTAAAAGACAAAGATTGTCATAGTGGATAAAAAATTAAAACTCAACCAAATGTTGTCTACAAGAAATCTACTTTAAATATAAAGAGATGTAGATTAAAAGTAAATGGATGAAGAAAATTATACCATTCTAATACTAACCAAATGAAAGTGGAAATTGATATATCAATTTCAGGCAGAGCAGGCTTCAGAACAAGGAATGTCATCAGGGATAAAGAAGTGCATTACATGGGTAAGCACAGGCACAGAGTTAAAAAAAATATCAGAAGGGCATTACATAATGACAAAAGGATTAATTCTTCAAAAAGACATAATTCTTAATTTGTATGTAACTAATAATAGAGAATCAAAATATATGAAGTAAAAACTGATAGAACTGCAACGAGAAATAGATGAATATACTATTATAGTTGGAGACTTCAATGCCCTCTGTCAGAAATGAACAGATTCAGCAGGCAGAAAATCAATATGGACATAGTTGAACTCCATAACACCACCAAACAATTGGACATAATGGATATCGATAGACTACTTTATGCAACATCAACAGAATACATGTTCTTCTCCACCTCACATGGAACACTGACCAAGATAGACCATGTTCTTGACAATAAAATACACCTTGATAAATTTTTAAAAACACAACACATACAATGTCTGCTATCAGGCAACAATGGAATTAAACTAGAGAGGAATAGTAGAAAGGTAGATAGCTGAAAAATACCAAACTATGTGGAGATTCAGCAATATACTTCTAAATAATTCATGGGTCCAAGAAAAAAATCTCATGAGAAATTAAACTAAGTGAAATTTAAAACATAGCTTATTAAAACTTGTAGAATGCAGCAAACGCAGTGATTAGAGGGTATTTTATAGCACTAAATGTGTATAATAGAAAGAAAGGAAATGTCTAAAATCAATTATAGATCAACCAGTTTACAACACTGGAAAAGAAAAAGCAAATAAAATACAAAGTAAGTAGGAAAAAAAAGAAATAAAAGCTAGGACACAAATAAATGAAACTGAAAACAAAAAAATCAGTAGAGAAAATTAATGAAACTAATGAAAAGTTCAATCCATAAGCTTCTGGTCAGGGTAACTGGAAAAAAAAGCAAAAGAGAGAGAACACAATTACTCATATCAGAAAGGAAAGAAAAGAAATTACTACAGCTCCCATGGACGTTAAAATGATAACAAAGGAATACTATGGGCCGGGCTTGATGGCTTATGCCTGCAATCCCAGCCCTTTGGGAGGTCAAGGCAGGAGTATAAATTCAGGCCAGGATTTGAGACTAACCTAGGCAAAATAGAACTTATCTCCACAAAAAATAATTTAACAAAATATCTGGGTATGGTGGTGCACACTTGAAATCCTAGCTACTCAGGTGACTGACGTGGGAAGATTCCTTGAGCCCAAGAGTTTGAGGCTGCAATGAGATACAATCATGCCACAGCATGTCAGTCTGAGCAACAGAGCAAGACACTCTCTCTTTGAAAAGTTTTAAAAAACAGTTAAGAAGAAATACTACAAACAATTCTAATCTCACATGCTGGCCTAGGTGAAATGAACCCATGCCCTGAAAGACATAATCTGCCAAAACTCACACAAGAAAAAACAGACCATCTGAATAGACTTATATTTATTTTAAAAATTGAATCAATAGTTGATAACATTCCGAAACAAAAAGGATCAGGTGCAGATGGGTTCACCATGAATTTGACCAAACATTTAAGAAAGAAATCATGCTAATTTTCTGCAATGTTTTTTAGATGATAGAAAGTGAGTGAATACTTTCTAATTCATTCTCTGAGGCCCAGCACTATCCTCATACCAAAATCAGAAAAAGGCATTACAAGAAAAGAAAACTAGAAATCAATATCTCTAATTAACATAGATACAAAAATTCTCAACAAAATAGCAAATCAAGTCCAGCAATGTATAAAACAAAGTGTATGTCACTACCAAGGTGATTTATCACAGGTATATAAGGCTGGTTCAACTTCTGAAAATCAATCAATGTAATTGATTCACATTAGCAACCTAAAGAAGAAAAGTCACATGATTATATCAATAACTGCAAAGAAAGCATTTGACAAAACTCAACACTCATTCATGTTAATAACTTTCAGTAAATTTGGTCTAAAGCAAAAATTCCTTAACCTGATAAAGAATATTTGCAAAAGCTCATATTAGGGAGGCATCAGAAAACTTACAATCATTGCAGAAGGCACTGGGGAAGCAAGCAGATCTTACCATTGTTGAGCAGGAGAGAGAGGGACAAGAGATATGCTACATACCTCTAAACAACCAGATCTAATGAGAATTCTGTCATGAGACAGCACTAGGGGGATGGTGCTAAACCATTAGAAACCACCCCCATTGATACAGTTTAGCTATGTGCCCACTCAAATCTCATCTTGAATTGTAATTCCCATAACCCCTATGTGTGCTGGGAGGCACCCAGTGGGAGGTAATTGAATCATGGGGGCAGTTTCCCCCATGCTATTCTCATGATAGTAAATTGTCACGAGATCTGATGGTTTTATAAGGAGCTTCACCATTTGCTCATTTCTTATTCTTCTCCTTCCTGCTGCCATGTGAAGAAGGATTTATTTGCTTCTCCTCCCACCATGATTCTAAATTTCTTGAGGCCTCCCAGCCCTGCAGAACTGTGGGTCAATTAAACTTCTTTCCTTTATAAATTACCCAGTCTCCAGTATTTCTTCAGAGGAGAGTGAGAAGAAACTAGTACAGGAAATTCGTACTGCAGAGAGTAGGATGCTGCCGTAAAGATACCCAAAAATGTGGAAGCAATTTTGGAACTGGGTAATAGGCAGAGGTTGGAAGAGTTTGGAGGACTCAGAAGAGGACAGAAAAATGTGGGAAAGTTTGCAACCACCTAGAGACTTGTTGAATGGCTTTGACCAAAATGCTAATAGTGATATGGATAATGAAGTCCAGGCTGAGGTAGTCTCAGATGGAGATGAGAAACTAGTTAGGAACTGGAGTAAAGGTCACTCTTGCTATGCTTTAGCAAAGAGACTGGCATATTTCCCCTCTGCCCTAGAGATCTGTGGAAAAAATTTGAACTTGAGAGAGATGATTTATGTTATCTGGCAGAAAAAATTTCTAAGTGGCAAAACATTCAAAAGGAAGCAGAGCATAAAGGCTTGCAAAAATTGCAGACTGACATGATGGAAAAGAAAAACCTGTTTTTTGGGGAAAAGTTGAAGTCAGCTGCAGAAATTGGCATAAGTAACAAGGAGTCAAATGTTACTCACCAAGACAATGGGGAAAATGTCCCCAGTTATGTCAGAGACCTTCATGGCAGTCTCTCCCATCACAGGCCCAGAAGTCTAGGTGGGAAAAACTCACCCTGGGGCCCATAATAACTTCTTAGCATGTGAGTGACCCATCTTAAAAGCAGATCCTGCACACCTCAATTTAGTTGGCATTGGGTAGGGTAGGACCCAGCCCAAATTGCAGATTCATGAGAGAAATAAATGATTTTTATTGATTTAAGTCACTAAATTTTGGTATGAAGCAAGAGATAACTGGAGCATATTTAAATCAAGCAATACATATAATGTACTTAATACAGTATGTGATATAAACTTTCTTACCTTAAGGTGGCTATTATATTAGGAATATTATAAAGTAGAGGTTAAGATCACAGATGTGGGAGTCAGACTGCTTGAGTTTGAATCCTAGATCTGCTACTTTTTTAGCTATGTAACATAAAGCAAGTTACTTAACCTCTCTATAATTCAGTTTCTCATTTTAAATGGAGATAATAATTGTATCCACTTCATAGGGTTGTGGTCAGAGTTAAATGAGTTGCAGTTCCCCAAATGGGTCATAATATTCATCATAACCAAGCCTTTGTAGTAGATGTTCCTGCACCTCACCACTCCTTCATTTAGGTCTCAGGTTAGCTAGTCCAGTCTCTAAGGAACTTTTGATCAGATATGCCTTTTCTTTTCTTTCTTTTCTTTTCTTTTCTTTTCTTTTCTTTTCTTTTCTTTTCTTTTCTTTTCTTTTCTTTTTTTCTTTTCTTTTTTTCCTTTCATTTTCCTTCCTCCCTTCTTTTCTCCCTTTCTTTCTTTCTTTTTTCTTTCTTTCCTTCCTTCCTTCCTTCCCTTCCTCCCTCCCTCCCTCCCTCCCTCTTTCTTTCTTTCTTTCTTTCTTTCTTTCTTTCTTTCTTTCTTTCTTTCTTTCTTTCTTTCTTTCTTTCTTTCTTTCTTCTTTCTTTCTTTCTTTCTTCTTTTTGTGCATTTATGTATGCATGCACTTTCTTGAAGAGGACCTAAAGAAATGTTACTTATGACTCAACATCATACCAAGATTCTGAGAAATTGCCCTTTCACGTTTAACATTCACATTTGAAGATTAGGTGAATCTTTGGGGACTAGTCTGGCAGATAATTAGAAAGGGCAGCCTGGGTGCGGTAGCTCATGTCTATAATCCCAGCACTTTGGGAGGCCTAGACAAGAGGGTCACTTGAGCCCAGAAGTTCAAGACCAGCCTGGGCAACATAACAACATCTCTACAAAAAATAAAACACACTAGCTGGGCATGGTGATGCATGCCTGTGGTCCCAGCTATTTGGGAGGCTGAGGCAAGAGGATCACTGAAGACCAGAAATTTGAGGCTACTGTGAGCTATGATCATGCCACTGCATTCCAGCCTGGACATCAGAGTGAGACCCTGTCTCAAACAAACAAACAAAAACTCAGAAAGGGCAAATTCCCTGCTGTCTTCAATGTCCCCTCTCCTCTCTGGTAACCAAAACTCTGCTACCGGCCTAAACTTGTTTCCCAGACTCTTTTTTCTCAAGATGGATTAACTACTGAGGGCTTTGCAGTTTCTTCATGGAAACAGATTTCTGGAGAATACACCCCAGCATTTCGCTGAAAATGACTAACCTGGTCTAGATCTCAATAGATGCATCCTAAATTAAAGCTGGGATTGCCATTTTATTAACATAAGAAAAAAATCTTCCCTACATATTCTGCGGACTCTGCATGTGTGTTTCTTTTGAGGTTAGAATGCTTTTTAATCTCTTACATTGTGATAATATCTATCCTTGCTTTTGAGCCAAGTTAAGTGCAGCTTCATGTGCTGGAAGCATATAAGTCTGTGGGAAAATAAAGAAGACATGAAAAGAGAAATTGGAGCAGAAGCTCACAAAGACATCAGGAAGAGGGAATATACTGCCCAGAATGGTTCCAGTAAAAGTCAGGAAATGATCCTCAAGTCAACATAAGTTTAGAGTTACTGACGCCTGTAAGACTTTAATATTTAATATAACCCCTCCAGTTTGATCAAAAGTATCTTACATTTTCTGGCATTTGAGTGAAATAATTTCTGACTTCATTACATTTTAAAAATTCAGCTAAAAGTCATAAAGTAGCACAAAATTTGCAATGTAAATATTAAACAGCAGTACAGTGTTCAACACAATTCACTTTCATTCTCACTGTTATCCATGGCCATGAGTCCTTTCATTTTCATTCATTTATTTATTCACTAGATATTTATTGAGGAGTCACCTTGCACAAGTCAAAAGAAAAATCACAATTGACTCATAAGGGAAAAAGAACTGAAATACAGTGAAGGGAAACAGTAGATGAATATACAAGATATATTAGAGGAAAAATGTTTAATACAGTTGACTTAATGGACATTTTTTTATGCACCAGGCACTATTCCAAACACTTTATTAACTATTTTGATCCTCACAGAGCACCTATGAGATGGACACTTTTATTGTCTCCATTATACACCTGAGCAAATTAAGGTGAAGTCAAGTTTTATACTCAAATTTTTAAAATAATTTTTCTGTTCTTTGCTTTGGAGGGTAGTCAAGGTAACTGTTTTGCTCCAAGAACATTTTCCAGGGGAGGGGCCTATAAGGAGCATATTGGAAAGATTAGATTTGAGCAGAAGTGAGCAACCTTTTTTTTGCAGAAAACCAGACAGTAAATATTTCAGTTTTGAGGGCTGAGTGGTCTCTGTTGTTTAGCTTTGCCATTGTAGTGCAAAAGCAGCTGTAGGCAATATGTAAACAAATGAGTGTGGGTATGCTCTAAAAATATTCCACTTATGGTCATTGAAATTTAAATGTGTTTTAATTTTTACATATCACAAAATATTCTTCTTTTGGTTTTATTTCAACCTCTACTAAAGGTAAACGATTTTTAGTTCACAGGTCATACAGGCAGAGAGTTGGATTTGTCTCATGAACTGTAGCTGGCCTCTGGTTTAGAAAATATACAATATGAATCCCATTAAAGGATGAATGGGAGTCTTCCAGGCAGACAAAGACATTCCAAATGAAGAAAATAGCAGCTGGCAAAGACATAAGTAGGTGAACAGGCCTGACCGTTTTGAAGAGCTATAAATGGCATCATTGTCACTAAGTGTTGGAGTGGGTGGAAGACACAAAGAAGAGAATGGAAGAATCTCTTGTGGGAATTTGACCTTTACTGTGTCGTCAGTGGGAAACCATTGTGGATTTTGTGGCATAATGAGGTTTGCATTTTGGAAAGTCTCTCTGGAGGCAAAGTGAAAAACTGATGCTAGTAGTCCAAGGCAGAAGAAAAAGAAAACATTTAAACAATTTTGGTAGTACAGCAAAAGACCATATAGATGCAAGCTGCTCATCTCTTAGTTTCTGGGAATTTTCTGTTTTCTTCACACATACCATGTCCTTTCCTGACTCACAACCATTGTAGATGATATTCTTCCTTCTTGGAATTTTTTTTTCTTCTTTTATATCACTTAACTCCTTTTCATCCTTGAGGTTTCAGTTTTAATGTCACTTCTCCAGGAAAGCCTTCATGGACCCCACTTAGATCAGGATTCACAGCCTTTTGAGACACAAAAATAGGACTTGTACTTGTCTTTAGCTACAGTCGCGTAACATTTGCTCAGGATCTGTCTCCTGTTCTAGACTGTAAACCACCTGTCTGCCACTGTATCCCAGGATCTTTTACAGTGCCTACTTCAGAGTACATGCTCAATGAATATTTGTAGTGACATGGGGTTGAAAGAAAGGATACTTACCAAGCAGCATTGACTTGAATTTTGTGATTTAATGGTTGAATAAGGTATAAAATAGGGCTAAGGATAATTCCTAGATTTGGGTGACAAAATAGTTGGTGGGACACACAGAGAGAATATAGGATGGAAGTTAAATCTGAGGCACTTACGGAAATGTTGATTTTGAATTGCCTCTGGGACATCTGAGGAGACATGTTAGGAGATGTTTTGTCTCCTCCTCACTGGGCTAGGATGATAATTTTATATTTGATCCTGATTAAAACCTGATTCATCATAATTCAGTCGTAATTCAGACTTAGAAATGCATATCTTCATAATTTAATTTAAAATACTCATTTTAAAATAAAATTTATTATTAGTAAACTCTCAGTGAAACCATCAGCTACCAGATGGAAGCTTTGGATTGCAAGTAGATTCTTGTCTATCAGCTAGCAATTACACATTGTGAAAGGCATATTATTAAACGGTGATGTGTCAAAGATTTGCAGTTTTAAAAACAATATTGTTAGGCTCCAAAATTTACAAAATTATCAAACAAGTCGTTACTCAAATAAATAGTCTTTTTTTTTCCTTTGTTCTGAGATGTAGTCTTGCTCTGTCACCCAGGCTGGAGTGCAATGGCACAATTGCAGATCACTGCAACCTCCTCCTCCCAGATTCAAGCAATTCTCACGCCTCAGCCTCCCAAGTTGCTAGGACTACAGGCACACGCCACTAAGCCCAGCTAATGTTGTTTGTATTTTTAGAAGAGACAGGATTTCACCATGTTGGCCAGGCTGGTCTTGAACTCCAGGCCTCAGGTGACCCGCCTGCCTCAGCCTCCCAAAGTGCTGGGATTACAGACGTGAGCCACCACACCTGGCCTTAATAGTCAATTATTTCTTATTGATTACAACTTTGTTTGAAGGTGGCAAGAGGTGCAATGTTGCCACCAACAGTAAAGAATGTACTATATTCAGTTTCTCAGAATTTTCACTGAAGTTTCTAGGGATGTGTTGTTCTTAAAAATATTCCCAAATATCTCTGTATCTCTTTCTTTCCCTTTCTTTCTATTTTTCTGTGGGGAGATGGATTGTCTAGAGAGTCTGCTTTTTTGTATTAAATGATGGGGAAAATTTTAAAACCCCCTTGGGAGTAGATTCTTTGTGCCATCTATGTTAAAAGACTTGATTGGTCTGTTCACAAAATTCCCAGTTAAAAATTGAATCAATAGTTGATAACATTCCAAAACAGAAAGGATCAGGTGCAGATGAGTTCACCATGAATTTGACCAAATATTTAAGACAGAAGTTATACTAATTTTCAGCAATTATTTTTAGAAGATAGAAAAAGGATGAATACTTGCTAACTCAATCTATGAGACCCAGCATTATCCTCATACCAAAACCAAAGATATTACAAGAAAAGAAAACTAGAATCAATATCTCTAGTTAACATAGATATAAACATTCTCAACAAAATAGCAAATCGAGTCCGGCAATGTATAAAACAATTGATATGCCACTACCAAGTTGACTTATCACGGGTATGTAAGGCTGGTTCAACTTTTCAGAAAATCAATCAATATAATGGATTCACATTAACAAGCTAAAGAAGAAAAATCACATGATTATGTCAATAAATGCAAAGAAAGCATTTGACAAAACTCAACACTGATTCATGTTAACAACTTTCAGTAAATTTGCGACAACCCATCCCCTGTTGATTCTGGTTCCTGTTCCAAACTCCTCCCATCTAATATATGCTAAGATTTAGAGTTCCCTTCTAAAACTTCGCTTCCATTCCAAAATTGGTAAAAGATACTTCGAAAGTCACATTTTCTCAACCTGGAGTTCAAGCCCCCTTCAGTTATTTTTCTTTCACTATTTTGTCTTGTTTCTTATGATTCTCCAACATGAATCTTCCCTGATCAGAGTGGTGATCTCATCTTACTCCAACTTTCACCATTCTCTTTCCTATCTTTGTTTGTTCTTCCCCTCTGTTTGGAATTCTCTTTTTGGCTAATTTAAAGCTCATCTTCGCTAAAGGCCAATTTAATTTGTATCCCTTCTTTGATGGCTTCATAGATAGGTTAAATATGCACTGCTCTCCCTTCTCCAAGTTGACCTAACTCATATGGAGACCTGTTCCTGTAATAATACTACTTTTCCTGGTTGGGGAAGTTTGACTAAGTCTCTCATGTGATTTCATTTGATCCATGCAACAGTTCTTCCAATGTAGTAAAATAGTCTATAATATTAAGATTATGAAACTTGGAAATTTAATTTTAATTTCACCAAAGAATCAAAATTGGTAAGTAGTCGTTCCAGGTCTGACTCTCTATGAACCCCACAGTCTGCTATGTTGTAATGGAAGAAAGTTTCTTAATTTAGGCTTATGAGAGGTGAGAGTCTCATAAGAGATTTTTTTTTTTTTTCAGAGAGTCAATTTAATATGATGGGCTCTGGACTCAGAAGCCCAGCATTTGGATTGCTCTTTCCTAGGGGAGTGACCATGGGGAAGTCATGGAGCTTTCTTTGATCCTTGTCTACTCACCTGAAAAATAAAAACTCAGATTGTGTCAAGGAAAAGGGAAAGAAGAATATATGATAACATTTTGACAATTGTGAAGCAGCAGCCATTATACAAGTATTGCAGTTGTTATTCAAAGAGGTATTGAGTAGAATTTCAATGCAAATTAAAAGGTTAAAACTCCTACATAAAATAAAGCTGAAGACCATAAGAAATTGTCAGCAGGAGCACTAACCAAAGAAAGTAATTTAGGTATTTACTGAGGTTTAGCAATGTGAAGAGTGATAAACTGGATTGAGTGAACAATTTAAAAAGTAAATGCTCATGGTCCATGCCCAAGAACATTTCTTTCCTAAGGCAAATACTGTGTATGTATATACATGCATATTTGCAATATACATAATTAAAATGTTGTGTATTATATGTACATATAATTTGTTTAATTCTCTACATTTGACAGTTTTCAACTTTTGCTCTTGTAGAACTTGGTAGAGAATTGATTGTATTTTAACGTATCTCCTTAAATAGGTGTCTTCCTCTATTCATCATTGTAGTCCTAGCATCTAACATAGAACCGTGCATGTCAGTAATTAACTTATGTGGAAAGAAGGGAGAGAGGGAGGGATGAAGGGAAAGAGGACATGAAGAAGGGCGGGAAGGAGGAGCAGCAGGAGGAAGAAAGAATCCAGTTTACTATGTGAATCCTTGAATTATCCTTGGAAATATTCTCAACTCGGGACAATTTTCAAATTCTAGAGTCACAGTGATTATCTGTCTATTGTATTCCACGTAGCTATTATTCCCTTATCTTTTTTCTTGGGACTTTTCTTCTAGTTCCTTTCTTTGTTCAGCCCATATCCTTGCTGATGCATCATCTAAAATTACCATAATTTTTGTTTTTATTTTTATTTATTTATTTTTTTTTGAGACAAGATCTTGCTCTGCCACCCAGACTGGAGTGCAGTGGCATAGTCATGGTTCACTGCAGCCTCTACCTCCCAGGCTCAATCGATCCTCCTGCCTTAGCCTCCAGAGTACGTGGGACTACAGGCATGTGCCACCACAGCCAGCTAATTTTTCTAGATATTGTAGACATGAGCTCTCAGTATGTTGCCCTGGCTGGTCTAGAACTCCTGTGCTCAAGCAATCCTCCCACCTCAGCCCCACAAACTGCTGGGATTACAAGTAGTAATCACAGTGAGCCACTGTTACTGGCTTAAGATTTTTATTTGATCAAAAGTCAAATAATGATATATTGAACAAATAAATCATAGAAACCATGAGAACATCATACTAGCAAGTAAAATTTCAAGATATGCTTCCCTGACTGAAGACTTTCAGTAAGGCTTGTCAGAAAACCCCTAAACATGTGGTCTAGTAAAAAAAGCTGATTTGTGGAGTCAAAGAGTCTCAGTTTAGAAAAGCCCTTTCCTACTTTCTAGATGTGTGGCTTTAGATATGTCATTCAGTGTCCATGAGTCTCAGTGTCTCATTATAAAGTGCTGGTAATATTTCCTACCAATAAGAGATTTTGGAGATTAGGAATGGTGTACATCAAACATTTAGCATAATACCTGGCTCTTGGGAGGAAATAAAAAAATATGTAAAATGCAAGACTTTTGGTCAAATGAATATTACAAATATTACAGGTAATCATTGCTTAGTAATTTAGAAGAGAGACACAATTAGCTACTACCAGTGCCTGAGAATATGCTAAGAACAGTAAATATTAACCAATTGCTTGAATACTAGCTATTGAATGTATTCCCAAAACATATGAAATAAGTAATTGCTATGACTTCATAATGATATTTCTGTTGGTCAGATTTTCACATCTGATTTATCCCACTAGGTAGGGGAGTGTGTTAGTCCATTCTCATGTTGCTAATAAAGACATACCCAAGATTGGGTAATTTATAGAGGAAAGAGGTTTAATTGACTGACAGCTCAGCATGGGTGGGGAGGCCTCAGGAAATTTACAATCATGGTGGAAGAAAAAGCAAACATGTCCTTCTATACATGGTGGCAGGAAGGAGAAATGCTGAGCAAAGGATAAAGTCCCCTATAAAACCATCAAATCTTATGAGAACTCATTCACTATCACAAGAACAGCATGAGGATAAGTTCCCCCATGATTAAATTACCTCCCACCAGGTCCCTCCCATGACATGTGGGGATTCTGGGAACTACAGTTCAACGTGAGATTTGGGTGGGGACACAGCCAAAGCATATCAGGAAGTGACATAAAACATGGCCAACCATACTATTAAACAAACAAAAAACTAGTCTGAAGATCTTAGAAAAATGCTACAAACAATTAAACATAATGAATAATAGCAACAGCAAGTTCTTGGGAAATTCTCTTATCATGTAGAACAAATTGGGCTATTGTAAAATGGCGTAAGTTCTGTGATGGTTCAACCTTATAAGACTTGAACGAAACCAAAAGGAAAGCAAGTACATGCATACTGGAAAGGAACATATGGATGAGGTGTTAAGGCAGCACTGCTCAACCTGTCCTCACATGAATTCCACTTAAGGTCGAAGGGCTAATAGTAGCCTTTCTCTTAGAAAATTCTCCCCAGCTCCCCAGAGAGAAAAACCCATATTTTCTATTTGCCTGTTTAGTGTATATATTTATTTTACTACTGAATTCCTGAACACAGTCTGAAAGATAGTGATTCTGAACTCATAATGAATTCTAGAAATTATCTTTTATTCGTAAAATTGCTATCATGTGCTTTAAGGAATTCCTAAAGCACATTCACTTATCACGCAGACAATGGGTTTATCTACTCTCTCGAATCTTGAAACTCTTATTTATCTTTTACGGCACTCATAAAGCCTGATGCTGACCCTGTGTGAAAGTGTGCTTGTGCATGTTTGTTTGCCTAGCATCTCTTCCACTTTTGCATGTTGGTTTTTTCTTAGCTCACTGGCTGTGGTTACTATAATTTTCCCCTATTACATCACAAGCTATAGGACAGCTGAGCTTAAAATCCTCTCTTTAACTGGAAGCCTAAACCTTTCAGCACTCTTTTTGCTACTCTGAACAGGGCTGAATTACAGAAATGAAATAAAACTGATCTTATTGCATTTATTGACTGCACTTCTTAGGTGCAGAACCCTCCAAATCCAACCACAGAGTGTGAATGAGCAGAGCAGCATCCAAGCACATTTGTAAGAACCAGGGCTTAGGCCACCTGAAATTATCTGACATCTCTCTTCGGTGAGTTTGCATAATTTCTTACAAACAGAGC
Organism: Rhinopithecus bieti; assembly: GCF_001698545.2. NCBI lineage: Eukaryota > Metazoa > Chordata > Mammalia > Primates > Cercopithecidae > Rhinopithecus > Rhinopithecus bieti. The sequence goes on from NW_016805026.1 coordinate 414,740, forward strand.
TACTTCTAAGCCCTTTCTGCTCTACAATGAGTTCACATCAGGACAGATATTCCTTACTCAATGCCAGACTTTTTCGGACACTTTAAAGGTTGAGCATGCTTACTTGTTCATAGGACTGATGGCATCAAACGTTATTCTAAGATTGATTTGTATTCATGTAAGCTCTGGTGTTAAAACTTAAATATTTAATGGCCGAATAGGAACAGCTCCAGTCTCCAACTCCCAGCGTGAGCAACACAGAAGACCGGTGATTTCTGCATTTTCAACTGAGGTACTGGGGTCATCTCACTAAGGAGTGCCGGACAATCGGTGCTGGTCAGCTGCTGCAGCCTGACCAGTGAGAGCTGAAGCAGGGCGAGGCATCGCCTCACCTCGGAAGTGCAAGGGGGAAGGGAATCCCTTTTCCTGGCCAAGGGAACTGAGACAACACCTGGAAAATCGGGTAACTCCCACCCCAATACTGCTCTTTAAGCAAACGGGGACACCAGGAGAATATATCCCACACCTGGCCGGGAGGGTCCCATGCCCACGGAGCCTCCCTCATTGTTAACACAGCAGTCTGCGG
>NW_016805026.1:417778-422281 GCF_001698545.2 Rhinopithecus bieti
AAAAAAAAAAAAAAAAAAAAACTTAAATATTTAAACTAATCCAAATGAATTTTTTTCCCCTCAGGTCTATAATGCTTATGACCTGTAATGCCACATTGGGACATAAAGAATCTATAGTCACTCTATAAGCCTGGAATGTGTCCTTGATCATGTTGTTTTTCTAGGAGTCTCAAAGGTTTAGTTATGCTCTGTTAATTGGTTTGTAATTTCTACCTCCCTGCTCTTCCTTCCCTTTCTAACTTCTTCGTCTCAAATGACACTTGCACTGGTTAATAATCAGGAATGTTTGCATTATAAAATGGCTTCCAGTTTTTCAGTTTTTCCAACAAATACTTTATTATGTGTAGTGCTATTCTAATATATCTTTTAAGGTTTACGGGGAAAAGAAATGTTATATAGGAACTAAGAATTTTAGAAAGAGTGGCAAAAATTGAAAGAAAGAAAAGAAAAAAGAAACATGAGAATCACCTACTTCAGTCACTTGCCTGAAAGTGTTATGAGAGGCCTTGTCAACCACACCAGAAATAAAGCAGTGGCCTATTGTCACTGCCAGTGGTCCGTGTGTCTGCCCTCTGTTGATGGCCAAGTCATTCAGAGAAAGGCAGATGACTTGTCCCAATTCTATTACCACCTGAGAAGGTTGGCACTGTGATAGACTTTCGGGTGCCAGGGCTATAACATGAAGGAAAAATCATAGCAAACATTAAATCTGAAATCTAAAAGCTTTCTAAGAATCCAAAGCATTTGCTTGTAACCGTGAGTGTGATATGCCTTGGAACTAAAATAAAGCAAACAAATTGATAATAAAAACAGTGACCTTTTAACAATAATAGTAATAATGACAATAATGACACTGAGTAAAAGTGGCAAGCTTACTCTTTGCTAGTCACTGAACTAAGTGCTTTACACATTTTGTGTCTTCTGTTTTAATCCTCATATCAACCTTATGAGATATTTCCATTTTGCAGATAAAGGAGCTGAAGAATTGAACAGCTAACTAATAGTAGTAATAGTAGTCACAGAGACAACAGTGATAATAATAAACATTGTTTTAAAGATTTTACATGTTACCTAATTTAATTCTCAATAACAAGCCAATTATATAGGTTATAGATTTAGAAACTACACACAAGAAAACTGAGGCATACAGAGGTTAAATTAATTTTCCAAGATTACTAAGCAAATACATGGTAGTGCTGGAATTTGGATTCAGGCATTTTGGCCTTAGGGTCAAGGTTACTAAGGATTATGCCCAAGGATAAAGTATAAGGTCACCAAGGTCACCAAGCATTATGGATCAAGGTCACCAAGCATCATGCTCTACCATCTCCCCAGAAGCAAAGTATAAATAAATGTAGATGGTGTACATCAAAACACAACTCACAACAGTTTCTTATTTAGTCTATTTCTGTAATGGAACTCAGCTGATGTTAGGACAAATATGAAAGTATACTTCTGACTGCTTAAGCTCTTCAAATATGCCATGTATGGATCAGCTAAAGAGACCAGCTTATCCTGATTTGTTCAGGACTTTCCCAGTTTTAGCACTGACTGTACCGCATCCCAGGAAACCTTTCAGTTCTGAATAAACTGAGAATGTTGGTAACAGAAGCGTGGAATATGAACGTTGCTTAATTGGTAACCCTAGTCCAACCCCAATATTATTTCCAGTTGTATATTACCAAGAAGAGAATTGAGACATTTATTGTAGGAAGCCCAGCAAATATACCCTTTCCTTTTTTGGCACTTAGCAACTTTGCAACTTTCAATTACTCCAACATTCATGCCTAGGAAAGACTCAATGAAACCGGATTACGATTAAATAATTCATTGCTGCTAAGAAAGAAATACACTTACATGTACCATTCAGTTCTTCCTGATGTTTTTTCCTCTCTACCATACTCCAGCAAACTCAGCCCCCAGGTCATCTGGGCAGACAGGCCAGATCCTAAAGGCTGTGACCTTCACTAAGATTACAAGCTAAGAGTCAACAGGGTTTTCTGCCAAGGGACCTCTTATCTCTGGACAGCCTCAGAGAACAGCATCCCCAATTAAGTGTTTTGTGTTCCATGGGCATTTACAAAAATAATTCTTTCCAGTCTTTGAAACAGCCAGTCTTGCCAGCAAATGTTGGAAAACACAAACATTTATTAGCACATCTGCATCTGGTAAACTTTGACAGAAAATAGAATAAATATATTTAGCAATATCAGTGACCATTCTTTAAAACAAAGCCTTGCTGTCTTGAAAAAGAAAACTGAAACAATATGAAAATCCATATTATGTTAAAAGCAAATCTGACCTGCTCAGTGGAGTCACACATTCTCACACAGCATTTCTCAAGTGCCAATTATATGCTGGACACTAGTAGCTTGGAAGGGTATAATTCAGTAAGACAAAATATAAAATAAAAAATACTAAAAAGACTGTGTTCAAAGTGCCGTAAAACAGATTACCTCTGACATGGAAACTTTAGAGTCTGAAATGAGTGTGCCAAGCAGACTAGGAAGAGAAGAGCCTTCCAAGCCAGCAAAGTTATGTGCAAAGGAAAGGAGCTTAGATGGGCTTGATGTTCTGGAGGAATCTCAAATCATTTTCTGTGGCTGGGGTATAGCATGAGAGACAGGGGCTGTAGGTAATACTAGAAAAACAAGTAGCTTTCAAAATTACTTTTGATAGCAGGTTTTCGTATTTGTGTCAAGAATACAGTGGACACATAGTAACAATTGTATTAATGGTGATGCTAATTAGTAACATTTATTGAGCACAGACTATTTTCTCGGTGCTGTGCTATAAGCTTTACTTAGATTTTCTCGGGTTAGAATAATTAACCTATTACTATGAAAAATATGTTTTTTAAAATAATAATGAAAATATTATTGAGAAGAGTGGCAATATTTATATTCTTGCAAATCTCTCTAATACCTGTCTTAAATATAGCTGGCTCTAATATCTATGTCTGCCTTAAAAATATGATGTTTTGCTTGAGGTTTATCTATTTGTCAGGTATCAGGCTATATGCTGGACAGCAGAAACATGATGATGAAGAAACAGATATGATCCCTCTGTTCATGGAGTCTGCAGTCTACTGAAAGATGCAGTCCATCAACCACAATTGTACCAATAACTTCTTAACTGTTACTGCAATAACAGCTAGAAAGGAAAAGTAGAGTGTGCTGTCAGAATGTCTGACCAACGGGAAATGATCTAGGATGAGGAATCTGGAACTGGGTGATTTGCAGATATAAGTACAATACAAACTTCAGAAAAAAGGAAATGCATATCTTCATATTTTAATTTAAAATATTAATTATAAAATAAAATTTATGATTAGTAAACTCACATTGAAACCATCAGCTACCTGATGGAAGCTTTGGATTTCAACTAGATTCTTGTCTATCAGCTAGCAATTACACATTGTGAAAGGCATATTCTTAAAGCATGACGTGTCAAAGATTTGTGGTTTTAAAAGCAATACAATCAGGCTACAAAATTTACAAAGTTGTTTAGTTTTGCATTACTTCCTTTATATGTCCCCAAAAAGCAAGATTTGGAAATTTTTCCATTTTAGTTATTGCGGTCATGGGAGAAAATTTTAAATATTACACATATTTTTAGCTTCTTAAATTTATATTAGATTTTTTTCAAGTGGACTGAAGTTTATTAGCATATTCTCTTTTGGGGATCAAATGTTCTGTTTTCTGAGTAGCAACAGTGACAATAAAAGGAGTATGCTGAGATTTTGGAAATGTCAACACTCCTTCTGGATTCTGAACCAGGAGCCAGAGATAAATGAGCAGCTCTATAATGTTAGACTGGTGAGCACAATGCAAACAGATGAGTTAAAGTGTGCCTCTGTTGCTTCCACTCTCAAATCCAGGCCTAGAAACCTTTAGACTTTCAGAGCTTGACTATCATCCTATTGACCACACGGGAAACCCCAGCCTGCCTCTATAGAGCAAGGAGCAGAGCAGAATGAGGGAGGTCTAGGTAGAGGAAGATCTTGAGAAGCCAGATGGGGTCTGGGCCTTGCAAGCAATGTCTGGGGCCCTTTTTTTACTCTCACCAGTGGGTATGTTTCTCATCCTCCTCCTCTTCCTCTTCCTCCTGTAGGAAGAGGCTAGTGGACAAAGAGAGAAAGGACTGAGGTAGGAAGGTAGGAAAAGGAAGAAAACATTTGCTCTCTACAAATAAGATGAAAATTAAAATCAGGGTCTAGGAATAAATAGGAATAGTTTAATCTTGTTAGTTTCTCTGTGGCTAACAATTTAGAAGCAGAAGAATACAAAGGAAGCTCTCCAAAGAACTGAACTTTTCTGAAACACAGTTTCCTTATGTATACAATTGGGGTGGAGGGTGGTTCAAGTAATATTAGCTCAAAACCAAACAAATCAATTGAGAGAATGCATGCATACACACTATTCAAACAAATCATTACTTAAATAAGTAAATAAGTAATTTTTTTTTTTTTTTTTTTTTTTTTTTTTTTTTTTTTTTTTTTTT
>NW_016805026.1:422706-457117 GCF_001698545.2 Rhinopithecus bieti
GGGGCGGGGGAGGGCAGAGGAGGAAGGGAAGGAGGTGGGGAAGCTCCAATCTGTCTCCAGATCCTGCCAGCCACTTCTTTTTTTTTGAGACTGTCTTGCTCTGTCACCCAGGCTGGAGCTCAGTGGTGCAATCTTGGATCATTGCAACCTCCTCCTCCCAGGTTCAAGCAATTCTCATGCCTCAGTGTCTGGAGTAGCTAGAACTACAGGCACACGCCACTAAGCCCAGCTAATGTTTTCATATTTTAGTAGAGATAGGGTTTCACCATGTTGGCCAGGCTAGTCTTGAACTCCTGGCCTCAGGTGATCCGCCTGCCTCATCCTCTCAAAGTTCTAGGATTACAGGTGTGAGCCACCACACCTAGCCTTAATATTCAATTATTTCTTATTGATTACAACTTTGATTGAAGGTGGCAAGAGGTACAATGTTGCCATCAACAGTAAAGAATGCACCGTATTCTGTTTCTCAGAATTTTCACTAAAGTTTTTAAGGATGAGTAGTTCTTTAAAATATTCCCAAATATCTCTGTATGTATCTCTCTCTTTCCCTTTCTTTCTGTTTTTCTGTGGAGAGATGGATTGTCTAGAGGGCCTGCTTTTTTGTATTAAATGATGGGTAGAATTTTAAAAGTCCCTTGGGAGTGGATTCTTTGTGCCATCTATGTGAAAAGACTTTATTACTCTGTTCACAAAATCCCCAATTAAAACCTGATTCATCATAATTCAGCCCTAACATCAGATTTAGAAATGTATGAAGTAATCTACGTACTTGCAATTTAGGACTTAACTAAATTGCTAATAGAACTCTGAATTGAGGACTTTTTACAATCCAACTAATTGGTTACACCCCAGATATCGCTACAAGGATTGCATATATTATATAAAGTAAACTCCAGTTTGAGGTTCTCAGGTAATTATTTTAATAAGTGCCATAGTTTCCACACACACAGATAAAATTAGCTGCTCATCATTATTTTAGACTTATATTTTTGTGGTTTTAAAAAATGTGTGGTTTTCTTTAAAATATAACCATATGACGTTAATGCACTACCAGTTTATTAGAACTTTTTCACAGTTTCCTTAGTGTGTTTTAATTGCATCTAAGACACCCTACCGCACTGCCTTTTTTTCTTCCCTTATTTTTTTCTTTTCTCCTCACTTTTCTGAATCTTAATCTATACATTTTCCTCAAACACATTTTTGGCAAGAGTGTGTTAAATATTTTAAATAATAGAAAAAAACAGTGAGCCTATGAAGAGATCAAAAGTCAGTGTAGGTCTGGGGTAAATTAAGGATGCATTTCCCCATTTTGTCTCGAATACATACTCTCTTTTGATTTTTATTTCCATGGATATCAAAGAGTCTGTTTATAAATGTCCATATAGTGCATCCATCCTCAAGAAGAAAAACTGCTTATTTTTTCAATTTTTTTTTTTTTTTTTTTTTTTTTTTTTTTTTTTTTTGAGATAGCATCCCACTTTGTCACCTGGGCTGGAGTGCAGTGGTGCAGTATTGGCTCAATTCAGCCTCAACATCCCAGGTACAAGCGATCCTCCTACCTCAGCCCCCCAAGTAGCTGGAACTACAGGCATGCACCACCATGAGCAGCTAATTTTTGTATTTTTAGTAGAGACAGGGTTTTGAAATCATGAGCTCAAGCAATCTGCTCTCCTTGGCCTCCCAAAGTGCAAAGATTACAGGTATGAGCCATGGTACCTGGCTGGCTCATTTTTCAGTTTTAATTATTGATCTTAGAGTCCATTGCACCATTGATTCACCTGCTGTATATCTGCATAGAAGAGGTAGAATTTCTGCCAGCAAAATATTTGTTTACTGGTTTACTGTGTAAAACAGGTTTGATAGAGTCTAAAGCTGTGTTGGTTGGGGAATTCTACTTTTTGATCTACTCAGAAAATCTTTCTATCTCAATTACCAATATAATTGAATTTCAGCATATATAGCACCAATTAGCGCATTCAATATGGTCATACTGCTTTCTTCCATCCCTTCCTTCCAATTCCCTTCCATCTCCATATCAGAGAGAGGCAGATATTTCCAGATTCTTGTTGTGTATCACAGCTGTGTTAAAAGGCCTCAGCAAATAACTAGTTTGGATATTTTGGCTCCACAGTTTATCTTTTGCTATCATTGTTATGCTCCAAACACAATTTGGGCAATAGCTCTGCCAAATTTCTTGTGGGGGTTGGGGGGAGGGCCTCTCTGTTTGTTTGTTTTAATTAATGGATTAAAAAACCTCTTAGTAATATTAAGTCTAACTCTCAAACATGTTTGTGAAAAGATTGTTTACAGATGTTAAAGGATCTAGTGTACTGATGTCATCTAGCAAATATTACAACAGAGCAGCATTGTATGCTTATGTAATTTAAATTCAATTATGTAGGAGACAGAGAGAAAGAGACATCATTTGATTTTGTCCTCTGTCCTCAGGATTAATTTATGGCTGTGAGTGAACATGAAATGAAAACCGTGAATCTGTTGTTTCCCAAGTTATCTAAGTTCTCAACTGCCTAAGTGAGAGTATCTTGCTACGATGAGTGTGATCTTCATTCATAAATATGCAGTACATATTTTTTTTTACAGCATGGTCCTTAAGTGCCTTCCATGCAAGCCAGCTATCACCTGGTGCTTAACCAAAGAAATAGAGCTCTATTCTAAGACTGGAGGAACAATTGTATTGAACTTATTAAAAGACAGTACCATACTGTATTTGAAGATCATTTTCAAGGGCATTATTTATTCCATTTTAATTAAACTTAAGTTTGTTTGTAAATACAGGGTTGCATTCTGTCTCCCAGGCTGGACTACAGTTGGCACTATCATGGCTCACTGCAGACTGGACCTCCTGGCTCAAGCAATCCTTCTGCCTCGGGCTTCTGAGTAGCTGGGACTAGAAGTGCACCATCACACCGAGACAATTTTTGTGTATGTATGTGTAGACATGAGATCTTGCTTTGTTGCCCAGGCTGGTCTCAAATTTCTGGCCTCAAGTGATTCTTCTACCTCAGCTTCCCAAAATGCTAGGATTACACCACACTCGATCCTTTATTTTTATTTTAAGCACTGAGATTAAAATCTATTCCCATGTGATATGCTACTATGCTATAAATCCATCAATTAGCAGTCTAAACCATACTTTATCTTAGTATAATCTACAGTTTTGTGGTATCGATTAGAAAAAAATTACAGTGGAATGGGGAAAAGTGCGAAAAGTCCAGGACCAGACAGATTCACAGCTGAATTCTATCAGAGGTACAAAGAGGAGCTGGAACCATTCCTTCTGAAACTATTCCAAACAATAGAAAAAGAGGGAATCCTCCTTAACTCATTTTATGAGGCCAGCATCATCATGATATCAAAATGTGACAGAAATACAACAAAAAAAGATAATTTCAGGCCAATATCCTTGATGAATATCGATATGAAAATCCTCAATAAAATACTGGCAAACCAAATCCAGCAGCACATCAAAAAGCTTATCCAGCATGATCAAGTTGGCTTCATCCCTAAGATGCAAGACTGGTTCAACATACAGAAATCAATAAATATAATCCATCACATAAACAGAACCAATGACAAAAAACACATGATTATCTCAATAAATGCAGAAAAGGCCTTTGATACAATTCAACACACCTTCATGCTGAAGACTCTCAACAAATTAGGAATTGATGGAATGTATCTCAAAATAACAGTTATTTATGGCAAACCCACAGTCAATATCATACTGAATGGGCAAAAAATGGAAGCATTCCCTTTGAAAACCGGCACAAGACAAGGATGCCGTCTCTCACCACTCCTACTCAACATAGTATTAGAAGTTCTGTCCAGGGCAATAGGGCAAGAGAAAGAAATAAAGTGTATTCCAATAGGAAGAGAGGAAGTCAAATTGTATCTATTTGCAGATGGCATGATTGTATATCTAGAAAACCACATCATCTCAGCCCAAAATCTCTTTAAGCTGATAAGCAACTTCAGTAATGTCTCAGGATACAAAATCAGTGTGCAAAAATCACGAGCATTCCTATACAACAATAATAGACAAACAGAGGGCCAAATCATGAGCAAAGTCCCATTCACAATTGCTACAAAGAGAATAAAATACCTAGGAATACAACTTACAAGGGATGTGAAGGACCTCTTCAAGGAGAACTACAAACCACTGCTCAAGGAAATCAGAGAGGATACAAACAAATGGAAAAACATTCCATGTTCATGGATAGGAAGAATTGATATCGTGAAAATGGCCATGCTACCCAAAGTAATTTATAGTTTCAATGCTATCCCCATCAAGCTATCATTGACTTTCTTCACAGAACTAGAAAAAACTACTTTCAGTTTCATATGGTACCAAAAAAGAGCCCTCATAGCCAGGACAATCCTAAGCAGAAAGAATAAAGCTGGAGACATCATGCTACCTGATTTCAAACTGTACTATAAGGCTACAGTAACCAAAACAGCATGGTACTGGTACCAAAACATATAGACCAATGGAACAGAACAGAGGCCTCAGAAATAATGCCTACAACCATCTGATCTTTCATAAACCTGAGAAAAGCAATGGGGAAAGGATTCCCTTTTTAATAAATGGTTTTGGGAAAACCTAGTAGCCATATGCAGAAAACTGAAACTGTACCCCTTCCTTACACCTTATACAAAAATTAATTCAAAATGGATTAAAGACTTAAATGTAAGACCTAAAACCATAAAATCCCTAGAAGAAAGCCTAGGTAATACCATTCAGGACATAGGCATGGGCAAAGACTTCATGACTAAAACATCAAAAGCAATGGCAACAAAAGCCAAACTTGACAAATGGGATCTAATTAACTAAAGAGCTTCTCACAGCAAAAGAAACTATCAGCAGAGTGAACAGGCACCTACAGAATGGGAGAAAATTTTTACAACCTATGCATCTGACAAAGGGCTAAAACCCAGAATCTACAAAGAACTTAAACAAATTTACAATAAAAAATCAAACAACCCCATCAAAAAGTAGGCAAAGTATATGAACAGACACTTCTCAAAAGAAGACATTCATGCAGTCAACAAACAGTAAAAAAGCTCATCATCACTGATCATTAGGGAAATGCAAGTCAAAACCACAATGAGATACCATCTCACGCCAGTTAGAATGGCGATCATTAAAAAGTCAGGAAACAACAGATGCTGGAGAGGATGTGGAGAAATAGGAACACTTTTATATTGTTGGTGGGAGTGTAAATTAGTTCAACCATTGTGGAAGACAGTGTGGTGATTCCTCAAGGATTTAGAACCAGAAATACCATTTGACCCAGCAATCCCATTACTGGGTATATACCCAAAAGATTATAAATCATTCTACTATAAAGACNTCATGACTAAAACATCAAAAGCAATGGCAACAAAAGCCAAACTTGACAAATGGGATCTAATTAACTAAAGAGCTTCTCACAGCAAAAGAAACTATCAGCAGAGTGAACAGGCAACCTACAGAATGGGAGAAAATTTTTACAACCTATGCATCTGACAAAGGGCTAAAACCCAGAATCTACAAAGAACTTAAACAAATTTACAATAAAAAATCAAACAACCCCATCAAAAAGTAGGCAAAGTATATGAACAGACACTTCTCAAAAGAAGACATTCATGCAGTCAACAAACAGTAAAAAAGCTCATCATCACTGATCATTAGGGAAATGCAAGTCAAAACCACAATGAGATACCATCTCACGCCAGTTAGAATGGCGATCATTAAAAAGTCAGGAAACAACAGATGCTGGAGAGGATGTGGAGAAATAGGAACACTTTTATATTGTTGGTGGGAGTGTAAATTAGTTCAACCATTGTGGAAGACAGTGTGGTGATTCCTCAAGGATTTAGAACCAGAAATACCATTTGACCCAGCAATCCCATTACTGGGTATATACCCAAAAGATTATAAATCATTCTACTATAAAGACACAAGCACATGTATGTTTATCGCAGCACTATTCACAATAGCAAAGACTTGGAACCAACCCAAATGCCCATCAAGGATAAACTGGATAAAGACAATGTGTCACATATACACCATGCAATATTGTGAAACCATAAATATTGTGAAACCATAAAGAAGGATGAGTTCATTTTCTTTGCAGGGACATGAACGAAGTTGGAAACCATCATTCTCAGCAAACTAACACAAGAACAGGAAACGAAACTCTGCATGTTCTCACTCTTAAGTGGGAGGTGAAAAGTGAGAACACATGGATACAGGGAGAGGGACATCACACACTGGAGCCTGTCAGGGGTTGGGGGGCTAGGGGAGGGATAGCATTAGGTGAAATACCTAATGTAGATGATGGGTTGATAGGTGCAGCCAACCACCATAGCATGTGTATACCTATGTAACAAACCTGTGCATTCTGCACATGTATTCCAGAACCTAAAGTACAATAAAAATAAAAATAAAAGCAATTAATGTGATAACTGTTTTAGTCTTGACTACATCTTTCGTTGTTGTTATCGCAAGGAATAGTGAGAGTTGGTCTTATCTGCTTTACTGTTAGACACCAGGCTTGCATGGCAAGAGTGCAGAGGCAGTGTTCAAAGGGACAAAAGGAGGTCCAGTCACCACTTATTCATCAGCTGCAACTGTGGATCTAACCAGCATCCTGGTGCTCATTCTTCTTCACAATCAAAACAGTTGTCTATACCCTCAGCCTCCACCACTTCATCAATGTTTCATTTGTAGCATTCCATTATGTCTTCATAACAAAAGTCAGGACCACAGTCCTGAGACTTCTTTGCCAAGATCACAGATCATCATTTTGTTGCTAAAGTAGTGAATATTTTACATTCTTTCCCCAGTTAACCTAGCACCATCATTAGCTATAATAAATATTTCCTTTTTATTGAATATACTCTCCTGATTTTTTTTTTTTTAATCGTCATAATTTCCTATTACCTTCTTGGCCGTTTTTCTTAGTTTTTTGACTCTCATCTTATACATGTATAGGTTACATGCCTGCAAGGGACATTTTCATACCTTCAGTCTCACCACAGAGGTTGAATTAGAAATCTCCATCTGACCCAAACCTGGTCAATTAAACGATTCCAGGATTTATGTAGGTAGCAGCCATCAATGAAAAATTATGTCTTTTCTGCTGGCAGTGAGAAGAAAGTTAGCACCGTACTGCTGGGGTTCAGAAAAATGAGACCACCTCAGTGAAAAGTAGATGAAGACTCAGTTCTGATGAATTCACTAAGTCCCTGAATACAGGTGGATCTGAAGCCTGAAGTATACTTCTGCAGTTTATCATTACATGAACCAATACATTTTTTGATTATTTGAGGGAGGTTTTATTTCATTTGCAAATGAAAGTGTCTTTGATGACAGAATACCTCCCTCCCACCTACCCAGCCATCCCCACATATGTGCTCATATACGTATCTCCACACCCCTCACCCTTTGGGGTTTTATTTCATTTGCAAATGAAAGAGTCTTTGATGATAGAATACTTCCCTCCCACCTACTCACCCATTCCCACGTATGTGCTCATATATGTATCTCCACACCCCTCACCCTTTGTTTGGACTACAGGCTCCACAGAAATAATTTCCTCTTAGAGATCTTAGTTTAGATGTCCACTAGCACCACGCATTAAACATGTCCACTTCTATTCACCCAATTTCCAACTCAAAACTTGAGCATGATCTTTGACTCTCTCCTCTCCTTAGCCCACCCTTATATCCACATCAATCATCCAATCCTATTAACCTACTCCTAAATTATTCCTTGTGCCAACTAATTGTCTTCATTCTCACTGCCCAATAGAGGGTATACCACTATTTCTTGGCTGGATTACTCTTACAGTGCAACTGCCTTCAGGCTATCCTTTGTGTTAGAGCCATAGTGATTTGTCCAAAGTACGAATCTTATTATCACGTTCTGTTTAAGACTTTATATGCTTCCCCAGTGGCCACAGAGAACCATGAACCCAAATTCTCTCATGTGGCTCAGAGGTTTTTTTTTTTTTTTTTTTTTTTAATCATCTGCTGTCTCCTCACCTCTCTAACCTTAAATTCTGTTATTGCCTCCACCTACACAATCATCTTACACACATCATGCTACTTTTGAAGAATCTCCCTCACATCATCCCTCATTGTGGCCGGACTGGCAGGGGGACCCCTAGGTCACAACCCCTCATAGGAAAATACAAGTTTACCAACAATTTGCTGTTGCTTGTGGAGGAGTCGGCTGAGTCCCTGCCTCCCTCCACGACAGCTTACATCCTAGCTCAAGTAGCCTTGCAGAACCGGAGGGGCCTTAGACTTGCTCCTGCTGAGAAAGGTGGTACAATGTTATGTTTCTGAGGAAGATTTAGTTTTTATATCAGTGAATCAGGGCTTGTAGAGAACCGGGTCAGCAGTTATGCAGGTTACGCATAAATGAAAAAACAACAGCTTTGCCTCAGCTGCAACAATGGTGGAAAATTCCTCTAGATGTTTTCTCTGTTAGCCCCCCTTCCTTGGAACCCCTGCTACTAGTCTTGCTGTTTCCTGCTTTACCGTAGGACCTTGTGTTTAAACAAATTTTGCGGTATGTCAGAGAAAGGTTTGACAGTAAGCTATGGTCCTCAGAAGCTCAATACCAAACTGTGGCCTTAAACGGAGTCAGACATAGGACCCAAGATTGGCTCCAGGACGGTACCTGAGGAGGGGGAATGAAAGAACACATCACAGCCTTGAGCACATCAACTCCCCCATATGCCTCACTTCTGGCCCGACACAAACACATCCAGCCTTGAGCAATGCTCACTTCCCTGGGCACGACACAAACACATCACAGCCCTTGAGGTACACCGTTTGTGAAAAGCGCAGGACAATAAGAAGGCTGCTAACAGCATACTTAAACATTACATGTAACCAATTGTAATGCGTAGCTAGAGAAAGCCTTGTTCCTCTGTAACCTGAAAGTGTGTTTCCCCGAGCTTAACAAGAGGCACGCATTGTCCAGGCCTTTGTATGTTGTGGACACGGAGGACCAGTTCGAACTTGCATTAAAGTCCTTGCCGCTTGGCTTTGCTCTGGACTCTGGTGGTCTTCTTCGGGGAACACACGGTCTGGGCATAACACTTTTAGTCCTTAAATGGCCATGCTTCTCTGCTTCAGAGAGTGTCTATGCTATCCTTCCGCTTTAGAATATTCTTCTTACTGCTACCACCGGGATTCTCACATCCATAGGAAAATTTATTCTCCCTGAGTTTTCACTCTTGTAGGACAACTTCCATGACTGAATTGTGCTGAGACCAGCTCGGTCAGGGAGACCCTAACCCAATGGCACTAGAGGAATTAAAGACACACACAGAGAAATATAGAGGTGTAAAGTGGAAAATCAAGGGTCTCACAGCCTTCAGAGCTGAGAGCCCGGAACAAAGATTTACCCTCTTTTTTATTAACAGCAAGCCAGTCATTAGCATTGTTTCTATAGATATTAAATTAACTAAAAGTATCCCTTATGGGAAACGGAGGGATGGGCCGAAATGAAGAGTTGGGTTGGGCTAGTTATATGCAGCAGAAACATGTCCTTAAGGCACAGATGGCTCATGCTATTGTTTGTGGTTTAAGAACGCCTTTAAGCGGTTTTCTGCCCTGGGCAGGCAGGTGTTCCTTGCCCTCATTCCGGAAAACCCACAATCTTCCAGCATGGGCGTTATGGCCATCATGAACATGTCACAGTGCTGCAGAGATTTGGTTTATGGCCAGTTTTGGGGCCAGTTTAAGGCCAGATTTTGGGGGGCCTGTTCCCAACAGAAATGAATGTCTTTTCTGTGTGTCTTTAGCTCCTGAACCACATTTACACGTTGCTATTTTAATTGCCTGTTTATGTTATCGTTATTGATTTCTCTCACCTACTCTGAATGCAAACCACTTTAGAACAAGGATCTCAGTGCCTACAGTGGTGTTGCTTCAAAACTACTTATGTAAATGAGTAAATGAACAGTGATTGAATAATCAGTGATGCCATAAAATTGGCATAGATTGAGTTTTCTGTTTACATAACTATATAAGCCTCTCTCTGATATTATAAGCAGCTCAGGCATGAACAAAAGTAAAACAAAAAAAAATTAATAGAGTGTTTTGATAGAGGAATTTTAGCCCTTTCTTGAAACTTTTTCACTTTTCCAAGCTCATTTGATTGATGTTACATATAAAATTAGGGAAAGGTTTATATCAAGAAAAATGAGGGCATGCCTTTAACTTTCCAAATCTATTTTATTATGAAAACACAGACTTTTTGACCCCAGTTTACATATTCATTTTTAATCTTAAAATAATAAAATTACACAAAAGCTAGGTTGATAGTTCATGAAGAAAATTATGCTGCTCTATGATAACTGACTAGGTGCTTTACACAAGATATCACAGTGGAGAAGCTGTCCCGATAAGCCCTGATGTGAGAAGAAAAGGAAATAGAACAAGAGGAGAAATAAAGGACACTCTGGAAAGAACCGAGGTTTCACAGTAAAATAAGACAATGTCCTTGCTTTTCCTGACCTCTCCTCACCCTACCACCAACATACATGGCCTGTTGTTAATGTATTACTGCTTGGTTACCAAGTATGGTTTCAGTAATTGGGTTTCTTGGCAAAATAAAGCATCAAACATAAGGAACAGAAAATGTAGCAACAAATTAGCAAATTGCTAAAGCCTATCTTCTGTGAATCTGCTTTTTCTCCCTGCCAATCTATTTTTCCTAAGAAAGTCAAAGGAATATTTTAAGAATTCAAAACTGATCAGATTGTACTTCAAACCTTTTAATATCTTCCCATTACCTTTAAGATAAGACCCTAAATCCACAATATGCCTATTAGTCCTACACAACCTGCCTTCTGCTGGCTGCTCTGTGTCGATCAAATGTCCCTTCCCTGGTCTCTTTCCATATTCTGGCCAATATGGAAAAATTTCACTTTTTTGAAGGCACCATGCTCTTTCCTGGCTCAAACCTTTTGTACATGCTCTTATTTCTACCTAAAACAGTTTGACACCAACCTCCCTATTTGCTTAATTAAATCTTACCTACCCATTACACCTCAGCTCATCTCACTTTCTCAAAGTCTCTTCTAAGCTGTCAGAGTGGCTTATGTCACTTTCACCTTGGTTACTCCCTTCCAGTGACCTTGACCCTTTTGGGTAATGCTTATCACTCTTAACAATTTCCTTATTAGATTATAAACTCCATGAAGACAGAATGTGTCTGCTCATTTTCATTGCAGCTCTGTTGACTAGCATAGTGCCTTACAACTACTGGTGGTTAATAAATGTTTGTTGAATCAATAAGTGCATCATTGGGAGGAAGGGAATTAGATGTGTATGTAATTCACATATTAGCTAAGCCTGCTGAGCCTCAGTAATGTTTTGTCATCAATTGCTTTGGCACTAACCAAGCCAAATTTCCTAATCTGTGTTCCAGTACATCTTGTCTCATGGCTCACTAAAAATGTTATTTAAATTGTACATATCCTTATAAATGTCTTTTAACAGCTTTTCTTCTATGTTACTAAATATTCTTTAGCTACCAAAATGCATGCACTGACAACTTTAAGACCATGTAAAATCACTAGTCCTGGATGCTCAAAACCTTTTATAATTGTGGCCACATAGCCCATCTCAAAGGTACACCAGTCCTCTTCCATTTTATTGGCACTTTTTAAGCACAATTTAAAATCATCCTGTATATTTCTGCTCCATCATTCTGTGCAATAGCTCTAGTTTCTGATAGCATATAGCCTCAAACAGAGGTATCAAGACTCACTTGAAAACCAGCCTCACCAGAGAAGTTTAGAAAAAAAGTCTTGTCTTGCTGGGCGCGGTGGCTCGTGCCTGTAATCCCAGCACTTTGGGAGGCCAAGGCGGGAGAATCACCTGAGGTTAGGAGTTCGAGACCAGGCTGGTCAACATGGTGAAACCTCATCTCTACTAAAAATACAAAAAAAGTAGCCGGATGTGTTGGCAGGTGCCTGTAATCCCAGCTACTTGGGAGGCTGAGGCAGGAGAATTGCTGGAACCTGGGAGAAGGAGGTTGCAGTAGGCCAAGATCACGCCACTGCATTCTAGCCTGGGCCACAGAGCGAGGCTCCATCGCAAAAAAAAAAAAGAAAAGAAAAGAAAAGAAAAGAAAAGAAAAGAAAAGAAAAGAAAAAAATCTTGTCTCTGCAGATGTGTCAAAGTAGTAACTTTAATCAATTACCTTATGTCTGCTACACACCCTCTTCCCTTCCAGGAAGGAGTCCAATTTCTTAAGAATTTGCAAATCTGGTTGGGTTAATCCCCAATTTCCAGCCTGGTCCTTTTACTTTTAATTTTTAAAAATTACTTACATGATTTTAAAAGTATAATAAGGCTTATATGGAAAATTTGGTGTATCTGTTCTTTCAAATTTTGTTCAAATTTATCTTCCAACTACTCTTTTAGGTTTTTTTATTTATAGTTCTTTATTTTTAATTTCCAAGTGCTAGCTTTTGTTGTATGAATCTTCCTTATTACTTCCTATTTTTACGTAATATAATTTCTTTTGTTTCTCTTCAATTACATTTTCACAAAAGTTTTCTTCTGTTCATTATCTTTGTTTAAATTTCATACTTTTTTTTTTAATTTTGTCTTTTTCATGTTTGTTTGTTTGTTTGTTTTGAGATGGAGTTTTGCTCTGTCACCCAGGCTGGAGTGCAGTGGTATGATCTCAGCTCACTGCAACTTCCATCTCCTGGGTTCAAGTGAGTCTCCTACCTCAGCCTCCCAAAGTGCTGGGATTACAGGCGTGAGCCACTACTCCCGGCCCCATACTGTTTATTTTTATCTTCACTTTGCTAGAGAGTTTCCTCTGATGTTTGGTGATCATTGGCTGTCCATTCATCTTTAAGAATGGCTGAAAAGCTGACTGGGAGTTTAGTGTCTAAAGGCAGACTTGTTTACTCTGGGCTTCATCACAGCGTGATCTGGATGGGCTGTTTCTTTGAAGAACAAACACGAAGACTGTTGATATCTGCAGATTCCTCTTCATATGCTGGACAGTTATTCAGGGAGGAGTCATACAATGTCCTGCCTGGAGGGAATAAGAGACTGTCTATTAGCTACACATTCATAACTAAATAAGTCAAAGAAGCCCACTGTTTATATTAGCGTTTTACTTTGTTTGCCTATATCTATTGTGATACCTTTGTCTTCATCTTTATATGATGCTACTAATTTTTGACCTTTATAGAAAATAAATTAATCCTTTACTGGAGTATGGGGGGTAATTTCCTTAGTGTGAGGACTATAGGAGTGAATCTAGGGTTTGAGCTGCTGTTTATATAGGTTCTTGAGCAGTCTTCCTCTTTTCAGATCCAGTTGTATCCTGCCCCACGTCAGTGTAACTGTTATTTCCAGTTCCTGAGCTTTGCTGGTCTTCCTCATCATGACTAGCTTACTTTAAAGGTTTCCACTGGCTAAACTTCAGCTTTCTCTGGTCTGTTACATCTGTCATCTCTTGTCCATTTCACTTCAGCTTTTTCCTGTGTACATTGTCATTGCTGGCTTGTGGCGTTTTTGAGATCCTTTTATGGCCACTTTAGTATGGTTTTAGAGAAAATACAGGAGTTTGTGGTCAATCTAGCATAGTAATCAGAACTTTGTAACTTGATTCTTTACAGGAGAGTTCCTTAGACTCATACCAATACATTTACTTAATTCTGGTTAAACTAGTTTTACTTAAAATATTCTGATTCCAAAAAGTCAACCAAGGACAATCTCATCGTTATTTTTAATATTTTCCTCTAAGCAATAGTATTCACACCACCACCATAGCTTGTTCAAGTCAGAATATGCTTTCCAACATCGTGACTAAAATACTTGGACATAAACACACTTCTAAATAATCCATGGGTCAAAAAGGCATTCTCAAGGAGAATTTTTTAAAAATACATTGAACTGAATGAAAATGAAAGTAAAACATATTATACTTTGTGGGATGGTGTTAAAATAACGCTGGGAGGAAAATTTATAGCACTGGAGTCTCACATTGGAAAAGAAGAAAAGTTTCAAATTAACAATAAGCCCCCACCTTAGGAAACTAAAAAAGAAGAGTTAGATAATCCAAATCAGGCAGATGAAAGAGCATAATAAATATAACAGTAGAAAGCAACAAAATTAAAAGCATAAAAGATAGAAAAAGTCACTGAAACAAAAAGCTGTCTCATTGAAAAGATTAATAAAATTGTCAAAACTCTAGCAAGACTAACCAAAAAAAAAAAGAGGGACACAAATGGCCAATTTCAGGAATAAAATAAGGGTTATTACTACAGACCCTGATGACATCAAAAAATAAAGGAATTCTACAAATAGCTCTACCCATATATATTTGAGTACATATGTTCCTCTAAATACACAGATTACCACAATTTACCAATATGAATTACACTATTTAAATATCTCTATAACTGCAAAGAAATTGTATTTGTGATTTTAAAATGTCCCAAAAAGAAATCTCTAGGCTCAGGAGGTTTCACTAGAGAATTTTACTAAACATTTAAAGACATAACACTGACACAATACCTTCCAAAAAATAGAGTAAGAGAAAATATTGATAATTATTTTATGAAGCCAGTATTACTCTGACAGCAAATCCAAGGATAGTACAAGAATAACAAAAAAGAACGAAGTCTAGAGATCAATATTCCTCATAATACAGATTTTTTTTGAATCCCCAAATGAAATATTAGTTTAGCAAATTAGCAAACTAAATCCAACAGTGTATATAATAATTATACACCATGACTAATAGAATTTATTTTAAGCAAAAAGCCCACTTCAATATCCAAAATTAAGCTATTGTAATCAACTATGTAAACAAACTAAGGAAAAAATTCACATGACCATATCAATTGACGCCTAAAAGAATGCTTGAAAATATTCAACACTCACTCATAGTAGCAACTCTTAGAAAACTAGAAATGGTATATTAGCTTGCTAGAGTTGCCATAACAAAGTACCATAGTGAGTGGCTTAAACAACTAAAATGTATTGTCTTCACATTACTGGAAGCTAAAATTCTAAGATCAAGGTATTAGCAGAGTTGGTTCCTTTGGAGAGCTGTAACGAAGAATCTGTTGCCTGTCTCTCACCTAGCTTCTGGTAGTTTGCTGGCAATCTTTGCTATTCATTGGCACATAGAGGCATCTCCCTGATCTCTGCCTTCATTGTCACACAGTGTTCTCCCTGTGTGTCTTTCTCCAAATGTCCCCTTCTTATAAGGACACTAATCATATTGGATTAAGGGCCTACATTGGATTAGAGGCCCCTAATTCAGTATGACCTCTCCTATTTTGGCCGATTCAATCTAAAGTGCTCTATTTTCAAGTAAGATAACATTCTGAGATACTGGGAGTTAGGAGTATGAAAATTTTTTGAGAACACAATTCAATCTATAACGGAAGGAAATTTTTTCAATTTGTGAAGATACATCTACAAACCCTAGAGCTGTCCTCATACTAAATCATTGAAAGACTGAATACTTTCTCTCTGAGTGACAACAAGGCAAAAATCAATAAAAGGAGATAGTAGGCATGCAAATTGTCCCTATTTATAGATGACATGATCATCTACATTTTCAAAACCCTCCTTGTTCAGCAAGGTCAGAAGATGCAAGATCACTATACAACAAAACTCAATTGTATTACTGTATATCAGGAATGAACATGTTGAAACTGAAATTAAAAATATGATATTATGTAAAGTTGCTCAGAAAATGAAATACTCAGGTGTAAATCTAAGATAACATATATAGGACTTGTACACTAGGAAAAACACAAAATGTTGATGATAGAAATAAAGAATATTTAAATAAGTGGAGAGATATACCATGGTTATGAATTGTGAGACTCAATATAATAAAGATGTCAATTGACTTCAATTACAACCTGTTTCATTTATAACATACTCATTACTCATATACAGTAATCATTTGATTTATGTTTTGTAATGATCTTGCATCCTGTGACCTTGCTGAACTCACTAATTAACTTTTGGAGTTTCCTTTTTTATGTAGATGATCATGTCATCTATAAATAGGACAGATTAGTATTGCAGATAGCTGAAAATTGTAATTTAATGTAATTTCTATCAAAATTCCAGCAAAATTTCTTAATAGATTTGAACAAGATTTTTCTAAAATTAATATGAAAAGAGAAAGGAAGTGGAATAGCTACATCAGTTTTATAATTTGAAATAAGAGGATTGACTTTCTCCAATTTTAAGATCAGTTGTATTGCTGCAATAATCAAATCTGTGTGGATATAATGTGTACTGAAAGATGGTTAGAAACATAGATCATTGGAACAAGTCAGTGCACTCAGCAATATCCCACACAAGTGCAGCCAACAGATTTTGACTAAGGTACAAAACAATATAATGGAGAAAGGATAGCCTTTTTAGCAAATGGTGCAGGAGCAATGAAATATACATGGCAAAACTTAACCTAAATCTAAATCTCACACCTTACACGAAAATTAATTCAAAGTAGATCATAGATTTAAATGTATAATGTAAAACTTTAAAATGTTTTTAAAGAGAGAACTTAGGAGAAAATCTTTAGGACCCAGACTTAGTAAAGAGTTCTTAGATACAAAAAGCATGATACATTAAAAAAAAGATAAATTGGACTTCATCAAAAATTTAAAACTTCTATTCTATGAAAGACCACATGAAAACAGTGAGAATACCACTCACAGAGTGGGAGAAAACAGTTGCAAACCACGTATCTTACAAAAGACTCATATCTATAATGTATTAAAAAACTCTAAAAACTTGAAAATAAAAAACACAAATGGTCCAATTAGAAAGTGGACATGAAAAAACATCTTACCAAAAACCTTATACAGGTGTCAAATAAGCACAGAAAAATATTCAACATCAATAGCCATCATAGAAATACAAATTAAGAACATGAGCACCATTACACATTTACCAATGCAGCTAAAATTAAAACTAGTGACAAGGTCAAATGCTGCTGAGGATCCAGACAGATTGAATCTATCATATATTGCTGACTGTAACACAAACTATATAGTCACTATGAAAATTATTTTGTCAGTTCCTATTATTAAGATATTATTGTTATTAATTATATAATATTATTTTTTCAATTAAACATATACAAATAATGTGCCCTAGTGATTGCATTGTTGAGCTTTTCAGCCCATCAAAAAAAAACTTATGTTGATAGCTACTTTATTTGTAATAGCCAAAACTGTAAAACAAAATGTCCCCAAATTGGCAAACAGATAAACAAACTATGGTACATCCATACCATGGAATACTACTCTGCAGTCAAAAGGAACAAATTATTGAATACACAACAAATTGTGTTACTGAAACACTAGGGGTTTAGTTTAGGTTCTGCTGCTCACCACATGGAAAGCCAATCACTGAGACAATTATTGCCAAGACAGAAGGCTTTAATCAGGTGCTGCTGCTAAGGAGACAGATCAGTCTCAAATCCATCTCTCTGACTAACTAAAATTAGGGGTTTATAAAGCCGGGAATAAATATAACTGTGTGTGAGAAAACAGGAACTTGGGAGGGGTAAGAAAGCAATCATGATAAATGAGGTGCCTAGAGTCTCATTCTCTGGATGTGATGTTCTGGTGAGTTTCAGTTCTTTGATACTTTTTGAGAGGCCTGGGAGTCCTGTCCTGAAGAAGGGACTCAGATAAGACAAATATATGTTTTACGCTTTAAGACCAGAAGGGTCAGTTTCTATGTTTATACAAAAAGATCTGTCTGTGGGACTATTGGGTTGACTTTCATTTGAATGAGTTTCAAGGGCATTATGTTGGGTGATAAAAGACAGTCTCAAAAAGTCACATACTGTACAATTTCACATATATAACACTCTTAAAATTATGTAACTATAAAGATTAAATTAGTGGTGTTCAAGGATTTGAAATTGTAGTAAGGAAGATGATGAGTAGGAGTATACAAGGATAAAATAATACTGTGCTTTTATTTGCAGTGGTAGCTAAAGAAATCCAACACACAATTAAAACAAACAGACCGAAGACAGACATGAGACTCTATACATACATTGTACTAATGTCAATCTCCTGATTTTAATATTTTACTTTGATTATATAAGATGTTTATATAAGACGCAACCATTGTGAAAACCTGGGTGAAGGGTACATGAGTCCTCCCCATACTAGCTTTATAATTTATAAATAATATATAAATCATTATTTCAAAATAAAATGTTAAAAAATATATGATAACTGAGGATGGGTATGTGGGAATATGGATAAAATAAGACTGACCTTGGGCTGGGTGTGGTAGCTCACACCTGTAATCTCAGCATTTAGGGAGGCTGAACAGGGAGGATCGCTTGAGCCCAGGAGTTTGAGACCAGTCTAGGCAACATAGCAAGACCCTATCTCTCAAAAATAATAATAAATAATAATAATACTTTAAAAGACTGCTTTCAAGTTAATTATTAATGCAGACAGATAGATACAAGGGGGTTCATTATATGTTATTCTGTTTGATTTTGCATATATTTAGAATTCTTCAAACTAAAAAGTTAAAAAACAAAATTTTTTTAAAAGCAGGAACTATTTATTTATTTGTGTGCCCCTAAGAAACCAGGATAAAATCTTCATATGGTAGGCCCTTAAAAGTATTTGTTGAATAAAATCAGCCTTTTCAGTCTGATTTTCTTCTTTAAAAAGAAAAAGAAATTTTTTATCACCCAGGGTCACTGTAAGAGTTAAAAATCAATATGTATTAGTATCTTTCTCTCTCTCTCTCTCACACACACACACACACACACACACAATAAACAAGGCACCAATGAGTTGTGAGACAACTTCTAATGAACTAATCTACATGTATTTAGGATGTTAAAGAGAAGGAAGGACAGAAAAAAATATTTTTAAAAATAATGACCTAGGTTTTTGAAATTTAATGGAAACTCTAAACTGATACTTCAAAGAGGCTCAACAAGCTAAAGCATAAGAAATACAAAGAAAAACAAAACAAGGTTCCTAACAGTCACATATCTCAAAGCCAGTGATAAAAATAAAATATTAAAAGCAGCCAGAAAAAAATGACAGGTTACCTACAAAGGAATAAAAATAAGATTGTCACAAATATTGTCAAAATAAGTATCGTTGGAAATAATGCAAACAAGAGGATAGTGGAGCAATATTTTTAAAGTAGTAAAAGGAAAAAAAACACAAATTTGTCCACCTAGAATTCATATGTATTGAAAATATCTTTTCAAAATGAAGGTGACATACAAAATCTGAATAGATTTATCACCAAAGACCCACACTACCAGAAATGTTGAAGGAATGCCTGTAGACAGAATAAAAATGATATGAGTTGGAAAAACTGACGTACACAAAGGATAAAGAGCACCAGAAGTGATAACTATACAAGTCAACATATTGTTTTCATACTATTTAAAGTCTTTAAAAGATAATCGACTGACTTATTAAACAAATATAAAACAATGAATCATGGGTTGATAATGTGTGTATTATCAGATACATGTGTATCATTGCCAGATTGGATAAAAAAGCAAGACCTAGTCATATGCTGTCAACAAGAGACCTGCTTTAAATATAAAGACACAGAGAAGTTAAACAAGAAAAAATAAGGAAAAAATCATGTCATGAAACTCTAATCGAATCTATGCTGGAGTAGCTATATTAATATGAAGGCAAATATTTCAGGACAAAGAATATTACCAAGATAAAAGAGGGACACACTATAATTATAATTAGATGGATTCATCAAGGGAATATATCAATCCTAAAAGTATATACAGCTAATAATATAGTTGAAAAGTACTTGAAGCAAAATGAATTGATCAAAGGATAAATGGAAAAATTTATCATTATAGTTGGAGATTACAACATTGCCCTCTTAGCAACTGCTAGAAAGAGGAAACAGAAAATCAGTATGTGCATTAAAAACTTGAACAGCACAATCAAACCAACCTGACCTGATTGAGATTTATAGAATACATCACCCAATGACAACAGCCTATATTATTTTTTTCAAGTAGACATGTAACCTTCACCAAGATAGTTCAAATTATGGGCTATGACTTAAGACTAAATATATTTAATAGTATTAAAAGCATAAAAAACTGCAATTGCTACTAAAAATTAATAACTGGAACTATCAAAAATGTCCCTAGTATTTAGAAAGCTAACACACATAAGAGAAATTGGAACACACAAACTTAAATGATAATAAATATACAACATATGGCAATTTTGGGGAAGTTACAAAAGACCAACTTATAAGAAAATCAATGGCCTTGAAGGTTATATTTTTTTAAAAAAAGAAGAAAGTTGAAAATTAATTAATTAAATTTTACTTTTAGAAACTAGGTCAAATTATTTAAAAGAGCAATTGAAATCCAACATATTCAGAAGGAAGGAAATTATAGAGATAAGAGCAGAAAACACTGATTAAAAAACTTTATGAATTTAAAATTAAAGAAAGAAAACAACAACAAAACTATAGAGAAAATTAATAAAACTGAAAGGTAATTTTTAGAACAGATTGATAAGTGGGTCAACAGTAGGCTGGTAAGAAAAAAGAGAGAAAACATGAACTGCCATTATTAGAAATGATTACACATCCTAAAGATATTAAAAGATAATAAGTGAATGCTTTGAACTTTATGATGACATATACGATAACTTAGGGCAAATTCCTGAAAGACACAGCTATCAGAGTTCATCCAAAAAGAAACGTATCAACTAAATAGACTGATAACTCTTTTTTTTTTTTTTGAGATGGAGTTGCCCAGACTGGAGTGTAGGAGTGTGGTGGCTCCATCTTGGCTCACTGCAACCTCTGCCTCCCAGGTTCAAGCAATTCTCCTGTCTCAGCCTCCCCAGTAGCTGGGACTACAGGAAGACACCACCACACCTGGCTAATGTTTGTATTATTAGTAGAGCCAGGGTTTCAAAATGTTGGCCAGGCTGGTCTCAAACTCCTGACCTCATGTGATCTGCCCACATCAGCCTCCCAAAATGCTGGGATTACATGCATGAGCCATTGTACCCAGCCTAGACCTATAACACTTAAAGTTTAGCAATATTACATAATCTAGTAATATATTAAAGGGAAAATATATATAACGAAGTGTTATTTACCCAAGCAATACAATGTTGTTTCAACATTGGAAAACTAGTTAATGTAATTCACTTATTAATCATCTGT
This sequence comes from Rhinopithecus bieti, assembly GCF_001698545.2. Classification (NCBI taxonomy): domain Eukaryota; kingdom Metazoa; phylum Chordata; class Mammalia; order Primates; family Cercopithecidae; genus Rhinopithecus; species Rhinopithecus bieti. The sequence continues at coordinate 443,962 of NW_016805026.1, forward strand.
ATAGATGCAGAAAAAGCATTTGACAAAATTCAATATTCATTCATGATTTAAAAAATCGCTTGCTAAATAGAGAGTAGATAAGAAGTTATTCCACATGACAAAGGGTTTTTTGAGAAACCTATAACTAGCATCATACCTAATGTGGAAAGAGAATATTTTCCCCTAGATTAGTAAAGATAGTAAATATGCCCCCTTTACTCCACTTCTTTCCTACATTTTACTTAAAGACCTACCCAGGGTAATAAGAAAACAAAATGCATACACATTGTAATGGAGGGATAAAGTTTTATTTGCTGAAGATGTGTTTGATTATGTAAAATATCCTAAGGAGTCTATAAAAGGGCAAAAAATTTTAAGTAAATTTAACAATTTACTTTCTAGATTCAAAATCAATATTCAAAATCAATTGTTTTCTATCTATTAGCAAGTCATAACTGAAAATGATGTTTAGGAAACAATACTGCTTAAAATAGTATAAAAATATGAAATACTTAGGGACACATGTAGCAAAATATATTCAAATTCTATACATTACTAGAAAACATAGCTGACATTAGTTTAAAAGGACAAAAATAACTGAGAAATACTATGTTTTTTTGGAGGTTTAGTATAGTTAATATTCTAATATTTTTCTAAAATAGTCTATAGAATCAATCCTATTTCAAATTTTTAAAATCTATCAGAATTTTTTCTGCAGAATTTTACAAGGTTATTCTGAAATTTATATGAAAATTCTAAAAAATTAGAATAGCTAAAATGGAATTCTGTCTGGAAAATAATACAATTGGAAAACCTGTATGACATAATTCCAAGGTTACTATAAAACTTTAGTAATTAAAACAGCATGATACTGGCATTAGGATCAATATATAAATCAATGAAATGAAAGAGAAATCAAAAATCTCAGCAAAGGAAGTAATGGGCAAAGGACATTTTTTTTTCAACAAATAGTGCTGAAAAAATTGAATATTTCCATACAAAGAAAAAAAAAACCTTGACCCTTATCTCATATCAGATATACAAATAACTCAGGATGACTTTGGGCCTAAATGTACAAATTAAAACTAAGAATTCTAGAATAAAACAAGGACAAAATCTTTGTGACCTTAGGTTATGCAAAAATTTTTTAGATGTGCTACAAAATATATAAATCATGGAAGAAAAAAACGCTAAATTGAACTTTATTAAAATTAAGCCAAAGGCTAGTAGAAAGTATATGCAAAACATATGCCTGGAAAATATTTGTGTCTAGATAATAAATAACTATTACAACTCAACACCTAAAAGACAAAAGTATGAAAAAAATACATAAAGATTTTAACAGACATTTCTCAGACAAAGGCATATGAAGGTAAATAAGCACCAAACAAAATTGTTCAATATCAATAGTCTAAAATTAAAAAGAGTAACAACACCAAATGTTGGTAAGGATATGGAACAACTGGAATACCTATACATTGGTGGTGGGAATGCAAAATGGCACAGCCACTTTGGAATACAGTAATCTTATTTTTTACATATTTACCTGAGAGAAATGAAAGCATACGTTCTCATAAATATTTATATTTGTATTATCTGAAAATTGGAAACAATTCAAATGCCCAATAACTAGTGAATGGATAAGCAAATTGTGATATAGCCATACTTTGGAATAACTACTCAGTAACAAATAGGAACAATCTACTGATGTATGCAACAGTGCTGATGGAACTCAGAAGCATTATACTTGATGAAAGAAGCCAGATGTAAATACTGCATGATGTATATTTCCATGTATTTGAATTCCAAATAATACTGTGCTTTTAATCTGTATTGTTTGTCTTTGTATAGTCTGCAGATGCAGTTCTTGACTCCTGTGAGAAGTAGCTCACCGTGACAAAGCTGCCCTTGCTTTTATCTCTTTGCAAATCAGAGAAGGGGGACATGTTGGGAGCAAGACCCCAAAATCTGGCCTTAAACTGGCCCCAAGACTGGCCATAAACAAAATCTCTGCAGCACTGTAACATGTTCATAATGGCCTTAATGCCCATGTTGGAAGGTTGTAGATTTATGGGAATGGGGGCAAGGAACACCTGGCCAGCCCAGGGTGGAAAACCACTTAAAGGCATTCTTAAGCCACAAACAATAGCATGAACGATCTGTGCCTTAAGGGCGTGTTCCAGCTGCAGTTAACTAGCCCAACCTAATCCTTTAATTTGGCCCATACCTTTGTTTCCCATAAGGGACACTTTTAGTTAATTTAATATCTATAGAAACAATGCTAATGACTAGTTTGCTGTTAATAAATATGTAGGTAAGTCTCTGTTCGGGGCTCTCAGCTCTGAAGGCTGTGAGAACCCTGATTTCCCACTTCACACCTCTATATTTCTATGTGTGTGTCTGTAATTCCTCTAGTGCCACTAGGTTAAGGTCTCCCCAACCAAGTTGGTCTCAGCATCCCATGTCTACAGATATATATATCTGTATGCTTATGTATTACATATACATATAATATATACATCAAATTTGCAGTGTCCAGAGGCTGGAGATTAGGAGATGGGACAAATTGCAAATTGCAAAGGGGCATGAGGAAACCTTTTCAAGTGATGGAAACTTTCTATACCATGATGGTCCTGGTGTTACATGACTGTATACAGTTTCAAAATTCATCAAATTGTACACTAAATATAGATTAATTGCATTACATTTAAATTATACTTCAATTACATACACACACTAAACATATTTATATTTACACTAATAGCAGAGAAATCACTTAGGTCATTGCAGAAGTCAAGGTATTCTGGTGATCCTGAAATAAAGCAGTTGTATAGAGAATGGGAGTAAAGAACATGAATCTGATGTTAAAGATGTTTTGGAATTTAAACTATTCCACAGAATTTGCCAGCCCCTTCTCTCTCTCTTTTCTCTTTCTCATGATAATAAGAAATCCCTCAGCTTGATCTCAGACCATTGATCACATACCATGGTGGCATTTATAAGGAATGGACAAGAAAGAAAGAGTTTGGATATCCATGAGCCTAACATAGCCATTTTCAGTTGAAAGTAGTGAAGGATGAAGGTTGGGCAAAATCACCCATAAGCTTTTTTCATTTTATGGTTATTTGATTAGTTCCATGCATCAGGAAATTCTGGCACAGATTATGTGGAAAGAGGTTGGTTTGAAAACATCCATACATGACTTTGATTCAACCTCCCTTCCCTAACAACCTCAACTTCTGTCTTCAAAACTCAAGTTGAGAACCATTGGTATAAAATCCTGGTAAGATATTCCCAGGTGAAATAGTAAGATCAGTTTTTAGATTGGTGAGTTCTTATAGGTTGCAAAGAATTCCAGTTGGCATGTCTGCCAGGAAATAAAGATACAGAGCTCAGGAAATTGATTAGGGCTGATGATGTTAAAATGGAAGTCTTCAATGTGCAGACAATATTTTAAGTCCTAGAAGTTGAAGAGATCATCAAGGAGATTATTAAGACTAGAGATAAGGATTGAATGCAGTAAATTACCTACAATCAAAGAGCAAGAGAGGGGTTAGCAAAGGAAACAAGTAATAGTGATAAGAGAAGTAGGGGAGAACCACAACAGTGTGATAACATATTTAATCAAAGACCGGAGCTAAAGTGTAAGCCAAAGAGGATTAAATTCGCATGTACTTGATTTACCAAAAAAGGATTCCTCTACCGACATCTCTTCTGTATTAATGATGAAGGTGAAAGATCTTTTGAGGTTTTTTTAAAGGACCACATACATTATTTGGAAAGAGTTGAATGCGTAATAAAGAAGAAGAAGAATGATATTTAAAAGGGAGATTTAAACTAAGGATTTATCCACTCAGTTTCGTGTCTGTAATTTAGTTCCCAAAATATTATTGATCACTGTGCTTTCAAACAGAGAAAGAACAAAATGCTGTCAATTACATTTACAGATATCTCAATTTGAACTTCATTTTAATTGTAAAATGTTGTGTCATTTGTAAACTAGTTTCAAAAAACATTTACTTTGACATAATTATATAATGACTGCTATCAGTCACCTCTTTTACAATTGTTCAATCTCAAACTTAATGTACTATAACAATCAGTAGCCTATGCATCTAAGATGCTTTATTCTTTTTTTTTTTCTCTTCCTTTTTTTTTTTTTTTTAAAAAGAGATGGGGTCTCACTCTGTTGACCAGGCTGGCCTCTAACTCCTGACCTCAAGTGATCCTCCCACCTCTGCCTCCTGAGTTGCAGGGATCACATGCATGACTCTATGTTGATATTTTTAGGTCATACTATCAAAAGTAAATAATCTCCGGAAACAACGGTAGTTGTGCATATATACATAGAGGCCAAATGGTTTCCATTGTAATCTTTAGTCAAAAGAACCAACCTGCATGATCTACATAGCAACATTGAAAGCATTAACAATTCAGTTCTGTCCAAGTAAAGTTTATTTAACATCTAAATGATGCCAGGCACTGTTTTGCCTTAAAAGAAAAGAAGGAATGAATAAAAGACAGTCTATTTCATCAAGTAGCTCACAAAATAGTGAGTAAAGCAAATAACTCACCAACTTCATAATCTGAAAGCTATTTCCATGTGTTTATACTTATTTAGTATTGTGAATTTCAAACAATACATTTTTAAGTTTCTTAGTACAGCTGATTTAAGATGGAAAGCAAAATAAAATTAAAATGCATTTAAAAAATTAACAGGTATAAAATATAGATAATGAAATTTTCAAACTTTTTCAAATTGGTAACATTTATTTATTTGTTTTGAGGCATGGTCTCTTTCTGTCACCCAGGTGGGAGTGCAATGGTATCGTCTTGGCTCACTGCAATCTCTCTCCCTCCTTGACTCAAATGATCCTCCTACCTCAGCCTCCCCAGTAGCTGGGACTGCAGGTTCCATGCCAGCATGCTTAGTGAATTTTTATTTTTATTTTGTGTGTGTGTGTGTGGAGACAAGTTCTCACTATATTGCATAGGCTGATTTCAAACTCAAGTGACCCCCTCCTTGGCCTGCCAAAGTGCTGGGATTACAGGTGTGAGCCACCACACATCGCTAAATTGGTAACATATTTCTGAACTTATTAAAGCATAAGGAAAAGAGGAAGTCAAATTGTCTCTCTTTGCAGATGACATGATTGTATATTTAGAAAACCTCGTTGTCTCAGCCCAAAATCTCTTTATGCTGATAAGCAACTTCAGCAAAGTCTCAGGATACAAAATCAATGTGCAAAAATCACAAGCATTCCTATACACCAATAACAGACAGAGCCAAATCATGAGTGAACTCCCATTCACTATTGCTACAAAGAGAATAAAATACCTAGGGATCCAGCTTACAAGGGATATGAAGGACCTCTTCAACAAGAACTACAAATCACTACTCAATGAAATAAAAGAGGACACAAACAAATAAATGGAAGAACATTCCATGCTCATGGATAGGAAGAATCAATATCGTGAAAATGGCCATACTGCCCAAAGTAGTTTATAGATTCAATGCCATCCCCATCAAGCTACCATTGATTTTCTTTACAGAACTAGGAAAAACTACTTTAAAGTTCATATGGAACCAAAAAAGAGCCCAAATAGCGAAGGCAGCCCTAAGCAAAAAGAACAAAGCTGGAGGCATCACACTACCTGACTTCAAAGTATACTACAAGGCTACAGTAACCAAAATAGCATGGTACTGCTACCAAAACAGAGATATAGACCAATGGAACAGAACAGAGCCCTCAGAAATAATACCGCTCATCTATAAACATCTGATCTTTGACAAACCTGACAAAAACAAGAAATGGGGAAAGGATTCCCTATTTAATAAATGGTGCTGGGAAAACTGTCTAGCCTTATGTAGAAAACTGAAACTGGATCCCTTCCTTATACCTTATACAAAATTAATTCAAGTTGGATTAAAGACTTAAATGTTAGACCCAGAACCATAAAAAACCCTAGAAGAAAACCTAGGCAATACCATTCAGGCCACAGGCATGGGCAAGGACTTCATGTCTAAAACACCAAAAGCAATGGCAACAGAAGCCAAAATAGACAAATGGGGTACAATAAAACTAAAAAGCTTCTGCACAACTAAAGAAACTACAATCAGGGTGAACGGGCAACCTACAGAATGGGAGAAAATTTTTACAATCTACCCATCTGACAAAGGGCTAATATCTAGAATCTATGAAGAACTTAAATTTACAAGAAAAAATCAAACAACCCCATAAAAAAGTGGGCAAAGGATTTGAACAGACACTTCTCAAAAGAAGGCATTTATGCAGCCAACAGACACATGAAAAAATGCTCATCATCACTGGCCGTCAGAGAAATGCAAATCAAAGCCACAATGAGATATCATCTCACACTAGTTAGAATAGCGATCATTAAAAAGTCAGGAAACAGCAGATGCTGGAGAGGATGTGGAGAAATATGAACACTTTTACACTTTTGGTGGGACTGTAAACTAGTTCGACCATTGTGGAAGGCAGTGTGGTGATTCCTCAAGGATCTAGAATTAGAAATACCATTTGACCCAGTCTTCCCATTACTGGGTATATACCCAAAGGATTATAAATCATGCTGCTATAAAGACACATGCACATATATGCTTATTATGGCACTATTCACAATAGCAAAGACTTGGAACCAACCCAAATGTCCATCAATGATAGACTGGATTAAGAAAATGTGGCACATATACACCATGGAATACTATGCAGCCATAAAAAGGATGAGTTCATGTCCTTTGTAGGGACATGGATGAAGCTGAAACCACCATTCTGAGCAAACTGTCTCAAGGACAGAAAATCAAATACCACATGTTCTCACTCATAGTGGGAACTGAGCAATGAGAGCACTTGGACACAGGGTGGGGAACATCAAACACCGGGGCTTGTCGTGGGTTGGGGGGAGAGAGGAGGGATAGCATTAGGATAAATACCTAATGTAAATGATGAGTTAATGGGTGCAGCACACCAACATGGCACATGTATACATATGTAACCAATGTGCACATTGTGCACATGTACCCTAGAACTTAAAGTATAATAAAAATAAAATAAAATAAAGCTTAAAAGTGCACTTATTCTTTTGGAACAGCCAGTGTACCTTGGGATATTTTTCCAGGCCATTTTTGTATCAGTCTAAGTTATGCTGCAGTACTAAAATCTCAGTGCCATGACACAACAAAAATTTATTTCTTGCTCATGTAAGTGCAACATGGGTCACCAGGGGCTCAGCTGATTATGGTTGCTCAGGGTCCCAAGCTAATGGAAACTCCTTCTTGAAACACGCCCCTACAGTTGACCAAACAGGACAAATAGGAGTGTAGTAAATTAAACACTAAGTTCTAAAGCATTTACACTTCACATTTCAATGCCCCGAGCCAGTCACATGCCCATCCCTGTCAAAGGAAATGAGGATAGCAATTGTGCCATATTCCTGGAAAATCAGAATATATGTGAATAGCCCTGACAGCTTCCAAACAACTCCTTTTCTCTTCTTCAAAAATAGCCCTCTTGCATGTGTTATATCTCTTAAGTTATCTTCTCTGATATTCCTCATATATATATGTTTTTCATTATATTTGGTGATATTTTCTCTAACCTATTCTCCATATTTCTGACTTTTTCTGTTGCACTTATTCCATTTTTTCGGTTGTTTCTAGAATGTTTTTCATCATAATGATATTTTGCCTCCCTCTAATTTCTTAAGTTTTATAAGAATCATTTTCATTTTTTTACATGGTCTCATGATCACTTTTTGTACACTTACATGACTCTTTTGAATTTTTTTTCATTTCTTCCTTTTAAGATAAAAACTGTTCTTTACAATTCAGTACTATAGAACTGTATGATTTAACTATTCTTGTGTTATCTAGTTGCCTTTTGCTCATGTCCCTTCCCTCTGTTCTTGCTTGCTTTCAGTTTGTTTTTTTTCTCTATTGCTTTTCAGACATAGGTCCCATGATAATATCTTTCTGAACATTCCTGAACTTTGAATGGTGGTGGAACTTTACATTGAAAAGTTTGGGGATTTATTTCAAACACTACTATCATCAAGTAAGTTATTTCCTTCACCCTAGGAGCAAATGCTCTCTTAGATTATTAAGTGTAGCAACCTGGATCTAATAGTCTTTTAAAACTTCTTCAATCCTCCTTCCCGCTGGGCTATGTCCTTTGGCAGAGAAGCTTCATCATGGACAATAGATGTGGCATGTGCACTACCATGGTTTTTCCTTTCAGTGCTCCCTGTTTTATGATTCTGGGGTGTCAAAACTGATCTAATGGAGCATTTTAATTTTAAAAATGTTGTTTATGTGGAATATAATTTGGGGAGACTTATTTCTGCATGTTCTTTTTTTCAGTCTAGGTGTGCTTCATAACATGAGGTCGGGAATTATAGCAATGTCTTGGTATTAGTGAAGATATTTTTATTTGTCATTATTTGTTATTTTAATAGGTTTTGAGGTAGGAGAGTGGAGTAAAATTGCCTATTACCCACTGCCTTAATTACACATTTTCATATGTATGTGTGTGTGTGTGTGTGTGTGTATGTATGTGTTTATATATCTTCTTCACAGGATAAGTGACCTATTGAAGTCAGAGCTATTCCTTATCTTTTTTTCTCCAGCACTGAACATAGTGGGTGCTCAATAAATATTTTTGAATCAAAATGAATTTAATTTCTATATATTTTATTGTCTACTTTTGGTCACAAGGGGGATCAAGTCATTATGGAAACATGTATTTCGAGATATCACCACTACTAGAAAGGCACATCAATTCATTTTGCGTTGTTTTTGGAAGAGAATCATCATTTCTTACTGCTGAAAGTCAACAGATTTATGTTTCAAGTCAATTTCTAGTGCTTATAAAAAATTTATTTCACTTCTACTAGGCAACTGAAAAACAGAAGCATTCCAAGGGTATTATCAACCACAATATTAAATGAAAGCCTATCACTTCTAGTCAATACCTATAGGAATTCAATTTGCCATGTATACCTATACCTATACTTATATCAGCACTTCTCATGGTGATTACACAAGTGGTACAGACACACTGACGGCCAAGTATGGAAGAAGTTGGAGAGTTTCTTTCCTCTGATATATTAGAGTTCTCCAGAGAAGTACAACCAATAGCATGGTTCTGCTACATACGTGTGTGTGTGTGTGTGTGTGTGTGTGTGTGTATGTATAGAGAGAGAGAGAGAGAGAGGGAGAGAGAAACAAGACAGAGAGAGAGGTGGAGGTGGGCAACAACTTCAAAGTATGCAGGGCCCACTGGAGGCTGGAGACCCACGGAAGTATTGTTGTTACAGTCTCAAGTCTGAAGATAATCTAGAGGTGGAGCTTCCTCTTCCTTGGGTGACTCTAGTCTTTTCTCTTTGGCCTTCAACTGATTATATGAGGATTCTCTTATGGAGGGTAATCTGCTTTTCTCAAAGTTTACCTATTTAAGTGTTAATCACATCTAAGAAATACCTTCACCACTACAATTAGGCTGGTGTTTAACCAAAAACTGTGTACCACAGGCTAACCAAATCAACACAGAAAATTAGGCACCACATCTGGCACGCTTAGGAGAATTACAGATTAGCATCAATAGATCTGGCTTGAAATTCAAGTGCTGCTGAGTCACATTAAGTAAACAAGAGGATTCTGTGCTATTTTATACTATATAAATTGTCCCCTGGAGAGAAATGCAGAGGCCAAAGTCTCAAGTGGTAGTCTTTGTTGTGGTATCCAGGTTTATTATGCTTAATAAATATGTTATTGTAAAAAATTCTTGATATCTTAAGACATTCAGAAAGTAGCACATTTATGGAAAATGGCAACATCATTATTGGAGCTAAGCCTGCATTTATCATCTTAACTCCTTCACTTTAGATGATGGATAATTTAGAACTCACTCTTGAGTATGCTTTGGTTAAATGTTGAGACTTACAATGTTTCATAATCAGCCTGCAAAATGAGTCTCAATTTCACATAAGCTGAATGAGGACTAAAAATCAAGCGACAAATATTAGGATTATCCTTCCATTACACCCCCTTTGAAAAATGACACTTTGCTGCCATATGAAAGGTTCTCTAAGCTTTAATACTGAACAGAGATTTAAAAGGATTAACATCAACCACCTTCCAGTAAACACACAAAATGCATTTCAACATCTAGTATTTCATCTTTATTTGAGTACTTTCAAATTGTAATGCTCTAGTCATGTAGAAAGACTGGCTGGCATTGTCTATTACCATTCCTTCTAAGTTATTCACAGTTCCACAGTGAACTTTTTTCAGTAAGTTTTTCAGGTCTTTTGTTTCAGCTGCTGTTTTTGTCTTGCTTACATTAGTTAGTCAGATTTATGGTGCTGTATGCAGGGGTTCCCACCATGCATGTCATTATTACTAATGTGTCTCCCTTTAGCAAACCATGTTTATAACTTAGCCAATTAGTTGCTTTGCCCAACTCTTTGAATTCCTAGGACTTACACTTCACTGAAATAGCACTTCTTATTGCCAAGGCACTTTGTAAAACACTTGACTGTATTTTCATGTATACCTATTTTTAGAGCCCACAGTGGAATTGAACAGACCTGTTTCTTGATTGTTTATTTTGCCCAGACATTTATTTGGAAGATGTTCATACTTTTTGGGCTTCCACAGATGCCCCATTTGTTCATTCACCATCTTCTAGTGCACCAAATATGGACATGACCAGCTCACTCACAGATGAAATAAAAGTTAACACTTTATTATCATGAAAATAGTTGTAATGTTGGTCCTGTTAATACATAAACTTTTAGTTTCCTCCAACTATGTGGAGTACTATCCTTGCCTTTCAATGACAAAGTATTTCTAATAATAATTTTCACATGAGTGATAATGACTCACTTTTGCAAAGGCAAAAAATGAAATGATTTTATTATCTTTAAAATAAATGATTGATTACAGTGATGATATCATAACCCAGTTTCTTTAGGATGTCACAGATATAGTAAAATTTAAGGGATGCTGAAAACCTGCTTGCTTCAACATGTCTCCACATTAACCTGGTCAATGCCTCATATATTGTCTTGGGTTATTTGACATGTAAAAAAATATATTCAGAAACTACAATGGGTTAATATTCTCATCCATGAATGTATTGTGTCACAACTTCATGAAGCGTTCTATGATGTCTTCAGACAAAGTATAACTTCTTGGAACTTTTTGAGTGTTACCTACATCTACTGTTTTATGGAACTCATTACATAATTCAAGTTTTTGTATTTATTTGTATTATGTCTATCTTACTCAATTTGACTGTAAAGTCCTTAAGGGTAAGGTAGATGTCTGAAGTTTTCTTTAATATGCTCCACAGTAAATAGTAAAGTATTGTGCATACTGTGGTTGTTCAAAAACCTGTTGAATAACTAGAAAAAAAGACATATTAATGTTAATTACCTTATTGGTTTAGCTAGACAATAGAGATATAGGTATAGAGATAAACATAATATGATGGTTAAAAAAAATCTAGGTTGCTGTTATGAATGTTAGTCTCCAGGCAAAGTGATACAAATAATTGATTGAAGTAGAACTTCCTGAATGGCAGAGTAAGGACCTTGCTAAATCCTCTCCATTAAAAACAAAGAAAATTTTATCAAAATTAGTCATTTTGAAACTCTAGAAATTAACCAAAGGCATACAACAAAGTAGAAAATGCTTAGCAAAACAATTAGATTTTTATAACAAAAATAGAGTTGTGGCATTTTATTTTGGGGATACTTACATCCCAAACCCAGGTCCATGGCATGGTAGCTCTCCTAACCATCAGCCTTGCACCCACTGGATGGAGCTGATCCATTTTGGAGCTCTACAAATGATACCATTCCCCAGAGTGTTATCTGTGTTTGACTATACTTAAAGTTCTCTAGAAAAGTCCCATTTCCAGGGCATTGTTGCTGTTTAGCCTGACTTGGGGTCAGCTCAACAAAAGCCTCATTTTCAGGTCATTGTCAAAAACAAATACAATTATCTGCAATAATTAATATTACAACTGCTTAAGTTTGCAGTATCTGTTGGCCAAGAATTTGCAAGGAATATGTAAGCAATGACACAACCCTAAAGGGTTTTGAAAAGCCTCAATCCGTTACTAGAGATCTAGGAGTCCTAGTACTTGTATGCCTGTTTACGTGCTCAGGAAAGACTGAATGGAGCACTATTTATTTATTCACATTGGGTAACTTTGGTGAACTGTGCAAACAGCAAGTGAAAGCTAATGCAGACGTGTAAATCAATTAAACTTTGAAGGTGTGCCTTCATGTACACAGATCCCTTAGAACACTGTGGAAGATTTAGTGGCTCAAGGAAATCTTTTGCCCAATCACTGACTGATCACTAGACTATGCTGACCTGGAGTGAATTCAATAAATACAGTTTTTAAAATACAAGCAATGAAGTAAATAAATGGATAGAAAAATAAATAAAAAGCAAAGATTTCATAGGCTACACACTGTAGGGAATATTTACTCTACAGAATTAGTCTTGGAAAGTCAGTAAATAAACAACAGCAGTAACAGCAGCAACAACAAAACAGCACTAATAAAAGGGAGTTTGATTCAAGAATTGCTACAATATACAGACAATTTCCATTATACAGAGATTTCATACTTTTGAATTTCCCTACTTGCTAAAATCTATATGGAACTCCAAAATCAATACTTGAAGTACTTTCAGTTGTTCACATGACTGTAAATGTACAGAGTGATGAAAGGTTTGAGTACCCAATGTGCAAGTTCTTTGCTGAGATCAAAGATGAAATTCTCTGCATTCTTGTTTTAGCTCTAATACAAAGATGGCCACAGGATTAAGACAGTAGTGGGGCAGCCTCAGTCAAGTCACTTAACAATTGTGAACCCTGTTCCTTGTTTTCTGTTTTGCAAATTGTTTTTTAAAAATTCTACCAGGATAAATTGTTTTCTGTTAAAATTCTAATCTATGTGGTATATATAATATGTGCATGTCACACACATATATGTGCATATATATGTGTGTGTGTATATATACATATACGTATATCCCACAGGAGCTATATTTGTATTATTGCCCATATATACATATATATAGAACATATCAATATACACATGACATATATATTTTTATATATAATATATATCTATATAT
>NW_016805026.1:457413-469339 GCF_001698545.2 Rhinopithecus bieti
ATAAATATATATAAAATACATTATGTATATATATTTTATGTAGGTTTATATACACACATATATACACATACATATACCTACATAAAATATATATACATAATATATTTTATATATATTTGTGTGTATATATGTGTATATGTATATACACACACACACACACACAAATACACACATACATATATCCCACAGGAGCAATAATACAATATTCTCTAATTCTCTATTCTCTAATTCAGCATTTGCAGTAGTAACTTTATAGAGCATAACTACCATAAATAAAGAGAATCAACTATATTATCTAAATTCTTCCTTTCAACCAAAAATCAGAACAGGAAAATAAACAGGAAAGTACTGAACATAACAGAAAAAAAAGACAAACATACAAAGCAGTCCACAGAAACAGTAGTCTTTGAGGGAGTACAGATGCTGCACTAAAAGAAACCATATTAAACCAGGTTCAATTTTAAAAAGTCAGCAAAGAGAGATAAATTATAGAAACACTAACCCATAGATATTTTGGACTTAGAAAATATAAGAACTGCAATGAAAAAATATGTAGAAGGGTTTAGCAGCAGATTCGACCTGGCAGAAGAATCAGTGAACTTGAAGTCAGAAGAAATAATCAGTAAACTTAAATATAAATTAATTAAGATTATTCACTCTTAGGAACAGAAAGAAAAATGAATGGAGGAAGATTAAAGCAACAGAGAACTGTGGGACACCATTAAGTGTTCCAGCATATCCATTAATGGCAGTCCTAGAAAGAAAGGAGTGTGAAAAAGAGATAAAAAGAAAAATATTTGAAGAAATGGTGCCTCAAAACTGTTTAAATTGATTGGAAACATTAATCTACAAATCCAAAAACTCAATAAATAAACTTTGAGCAGGAAAAACTCAAAGAGCTCCAACCCAGACACATCATAGTCATCATGCTGAATATCAGTGACATAGACAGTATCTTGAAAGCAGTAAGATAAAATAACTCAAGTGCTCCTTGATAATATTAATAACTGACTTCTCACAGAAACCAAGAGGAGCAGAAGGTGGAATAACATATGCAAAGTGTTGAAAGAAAAAGAAAGTCATTCAACATTATATATCTAACAAAACTAATCATTGAAAGTGTATTAATCCATTTTCACATTGCTGTAAGGAGATACCTGAGATTGGATAATTTATGAACAAAAGAGGTTTAATTGACTTATAGTCCTACATGGTTGGGAGGCCTCAGGAACACACAATCATAGCATAATGCAAAGGGGACGCAAGGGCCTTCTTCACAAGGCATGAGGAGAGAGAGAGAGAGAGTAGAAAAAGCCTATTATAAAACCATCAGATCTTGTGAGAATTCACTCATTATCATGAGAACAGCATGGGAAAAACCACCCCCATGATTCAATCACCTCCCACCAAGTCTCTCCCTCAACACATACGGATTACAGTTTGAGATGAGATTTGGGTTGGGGACACATAGGCAAGCCATATTATTCCACCCTCGACCCTCCCAAATCTCCCCCCTCTTTTAACATTTCAAAACCAACCATACCTTCCCAGTAGTCCTCCAAAGTATTAACTCACTCCAGCATTAACCCAAAAGTTGAAGTCCAAAGTTTTATCTGAGACAAGGCAAGTCCCTTCTCCCTATGAGCCTGTAGAATCAAAAGCAACTAGTTACTTCCTAGATACAATGAGGGTACAGGTATTGGTTAAATGCTCCCATTTCCAATGGGAAAAATTGGCCAAAACAAAGGGACTACAGGTCCCATGCAAGTCCAAAATCCAGTAGGGCAGTCACTACATTTTAAAGCTCCAAAATGATCTCCTTTGACTCCATGTCTTACATCCAGGACCTGCTGATGTGAAAGGTGGGATTCCATCGTTTCGGGCAGCTTCAGCCCTGTGGTTTTTCAGGATACAGGCCCCTCCCAGCTGCTTTCACAGGCTGCCATTAAGTTTCTGTGGATTTTCCAGGCATACATTGTAAGCTGTCAATGGATCTACCATTCTGAGGTCTGAAAGATGGTGGCCCTCTTCTCACAGCTCCACTAGACAGTGCCCCACTGGGAACTCTCTGTGGGTCTCCCATCTCACATTTCTTTTTCACACTGCTCTAGCAGATGTTCTGTGTGAGGGCTCTGCCTCTGCAGCAAACTTCTGCCTGGACATCCAGACATCTACATACATACTCTGAAATCTAGGTGAAGGTTCCCCATACTAAATTCTTGACTTCTGTGCAACCACAGGCAAAACACCATCTAGAAGCCACCAAGGCTCAGGCTTTGCATCCTCTGAAGTAACAGCCTGAGCTGTATGTTGGCTCTGTTTGCCATGGCTGGGACACAGGGTGCCAAGTCCTGAGGCTGCACAGAGCAGCAGAGGAGGCCCCTGGCACAGGAAACCATTTTTCCCTCCTAGGCCTCTGGGTCTGTGATGAGAGAGGCTGCAGTGAAGGTCTCTGACATGCCCTGGAGACATTTTCCCCATTGTTTTGGCAATTAACATTTGGCTCCTCATTACTTATGCAAATTTCTGCAGCCAGTTTAAATTCTTCCCCAAAACATGGGTTTTTTCTTTTCTATTGCATCATTAGGCTGCAAATTTTCCAAACTTTTATGCTCTCCTCCCCTTTTAAATATAATTTGCAATTTTGAACCATCTCTTAGTTAATGCATAAAACTGAATGCTTTCAAAATAAACCAGGTCACATCTTGAATGCTTTCCTGCTTAGAAATTTCTTCTGCCAGATACCCTAAATCATCTCTCTCAAGTTCAAAGTTTCACAGATTTCTAGGGCAAGGGCAAAATGCCGCCATTCTCTTTGCTAAAGTGTAGCATGAGTCACTTTATTCCAGTTCCCAATAAGGACCTCATCTCCATCTGAGACCACCTTAACCTGGATGTCATTGTTTACATCACTGTCAGCATTTTGGGCAAATCCATTCAACAAGTCTCTAGAAAGCTTCAAACTTTCCCACATTTTCCTGTCTTCTTCTGAACCCTCCAAACTATTCCAATTCCTGCCTGTTACTCAGTTCCACAGTCACCTCCACATTTTGGGGTATCTTTATAGCAGTGCTCCATTTTTTGTGCTACCAATTTACTGTATTAGCCTTTTTTCACACTTCTATTAAGAAATACCTGGGACTGGGTAATTTATAGAGGAAACAGGTTTAATTTACTCACAGTTGCATATGGCTGGGGAGGCCTCAGTAACATACAACCATGGCAGAAGGAAAAAGGGAAGCAAGAACCTTTTTCACAAGACAGCAGAGAGAGAGAGAGAGAGCAGAGAGCAAAGCAGGAAGAGAAAAGGGAGAAGAGCCCTTATAAAACTATCAGATCTCATGAGAACTCACTATCACAAAAACAGCGTGGGGGAAATTGCCCCCATGATCCAGTCACTTCCCAACAGGTTTGTCCCATGACATGTGAGGATTACAGTTTGAGGTAAGATTTGGGTGGGGACACAGAGCCAAGCCATAAAAAAAAAAAAAAAAGAAGAAGAAGAAATCAAGACATTTCCATATAGGCAAAGACTGAGATAATCTGTTGCTTGCCCAACTTTCTGACAGAAAATACCAAACACAGCCTTTTAGGCTAAAAAGGAAGGATATTAGATAGTAACTCAGCACCACACATAAAAATAAAGAGCATGAATAGAGATATGTAAATAGAGAAATATTAACTTTTTTCTTAATTTATTTTAAAGGACAACTGCATAAAACAATAATTATAAAATAGTGTTGATAGACTTATAAAATATAAACATTTAACTTGTGTAATGTGATGATCATACCACAAAGGAGGAAAGAGAAAAGAAGCTCTATTTGAGCAAAGTTTAAATACACGAGTGGAATTAATTTAGTCTTAATCTGAGGTAGATTGTTTTAGACCAAGATGCACATTGTAATCTTCAGGGCAACTACCAAGAAAATAAACCTAAAAATATAGTTTAAAAAAGAAACAAAGAAGAGGGTGAAACAAGATGGTGAAATAAAATATTCCACTGATTGTTCTCTCCTCAGGAATACTAAATTTTATCAACTATCTGCACACAAAAAAAGCACCTTTAGAAGAACTGAACATCAGGTGAGTAATTACAATACCAGGTTTTAACTTCATACTGCTAAAAGAGACATTAAAGAGGGTAAGAGAGACAGTCTTGAAACACTTGTGAACCCAGAACATTTGAGACCAGTCTCAGTTAACTTAGAAAGTTTATTTTGCCAAGGTTGAGGACACGCCTGTGACATAGCCTCAGAAAGTCCTGACGACATGCACCCAAGGTGGTAGGGATACAGCTTGATTTTATACATTTTAGTGAGACATGAAACACCAATCAATATATGTAAGAAGTACATTAGTTCAATTCAGAAAGGTGGAGACAACTCAAAGCAAGGTCTCCCACTAGGGACTTCCAGGTCACAGGTAGGTGAGGGACAGGTGGTTGCATTTTTTTGAGTTTCTGATAAGTCTTTCCAAAAGAGGCAATCAGGATATGCATCTATCTCTGTAAGCAGAGGGATGACTTCGAATAGAAAGGGGGGTAGATTTGTCCTGAGTGATTCCCAGCTTGAAGGCGGGCAAAGTTTCTCCTTCCACATTTCCCACCTTTTCTTTTTAAAATACTTTGGAGGAAGCATTTTACAAGAAAATGAATCTCTGGTCTCAGGTTTCATCTGATCTCTCATGACTAGGACTGTTTATTTCTAGATGGGTAGGTCCTGAAAGCTCATTTTTAGCATGTTGTAAAGTCCCATGTCCTGTAAAGAGAAAATAGTGGAAAGGAAGGAAGAAAAAACAACAACAAACAAAAGAACAATCAATATAAATCACATTACTCTGAAGTCCCCATATTAGTAGGCAGGTATGAAAGTGACTTATATATGTAAATGGTTTACTATTTTGTTTTTTTTTTAAGTTTAAGTTGTCTGGCTTTAGTTCCCAGGGTTTTAAGAAAGCACAGCTTAGCATTCAGTGATTCTAAATACGAAAATAGAGAAAAAAAAAAAAAGAAGAAAAAAATGAAAACACTATTTTGAAGACTTGTAGCCAAGAAAATTAGAATTTGGTCCAAACTGTAGAAAACAATAAAATTAGGGGAAAAAACCAACATTAGGGAAGACTAGAATCTAAAACAGGTGTAAATCATCTTAACACATAATTTTCTCTCTCTCTCTAGATTCCCATTTTACTAAAGATAAATCATGGTAGGGCTGGTTTGCTTATTATAATTGGCCTAATTATTTGTATACAGTGCAGCAATAATAATAATTTTTTTCATAGGCTTTTAAATTGGCTTTGATGGAACTTGTTTCATAGGAGGATCCTCGAATAAGACTTTTGAAAGTCAAGCTCAGCCATGGATTTGTGCCATCAAATACCCATGAGTTGGGTGAATTTCCTCTCCTCTTGAGGTTCCAAGATAAACCTGGGGCTTCTGCACCTTTCAGAAAGTGACATTCTTCAGTTACCACAGGTCAGAAACCCTATACAGGGACTATGTACACAAAATATGAGGCCAGTTTTTCTAAAGGGCTTTATTGGCTGCATAAGGCAAGTTCAATTCCTTAAACAAAAGCACACCATTCCTGTCAAAGCCTTGGTAATATAACCTATTTCTCCAGTCGTGTCCTGTTACAAATTCTTATTGCACTTATGCAAATAACTTATTGTCATAAGTTAAGAATACTCACAAATATTCCAAATTCTGGAGAAATCAGGTAGAAACAAAAATGCCCCAAATTCTGTTCATAGGAGTATACTAAATTATTAAAAGCTGTCAATAGCTCTAAAGAAAAGTTTTAAGACTGAAAAACAAAACAAAGGATCAACAAACATTTTAAGCCAAAAGTCAAAAATATTGGTTCCATCCATGCAGTTAATTCCTGTTCTGCTTGACACTCATGCGCATTTTAGTTCTCCATGAGTCCTGAAAGTATTTCCTCTATTCTGATGTCACAGCCTCCAGTTATTAGAAACCAACATTTAAGAGCACCTGTTAAGAGTATCATAGCTGATTTTAAAACCACTTTCTAAAGAGGACCAAAACAAGACAATGGCATATAGATGAAAATAAAAGTTTTAAGGCAGTCATAGTTAAAAAAAAGACACACTTGGCAAGAAAATTTCTTGATTCTGTGGCACACAATAATTTTAACATAGCAATTATGATTATTACCGATAATGTACACTAAGTTACATCAAAATTATGTGAGTTTTTCATAGTTTGGAACACATATCAATGACATATTTATACAAATACAGCCCAAAGAAAACCAAACACCATTTCATATTTCACAAATGCATCCTGTATAATTTTTATACCAACTAAGCCAAATTATGTCATTTTTGAACTTTAGGGAAGCTAAAGTCTTAAGGGATTAATTAGATGAGAAAAAAACATAATTTTAATTTGATTTTGGAACATTTGCCAAATATAAAAGGTTTAAAACACTTCATATCACAAAACAGAATTACAGGTCATTGCAAAGTCATTTATTTAACCAAAGTGATAATTCAGGGATTTCTAATAAAAACAAAACAAAACAAACAAACAAACAAAAGCAAAGCAAAACTTTCATTCTTTGAGAGAGGTGACTTAATTTTCTGAACAAGAAGCTCTAATAAAACAACATGAAGCCAATTACATTTGTTTTCAAAATTGTGTAAACAATCTACAAAATTTAATCTTGACTGTAAAATAGAACTTTCATAAGTTTTTTATAACTTTTGTAAGCTTTATTAAGGAGTTGGTTAACGCTTCAAGAAAACATTGTTAATCAGACATAGGGGTCCATATACTAGTTTTGCATCAGTGTGCCTTTGACACTAATGATTAATTTATAGAGAAATTGAACTTATTTTATCTTTGAAAATCTGCCCTTACAATCTTACATGCCCACCTCTTCCATGCTAGTCCCTTGGCCTTGAGGAATTGAATAGCTTTATGTTTTTTGTCCTGTGTCTCAGGAATGCAGTTTATTTTGATTGACATCTTCTATGGGGCCTGAAGATTAGTCTTTAATTGCTGTCAGTGTCTAAAATTCAGCAGGACTTGTGGTCTTTTTTAGACAGAGGATGAAAGTCCTATAACTCAATGTTTCAAGGATTTAAAAGCACATACAGGAAAATACATGGATGTAATAATCGTAATTTTTTAAAAAATTATCTCAGTTTTATTTTCCTAAGCAAACCAAAACTTAACAATTATATGACAACTTAATTATATTAAAGTTTTTGTTTTTTTAATATATAAATCCTCTGATTGTTACTTACACCAACCATTCATGATATGCTCAGACTTTCTAGCTTGTCCTGAATATCCCTCCTTTTCAAACAACCAGTTATATTGTTTTAGGACTAAATTTACCACATAAGATTCTTCCTTATATAAAATTATTTTGCTTTAAGCTTTTTTACCACACAAAATACTTCTTTATTTTTATAACTTTCTTTACATCTTTTTTTATTCCTGGTTCCTTTTACCTTGTTTTATATATAACCCTTAAATAAGCTTTTAATTAGACAAAACTCGTTCACTTTAAAAAAAAAAACACGCACACACTTCTTTGTAGCAAGAATGTTTTCCTAAAATATATTTATTGGTAAATGCACAAATAATAAAATATCTGTTAGTTAATTTAATATAACTTTATATTCTAAATTATGACCCATTTGTCTACAAGTATTTATCCCATTACGTTTACCTAATTATTTTATTTCAATTGTTTACCTAGATTATTTATGAAAACTGTGATAGTCATGATTTAAAGTTATGAAGTTGCCATTGAAAAATTATAACCGAGACAGTGAAAAAAGATTTGACCTAACTGACTCCATTTTCTCTTAACCTCCAAGCTGTCCTTGTTGATTCCTGGACTTAGGCCAAACTAACTTTGGGAGGAACTTAGTCTATAGTTTAGTTTTGAAACAGAGACAGTAAGTCATTTCCCAAAACAAGTCTCCTAATTGTCTGTGAACCAGACTGCCTAAAACCATAGAATGAGAAGTTATGATGATCTTACTACATTTAAGCTGCTTCTATTTTTCATTAAACCCATATTTATTTATTAAATAAGTAATAAATAAATTTATTTATTTATAAACAATAAATCTTATTTATTAAAATTACAAAAGCAAAGATTATTCTGATTTAAGCTGGATTTCTAGTTTTGTAACCCCTACGAAAAACTTTGATAACTTATAGAATTTGGCAGGGATAAGTATGAAATTTGCTTGATTAATAAATACAAGCACAAATATATGTTGGCAAATGTCTTAAGACATTTCTTATATTACTTTACAATAATTTAAAAGATAGATTATTTGTTAAAGATTTTACTTAAGTTACTTGAAACTTGAAAAAGCATTTGACTAGCCTTTTCCTTTTAGTATCTGATGTAAGCACTTTTATTTTCCTTAACCAAATTAATTAGAACTCTTTTATATATTTTTAACTAGTAAAACATTTATAGACAGCACATAAATACATATAAAGATGTATTAGAGATGCTGATGGAAGTACATTTTACAGATTTTTAGGGTCTTTATAGGACGCCCTCCTTTTGTAATCTTAGACTTTTAGATTCCTAATAACCTGTTTCATAACTCTAGGCAGTTGTCAGCTAAATAGCCTTAAGTTTGCACATTAAAGGAAAACACTCAGGTGAAAATCAAATAGCAAAATTTGTAACATAAAGTATGGAGAAAAAAAAGTACGGTGGTGCTAGAGGGAGACGCTTTTATTTTACTTTGAGCCAAGTTAAACTAAAAACCCAAGAGTAGCCTTTCTTAAAAACCCAAGAGTAGCCTCTGCTGCAATACCTATTTTAGTCAAAACAAAACAAAACAAAACAAAAAACGTGAAAACAGCCTTTCAAATACAGACATGCACACATACACACACATACATCTTGGATGTTAGTCTTTTAATTAAGCTGACTTTTAGCCATTGAGCTCCTTTATAGTCATTGCTTTTTCAATTTGGTCTGGCTGGCAGAAAGGTGGTCTCATTATGTAAACAAAGCCCCTTTAGTAGTCAAAATTAAAAATGTTTTCGATATAGTTTGGCTCTGTTTCCCCACCCAAATCTCGTTTTAAATTATATTCTCATAATTCCCATGTGTTGTGAGAGGGACACAGTGGGAGATAATTTGAACCACGCAGGCAGTTTTCCCCATACTGTTCTTGTGGTATGAATAAGTCTCATGAGATCTGATGGTTTTATAAGGGGTTTCCGCTTTTGCATATTCCTCATTTTCTCTTGCTGCTGCCATGTAAGAAGTGCCTTTCATCTCTTGCCATGATTCTGAGGCCTCCCCAACAATGTGGAATTGTAAGTCCAATTAAACCTCTTTTTCTTCCCAGTTTTGGATATGTCTTTATTAGCAGCATGAAAATAGACTAATACAGGAAATTGGTACCCTTAGAGTGGAACATTGCTAAAACATACCTGGAAATATAGAAGCAACTTTGAAACTGAGTAACAGGCAGAGGTTGGAAGAGTTTGGAGGGCTCAAAAGAAGACAGGAAATGTAGGAAAGTTCAAAACTTCCTAGAGACTTGTTGAATGGCTTTACCAAAAATTCTGGTTAGTGATATGAACAATAAGGTCTAGGCTAAGGTGGTCTCAGATGGAGATGAGGAACATGTTGGGAACTGGAGCAAAGGTGACTCTTCTTATGTTTTAGCAAAGAGACTGGTAGCATTTTGCCCCTGCTCCAGAGATTTGTGAAACTTTGAACTTGAGAGAGATGGTTGAGGGTATCTGGCAGGAGAAATTTCTAAGCAACAAAACATTCAAGATGTGACTTGGGTGCTGTTAGAGGCATTCATTTTTATAAGGGAAGCCAGGCATACATGTTTGGGAAATTTGCAGCAAAACACACTTTCTGGGACGAAATTCAAGCCAGCTGCAGAAATTTGCATAAGTAGCAAGGAGCTTAATGTTAATCCCCAAGATTATTGGAAAATTGCATCCAGGCCATGTCAGAGACCTTCATGGCAGCCCCTCCCACCACAGGTCCAGAGGGCTGGGGGAAAAAGTGGTTTTGTGTGCTGGGCCCAGGGTCTTCATGCTCTGTGCAGCCTAGGGACTTGCTGCCCTGTGGTCCAGTCACTCCAGCCATGACTGAAAGGGGCCAACCTATATCTTGGGCTGTGGCTTCAGAGGGTGGAAGCCCAGAGCCTTGGCAGGTTCCACTTGATGTTGAGCCTTCAGGTGCACAGAAGTCAAGAATTGAGGTTTGGGAACCTCCACCTAGATTTCAAAAGGTGTATGGAAATGCCTGGATGCTCAGACAAAAGTTTGCTGCAGGGGTCAGGCCCTCATAGAGAACCTCTGCTAGGGCAGTGTGGAAGGAAAATGTGGTGTCAGAGCCCCCACACAGAGTCTCTGCTGGGGCACTGCCTAGTGGAGCTATGAGAAGAGGCCCACCATCATCCAGACCCACAATGGTAGATCTAACAACAGCTTGCACAATGTGCCCAGAAAAGCCACAGACACTCAATGCCAGCCTGTGAGAGCAGCTAGGAGGGAGGCTGCACCCTACAAAGCCACAGGGGTGGAGCTGCCCAAGACCATAGGAACCTACCTCTTGCATCAGCATGACCTGGATGGGAGACCTGGAGTCAAAGAGATAATTTTGGAGCTTTAAAATTTGACTGCTCTGCTGGATTTCAGACTTGCATGGGCGTTGTAACTCCTTTGTTTTGGCCAATTTCTCCCATTTGAAATGGCTACATTTACCCAATATCTGTACCCCCATGACATCTAGGCAGTAACTAGCTTTCTTTTCATTTTACAGGTTCAAAGGCAGAACAGACTTGCCTTTTCTCCCATGAAACTTTGGACTGTGGACTTTGAGGTTAATGCTGAAATGAGTTAACACTCTGGGGGACTGTTGGAAAGGGATGATTGGTTTTGAAATGTGAGGACATGAGATTTGGATGGGCCAGGAATAGAACTATATGTTTTGGCTCTGTGTCCCCACCCAAATCTCATTTTGAATTGCTTTCCCTTAATTCCCACATGTTGTGGGAGGGATCTGGTGGGAGATAATTTTATTTATGGGTGCTGTTTTCCCCATACTGTTCTTGTGGTAGTGAATAAGCCTCATGAGATGTGATGGTTTTATCAGCAGTTTCTGCTTTTGCATCTTCTTCATTTTCTCTTGCTGTAGCAGCACAAGCCATGGACAAGACCCCACAGACACCGAGTTAGTGAAGGAAGTAGCTTTTAATCAGCTGGAAGCATTGGTAGACTAGCTTCTTAAAATCCGAGCTTGTTGAGTGCACAATTTCTGTCCCTTTTAAGGGCTCACGGCACTAAAGATTTTACATGAGAGGGCCACAATTGATTGAGCAATCTAGGGGGTATGTGACAAGGGCTGCATGCACCGGTAATCAGAGTGAAACAGAACAGAATGAGAATTTTCACAATGTCCTTCCATACGATGTCTGGAATCTATGGATAACATTGGTTGTTAGGTCATGGGTTGAATTTTAACTATCAGGTTAAGGTCAGGCAGGCCCAGGCCTGGTTTTGGGTCTGGTTTTGGGTCTGGTTTTGGGTCTGGTACCTGGCGCCGGGCTGCCTGCCTTTGGTTTCACTTCCTTGTTTCTTCTTAAAACAGGTACTGAACATAAAACAGTATAGAACAATATGGGGGGGTCTCTTTGCCTCTTCTCTCATTGCCACTACCATGTAGGGACTGTCTTTTACCTCTCACCATGAATCTGAGACCTCCCCAACCATGAGGAACTGTAAGTCCAATTAAACCTCTTTTCCTTCCCTGTCTTGGGTATGTCTTTATCAGCAGTGTGAAAATAGACTCTTTTCTCTTTTTTTCTTTCTTTTCCTTTTCTTTTCTCTTCTTTTCTTTCTTTCTTTTCTTTTTTTTTTTTTTTTTTTTTTTTTTTTTTTTTT
>NW_016805026.1:469821-519648 GCF_001698545.2 Rhinopithecus bieti
CGCTAGCCATTTTTCTCTCATTTCAGAGGTTTTGTTCCTTATAATTTAGGGCTCCCCTTGGGATTTGACCAAGACAAAGAAACAACAAAACAGTTAAGCAAAATTAACAATGATCACACAAATTATATGATTTATGAGTGCTCTAAGTGTAAGCAGAAATTAACACCAGTGGATGGTTAAATGTTGACTTTAGTCATTTAAAAGGAATTTGCAAGACAGAATCCCAAAACAGTTTCTTACCTAGTGATGGGTCTCAGGCTGTAGACTGCTCTTTACCATCCTAGTAGCAGGAAAAAAAAAAAAAAACCACTTATCTTCCCTGCTGAAAGTGAGCTCAAACTCCATAAAGGAGTTGCCTGCCTTCAATTATTATGGAAGAAGGAAAACTCGCCTTCCTATTGGAAGCAAGTAAAACTCCAATAAAAAAGGAGTTGTACAACAAAATAAGCTTTCCAACTTGACCAAATCTGGTGAGATCCTGGATTCTCTGGAGGGAGTGCTCTCAGACCTCAGCAAATTATCCTATTGGTCTGAGCTCATGCTGGCACCAAGCACCTACAGGAGATTTGTCAAAGGTCACGGGCTTCTCCACTCAGAATCCCTCTGTGGTTACCAAAAATGTAAACCCTGAAAATTTGAGACAGGTCTCAGTTAATTTAGAAACTTTATTTTGCCAAGTAACACAGCCTCAGGAAGTCCTGAAGACATGTGCCCAAGGTGGTCAGGGCACAGCTTGATTTTATACATTTTAGGGAAACACGAAACATCAATCAATATAAGTAAGAAGTACATTAGTTCAATCCAGAAAAGGTGGAGACAACTCAAAGCAAGACAATCTCACTAGGGGCTTCCAGGTCACAGGTAGGTGAGAGACAGATGGTTTCATTCTTTTGAGTTTCTGATAAGTCTTTCCAAAAGATGCAATCAGAATATGCGTCTATCTTCATGAGCAGAGGGATGACTTTGAAGAGAATGGGAGGCAGATTTCAAGCTGAGCGGTTCCCAGGTTGAAGGGGACCAACAGACTTGCCCTGAGCAGTTGCCAGGTTGAAGGGCCCCAAGGTATTTTCCTGTTACACACTGATGCCAACCCTGGTGCTGGCCGCATGGTGTGGAGAGAGATTCTGTGCACTTGGTGGAGGGAGAGCACAATGATTGGGCAACTTTGCAATGAACTCAGTGGTGCCTTGTCACAGTGGAAAGCAAAACTGTGCTGAACTCAGGTAGTGCCCACCTTGGAGGGAGCATTTGGACCAACCTTAGCTAGAGGGATTGCACCCATTCCAGTGGTTGCAACTTGAGTTTCTTGGCAAGCCTTGCCACCACCAGCTAAAGCTCTCTGGGGTCCTAAGTGAACTTGAAGCACCACCTAGGACACAAGGACTGCAATTCTTAGGCAAGTCTTGATGCTGTGCTGGACTTAATGGCCAGTGAACTGGGGTGGTGCATGACGTAGTAAGACACCAGCTGGGTGGAAGTTGGTGAGGACAAGGGAGTGCTTGCAACACCCCTCCCCCAACACCAAACAGTGAAGCTCACAGCAATGAGAGTGACACTTTCTTTTTACTTGAGAAGAGGAGAGAAAAGAGTAAACAGGATTTTGTCTTGCATCTTGGATACCCGCTCAGTCATGGTAAGATAGGATAGCAGGCAGTCATGAGGCACTCATTCCAGGCCCAAACACGCAGAAAACATGTTAATACATACCCTGGGCCAGAAGGGAACCTGCTGCATTGAAGGGAAGGATCCCCTGTTGACAGGATTCGTCACATGCTGATGAAAGAGACCTTGGGACCTGAATAACCAATAGTGATATCCAGGTAGTATGTCATGGGTCTCAGGTGAGATTTTGAGATGTGCTGGTTTCAGGTACCAGCGTGGCTACAGTGGAGTTGAGCATTGAGCGAACTCTTGGGGTCCCTGAGTCCATGCCTAGCCTCTTGGACAGCATTTCTTCACCTACCCCGGGCCAGAGGGAAGTCCACTGCCCTGAGGGGTGAGCCCTGGGCTGGCAGCAATTACCACAAGCCGACTGAAGAGTCCTTGCACCTTCAGTGAATAGTGGTAGTAGCCTGGAAGAATTCTCCATGGGCTGCTGATGGTGGTGGCCATAGGGAGAGGCTCCTCTCCCTGTGGAAAATGGAGGGAAGAGAAAGAAGGTCTTTGTCTTGTGGTTTGAGTTCCAGCTTGGCCTCAGTAGAATAAAACACCAGGTAGATTTCTAAGGTTTTTGACTCCAACCACCAGTTCCCACACAGCATTTCTGAATACGCTCATGGCCTGGGGGAACTTATCCTGAAGGGAAGGAAGCGAACCTAGCTAGCTTCATCGTCTTCTGATTGTAGAGTGCTAGGGCCTTGAACAAATAGCCAAGGTAATAGCCAAGTAGTGGTTACAGCAAGCCTTGGGCAAGACCCAGTGCTGTGCTAGCTTCAGGTATGATGCAGGGCACTTCCAGTGTTGGTGACCACACTGAAACTTGCATCACACTAACTCTAGCTCTAAGTGGCTTAACACAGGGAGGGAGAGACAAATGCCATTTGTGTGGGAGAAAATAGAGGGAAGAGAACAAGAGTCTCTGCTGGGTCATCCAGAGAATTATTCTAGATCTTATCCAATACCACCAAGGTGGTAGCTCTATGAGTCTTCAAGAACCGTGGCATTACTGAGTTTGGGGCCCAAATTCCTTTGAATACCTGGACAACCCTCCCAAGAAAGATGAGCACAGGCTGTAAAGTCCAGATTGCAAACACTACAACAAATACCTAACTCTTCGACGTCCAGCATCAAAATCATCCAGGAAAACATGACATCATCTACAAGCATCAAAATCATCCAGGACAACATGAGATCACCAAATGAATTAAATAAGTCACCAGGGATCAATCCCGGAGAAACAGAGATATGTGCCCTTTCAGACACATACCTGTGTCTGAACATAGCTGTTTTGAGGAAATTCAAAGAAATTTAGATAACACGGAGAAAGAATTCAGATTTTTATCAGGTAAATTTAACAAAGAGGTTGAAATAATTGAAAAGAATCAAACAGAAATTCTAGAGTTGAAAAATGCAATTGACATACTGAAGAATGTATCAGAGTTTCTTAATAGCAGAATTGATCAGGCAGAATAAAGAATTCATTAGCTTGAAGACCAGCTATTTGAAAATACACAGTCAAAGGAAACAAAAAAAGAAAGAAAGAAGAATGACACATGCCTACAAGAACTAGAAAATGGCATCAAAAGGGCAAATCTAAGAATTATTGGCCTTATAGAGGAAATAGAGAAAGAGATAGGAGTAGAAAGTTGATTGAAAGGGGTAATATCAAATAAGTTTCCAAACCTAGAGAAACATATCAATATTCAAGTACGAGAAAGTTACAGAACACCAAGAAGATGTAGCCCAAAGACTACTACCTCAAGGCATTTAATAATCAAAATCTCGAAAGTTAAGGAAAAAAAATGGCCCTAAAAGTGGTTAGAGAAAAGAAACAAATAGCATCCAATGGAGCTACAATACTTCTGGCAGCAGGCTTTTTAGTGGAAACCTTACAGTCCAGGAGAGACTGGCATGACATTGTGGCTGAAGGAAGAAAACTTTTACCCTAGAATCTATATATGGCAAAAAATATCCCTTAAATGTGAAGGAGTAATAAAGACTTTCCCAGACGAACAGAAGTTGAGGGATTTCATCAACACCATACCTGTCTTATGATAAATAATAAAGGGAATTCTTCAATCAAAAAAGAAAAGCACATTAATGAGCAATAAGGTATTATCCAAAGGTACAAAATTCACCGGTAATAGTAAGCATACAAAAAAACACAGGACATTATAACACTGTAACTACTGTTTGTAAACTACTCTTATCTTAAGTAGAAAGACTGAGCGATAAACCAATCTAAAATATAACTACAACTTTTCAAGATATAGACAGTGCGATAAGACATTAAAGAAACACAAACGGTTAAAAAGTGAGGAGACAAAGTTAAAATGTACTTTTTCTTTGTTTTCTTTTTGCTTCTTTTTTAGTTTGCTGATGCAATCAGTATTAAGTTGTCATCGGTTTAAAATAATGGATTATAAGATAGTATTTGCAAGCTTCATGGTGAACTAAGGTAATCAGTATTTGCCAGCTTTATGGTAACCTGAGGTAACCATGGTAATCTAGAAACATATCATGGATATACACACAAAAAAAGCAAGAAATTAAATCATGCTACCAGAGAAAATCACCTTCACTGAAAGGAATACAGGAAGGAAAGGAAAAACCAAGCGAAGACCGCAAAACAGCCAGCAAACAAAATACAAAATGACAAGAATAAGTCCTTATTTATCAATAATAACGTTGTGTGTAAATGGACTAAACACTTCAATAAAAGACATATAGCATGGCTAAATGAATTTAACAACAACAACAAAAAAAAAAAAAGCCACAAGACTCAATGATTTGTTCTGTTGCCTATAAGAAACACACTCTACCTATAAAGGTACACATAGACTGAAAATAAAGAGATGGCATAAAAACAGAAAATAAAGGGAAGGCATAAAAGCAGAGCAGTGGAACAGAACAGAGAACTCAGAAACAAATCTTTATATCTACGCTGAACTCATTTTCAACAAAGGCACCAAGAACACACATTGGGGAAAAGACGGTCTCTTCAATAGATGGTGCGGGGAAAACTGGATATCCGTAGGCAGAAGAATGAAGCTAGACTCTCATCTCTTGCCATATACAAAAACCAAATCAAACTGCATTAAACACTTAAATGTAGGACCTCAAACAATGAAGCTGCTAAAAGAAAACATTGGGGAAGCCATCCAGGATATTGTTCTAAACAACAATTTTATGAAGAAATACCCCACAAGCCTAGGCAACCAAAGAAAAAATGGACAGCTATAGCTTCGCCCAGGAAGGTGGGGCTCCTGTCTGCACCACAGAGCAGGAGGCCTGGGTCTGCAGCCATAGCTTGGGCAGTTGCAGTGTACCTGGGGAGCTCCCACCCCAGTCCAAAAGGGGCGGGACTCTCATGGTCCCATGAAGTGTGCAGCCACAGCGGAGCCTCCCTTCTGCAGCTGGTGTGATGGCAGCAGCCACCACCGTCAGTACCACGTGACCAATTCTGATAATGATATAAGCAAAAGTGATGTGTGTCATTTATGGACTAAACATTTAATAGCCAATTTGAGATCCTCCACTACTCTCCCATTTTTTTTCCCCCAACAAACATTTTAGATGTTGACTGCTCTTTCATACTGTGTTCCTGAGTGCCTACAAAGGCAAATAAGTACACCCACAAGGGAAAGTAGATGATAGAAATGGTAAGATCAGTCATTTTTCATAAAATGAGTTATATTGTGTTTACATAAATTATCTAGATTTGGAAATAACTGAATCTGATTATTTGATTAGCTTCTCAAATAAATGAGCCATATCATCATTTCAAGGGTATATTTACTTATTTTGGCACATACTGATAAAAATATTTCTTAAGAATCAGACTCAAGCTAACAATATAGGATGAGATAAAAGTGATACATGTAAAGCTGGTTTGTTACTCAAACACTAAGGTTTTAACATGTATTCTTCACTTAGTTTCAGCTTTATAAGGACTGGATCTCTGCTGGAACTACTTTCTGGAAATGGCCTGGTTGCTGGTTTTGATCATTGTAAAGGTATCTTCTGTTCGTGGAAGCTTTGGATTAGAGCAAATCTAAATAAACACTTTATATCTAAGCAATATAAGCTGAGGTGGATATAACTAAGAGGAAATTAAACTAATTTAGAGGACTGTTCCCTACATGTATATTTAATGTGTAAATTCATTTCTTGCTTCTGTTTTTCTTCATATGAAGTTGGTTAATTTTTAAAAAATACGAAAATTGGCAGAGACAATTTTATTTTGGTTCCCTTGGTCAGAACCCACTGAAACTAGAAATAAATGAAAAATAGAAGGAAAATTTATATTGTCCTCAATGAAGGAGGAAATAGCTACACACTAAAATGTATGAAGTGCCCCGGCCAACTACATTAAAATTGGCCCAAACTGAACAAAACTTAAAGCTGGCATATAATTTTTCAGATTTTGAGAAGAGAGTTAATCTTTCTAAAAGTGCTAGTCCTATTTAAATATCTTGAATGAAATGGTGAGATTTTGAGGTGTGGCTAAAGCATAGCAGAAATAAGGAGCACTATCACATAAATTCAGCTGGACACAGTATAATAGTGATGAATGCAGAGAACGTAGAGTGGAAAAAGAAACTATATTTACTCCAAATTTTCATTTTCTATGAATTATAACCCTGGATAAGAGAAACCTCTTGAGCAAAAGTAGGATATGTTATGGAAGCAGGGCAGTAATTGCTATGTCTTTGCATCAAAATCCTGTGGTATAAGGGCTTTGTTTTATGTTATCTGACACCCTTAAACATCAAAAACTTTAAAAATATAGTTAAGGAAAAAATTATCTGGGTAAAGGAAACTAAATGTTTGACAAGATGGTTTCAAACCAATAAATCAGAAACAAAATCGTTAACTACCCCAGCTTACTCCCCCTATACCACCCGCCTAATTATATATTTTTTTAAAAAAGTTTTCATTTAAAAATGAGTAATAGGCTGTGGGTGGTGGCTCACACCTGTAATGCCAGCACTTTGGGAGTCCAAGACGGGAGAATCACTTGAGCTCAGGAGTTGTAGACCAGCCTGGCAACATGATAAAACCCCATCTCTATGAAAAAATAAAAAAAATTTAGCCTAGCATGGTGATGTGCACCTGTAGTCCCAACTACTGAGGAGGCTGAGGTGGGAGGCTTGCTTAAGCCTGGAAGGTTGAGGCTGCAGGGAGTCATGATGGCGCCACTGCACTGCAGCCTGGATCACAAAGCAAGACCCTGTCTCAAAAAAAAAAAAAAAAAAAAAGTAATAATTCAAAACAGAGCACAGAATCTAAGCATAAACACTGAAAATACAGAAAGTGTGTCTAAGTTAAAAGCAAATAAATGATCTACATCATATGAGGATGTATTTAAAAAAATAGAAGCATGTAATTCAAATACTTTGTTCCCATAATTTCAAAGATATTAAATAAAGTGTCATAGTAACTTGAATAAAAAAGAAACCCTCAAATAACAGGAAAATGTAATGAGACAATAAGAATATTTGAAAAGGAAATTTATAAATCATGACAACAAATTGAAAGGAGAAACAAATCAATTAAAACATAAAAGCCCCTTTACACTACAGAGGATGTAAATAAAGAGAACACTAGTAACTAGAAAATATAATCAAGCATAGGTTGATAGATTGGAGTAAAACACATATACACATGCACATACACACACACACGGCCCACTTTTGTTAGATTTATTTTAGATACCTTTTTTAGTTGATATTATAAATTGTTTATTTTTTAAAATGGTTATAGTTTTTACTAGAATATTGAAATGTAACTGTATTACTTTTAAATTATCTTTATTGAAATGTAATTTACATATGAGAAAACACTCCTATTTTAAGTGTTAAGCTCTGTAAGTTTTCACCATTGTAAATATAACAAGATCCTGAGACCTTTAAAAGTTAATCATCCTGTCAGCTCCTGGTAACTACTGATCTGCTTTCTTCATTTTAAATACAATTGATATTTTCTATTGTTTCATGTAAAAGGAGTTGAATCCATAGACCAATTGGAAAAGAATTGACATCTTAACATTAAATCTTTCAAATCACAAAAATGGCATATCTCTCCATTTATTTAGCTTCTTAAATTTCTTTCAGCAATATTTTATAATTTTTAATGTGCAGGATTTGCACATCTTTTACTAAATATATTGTGAAGTATTTCACACTTTTAATGCTATATAATTAATATAAATTAAATTTAAACGTCAAATTGTTTATTACCAGTATAGAGAAATGCAATTAATTTATATTTTAACCATATAGCCTACGATTTGCTAAATTCACTTAATGCTTCTCCCTCCAGATCTCTCCATACAGGTACGTAAGACTGCTTGATATTGTCCAACATGTCACCAAAGCTCTGTCCATTAGTTTTCAGTCTTTTTTTTCCTTCTGTGCTTCAGTTTGGATTCATTTTATTGTTATGTCTGCACAGTCTAATTTGTTCTTTATCCCATCCTGTGAATTTTTTATTTCATTTACCTTGTCTTTCATCTTTAGACATTTCATTTGGTTCTTTTCTATACTTTCCATTTCTCTCCTCATTATTTCCTGGTTTCTTTTTAAATCCCTGAGCATATTTATTAGGGCTTTTTAAATTTCCTTGTCTGCTAGTCTACCCTCTCACATTTCTTGATCTGCTTCTATCAATTGAGGCCTCTTCTGGCTATGTTGTATAATGTTCTGCTTTGTATATGTAGTAATTTTTTATTATGTAGTAGACATCATGTGGTTACATTGAAGTTATATACATCTTCTGCAATTTGATGTCTTGCTTCAAAGAATGTTGTGCTTTATTCTAGTAGGCAGGTAACTTACTTGAAAATTAGTTTGATCCATTTAATTCCTGTTTCAGGCATTTTTATGGTATGTTTAGAGTTTTCTTCATTCCAAGCATGCCTTGGTCTCTTCACCCGGATATGACCTTTCTGGGGTTTCTATTGAATGCTTCATTGATGACTGAAGAATCTTTACACTGGTTAGTCGGAGCTCAAATGTTTCCCTACCTTGTGAAAGATCTGAGAGTTGTTCATCTTACAATTCTTTGCCTGGCTTCATTGAGTTTTACCCTATGCATATATAACCTTGTACTCAGCAAATACTCAAGGGGTCTCAATGGCCTTTCCTTCTCTCCCTCCCTCCCTTCCTTCTTTATTTCTTTCTTTCTTTCCTTGAGATGGAGTCTCACTCTGTCGCCCAGGCTAGAGTGCAGTGGCGCAATTTCGGCTCACTGCAAGCCCCGCCTCCTGGGTTCACACCATTCTACTGCCTCAGCCTCCTGGGCAGCTGGGACTACAGGCGCCCGCCACCATTTTTAGTAGAGACAGGGATTCACGGCATTAGCCAGGATGGTCTCGATCTCCTGACCTCGTGATCCACCTGCCTCCCAAAGTGCTGGGATTACAGGCGTGAGTCGCCACGCCTGGCCCGCAATTTCCTAATAGCTTCTACTTGTACAAAATATTGTCTAACAGTTTCCAGCTATCTCAGCTTTGTCTGACAGTTTTTTTAGCCTTAACATATTGACTATAAGTTTGTCTGTTTCCATTATACGTACTCTTTTTAACAACATCTTAATATTTCTTAACATTAGTGTTCCATTATTTATTTAGTTTATTTACCAAAGATGGACTTTTAGGTCCTGTGGCAAATATTATGCATTGACTTACTTCAGTCCATTTCAAGTAACTTAGAGCATGCTTACTAAACGACAAAGGCTAAAAAGTTATAGACTACTTATCTCAGACTTCTCTACAGTTCAGGTTCCAAACAGGCTTAGCTTTCAATGAGCAGATATAATCATATATCAGCCATGCAATCTGGTACTTCTTCTGTTTCTGCTAATGAGCTTGGTTGCAGCAGTATTTGCTTTTTATGAAACAGAAATTACTGAGCCTGATACCTTGCTTCAGAATACCTCTCATTTCATGCCTAGCTTCAGAATAGTCTCATTTCTATAGACTCAGCATAAAGGTTGTTTCTAAAGTCCTTCCAACGAAGTACCTAATTTCCTGAACTAAATTCTTTTCAGCTTAAACTAGCTAAGAGTAGTTTCTGTCATCTAGAATTAAACACAGTGCAAAGGAATTTTGAAACAGAAACTGAGAGCTGCATGCAACAGAAGTCATATATTTTGCATTGGCTTATCAAGTGGAAGATGAAGAGGACTCACATGTTGCATTCTGAAACAATGATGAACTTTGTTATTTGATGGTAAAAAATTAATACAGTTGTTCCCTGAGGTGCCCTGGATGAAAGAGTAAGTGCCAACAATGACTGTAGCATTAGGGGAAGTGGTAGAGACAATACGTAAGATTGAGGTGTGTTGATTGCCTTTTTCGCTTTTAAACAAAATTCTACAATAATATTCATGTAGACAGTCTAACACCAGCCAGTGAGAAGATCTCTGCCTAGTTCTACAATCTAGGGTGACTGAGATTACAGTAGTGTGATTCCTTGAAGAGTTGAGAAGGTCAATTGTTTTAACCCTAACACTGAAGCAGTTATTAGTAAGACTGTAAATCAGTCATTACAGCAAAAGACAGCAGTAACAGAAGCCATAGCAGGAACCCAAAAGCTTACCATCAGAGAGAACTTTATCATCGCTAAGGCCCCAGTAACACTGAATGATTCTCATTTTCCTATTTTCCAAATGAGAGCTTTTATTCTGTTTATCTGTTCCAGCTGCACCATGATAGGTTGGGTATGTTTGGGGGCAGATTGTTTGCTTTTAATTTTAGCAACTGCCAGACCACAAGACTACACATAATCTAGAGACACTGCAGTGATCTCTGTGTGGGACTTTGGAACTGTCTATTTTACAAAAGGCATGACTGGTTCTATGTGTCAGAAGAATGGTATGGCTGAATATTGGGGGAGGCAAATGGCTAGATTGTGGGAGGGACTATGAGTTGTCCCACAAAATCAACTTTTCCCACTTGCTCAGAAATAGACCTTCAAATGTTATTTGGGCACATGGTCTCCAAGAATAACAACTAAATTCTATAGTTTTCTTTGAATCTAAGTGTGGCCTTGTGTCTGTGGATAACTGTTGACCAATGGAATGTAAGTAAAGTGATGTGAAGAACAATCAGATAAATGTTCTCAAAGGGAGAGGGCTTCTTTTCCCTTGTCTGCTAACTCAAACATGGATCAGATGACTGAAGCTGGAGCAATTGCACTGGACCACAGGTAAATCCCACTTATAGAGGGTGGCAGAGCAAAAAGAAAGACAGATCTCTGAGAATCATGGAGTTTTCACACCAGGAACCTACATGAAGGAGAAATAAACTTCTATCATGTTTATAAGCCACTGTTGTTTTGGGTTTTTCTGTCAATTATAGCTGAAACTACCTCTGTCTTTATAGAGTTATTTTCCAAAATTTCAATATTACCCAAAAAATGCTTCAACAAAAAATGATATCTTTAAAGAAATGTATTTGTGTTCATGTTATAAGCATTATTTTTTTGATAGATTCCTAGAAGTGAAAGTCTTGAGTAGATGATGTGTTATTTTATTTTGAAAGATACTTTCTAATTGCCTTGTAAAATGTTTTACCAAGTTCCATAAAAGAGTATGAGAGGAATTGTTTTCCTGTATCTTCTATACAGATTTTTACTGATTTTTAAATTTATTCTATTTGAATATATAATCTTATGCACATATCTCTATTGTGACTAAGTCTAGGAATCCTTTTTTCACACGTCTGTTTTGGCCAACTGTTTTCTTCTGTCTTTTGACAAACTTTCTATAAATTGTTTAGTTTTTCTTGCTGATATGTTTACATAT
Organism: Rhinopithecus bieti; assembly: GCF_001698545.2. NCBI lineage: Eukaryota > Metazoa > Chordata > Mammalia > Primates > Cercopithecidae > Rhinopithecus > Rhinopithecus bieti. The sequence continues at coordinate 481,291 of NW_016805026.1, forward strand.
TCTGGGTATTAATTATTTTTAGTTGTATGTTGGGCAAGTTTTTTTTTCCAGACTGCTGATTATTGTGTAACTTACTTATGATGGCTTTAATTAAAGAAGTATTTATATTTCAGCATAAGTGCCAACATTTTCCTTTCTGGCTTCTGGAGTTTGCTTCTTAGCTAGAAACCTCTAGAGGTTATAACATTATTTTTCTATGTTTCTTCTAACATACTCTTTCAATTAAAATTGTTTCACTTTTAATGCATCTGGAATATATGTATGCAAGATATGAATTAGAGGTCTAATATTTATTTTAAATGAATAATCAATTTTCCCAGTGCTATTTGTTTAATAATACTTCTACATTTCACTGATTTGAAATGCAAGTTTAATTATAGTCAAATTCTTGAATAGGCAAAATGTTTTCTTGGTTTCTGTGTTTTATTAATCGGTTTCTATGCCAATGCCATCCTTTGTGAACTCCTACAATTTTGTAACACATTTAGATATCTAGATAACAAATCTTCTTTTCCAAAAACATTTGGATATTCTCATTTATATACGCTTCCAAATAAACTTTGAAACACATTTTTATCTACCCAGCTGAAGAAAGATTTTAAAATATTGTTAATATTTGAATAAAAATATAGCTAGCCAATTGGAAAGTATTTTAGAATAAAGACATTATACAAATGCATATATTGTTGATATGTTTACACAAATGAAATGCGTATGTCACCTACAGGTTATCAATCTGTGAAAATAATTCCTCAAAATTTTTTAGTTTATAATTCCAAAGAAAAGCAAACCTTCTTTCCCCCACAACTTAGCTGGATCTATATTTAGACAAAGAATTAACACAACCTCAATTCTCTTTCCTTTTCTGTTATTTTCTCTTTTATTGAGACAAGGTCTTGCTCTGTTGCCTAGGCTGGAGTGTAGTGGTACAGTCATATCTCACTACAGCCTCAGCCTCCTGGGCTCAAGTGATCCTCCTACCTGAGTCTTTCGGGTAGCTGGAACTACAGGTGTGTGACAACACACCTGGATAATTTTTTCAATTGTTTGTAGAGATGGGTGTCTCATTATGTTGCCCAGACTGGTGTCAAACTCTTGGCTTCAAGTGATCCTCCCTCCTTGGCATGCCAAAGTGCTGGGATTATAGGCATGAGCCACCATGTCTGGCTCCCAATTCTCTTTTATATATGTCCATATGTTTTAGCGTATATTGAATGAAATTAGCAAATATCAATGTTCTCAGTTTCCTTTGGACTGACGAAAACTGGCTTGAAATTTCTGGGCTTTTTTTTCTGATTTTTTTCAGTGAATATATTGGTATTGTAAAACAATAAGCTACTGGTATTATAATCTAATAGCTATTTTGTGGACAGAACGACTGTGGCCTTAAATTCATGTTGTTGTACTAATAAGAGAGGTGTGTAGAACTGTTAGTAAAATTGGTGAGAAATGCACACTCTGATTATTGTTTGGCTACCATTGTTTTTTTTTTTTTTTGAGACAACGTCTCACTCTGTCACCCAGCCTGGAGTGTGCAGTCATGCGATCTCGGCTCACTGCAAGCTCTGCCTCCCAGGTTCACACCATTCTCCTGTCTCAGCCTCCCGAGTAGCTGGGACTACAGGCACCAGCCACCACATGGTTAATTTTTTGTATTTTTAGTAGAGAGGGAGTTTCACCATGTTAGCCAGGATGGTCTCGATCTCCTGACCTTGTGATCCACCCATCTCAGCCTCCCAAAGTGCTGGGATTACAGCTGTGAGCCACTGCATCTGGCCTACCACTGCTTTTTTTTTTTTTTTTTTATAGCCTCATGGAATCACTGTTTAGCCAGCTCCCATTTCATAGATTCTGTCTTTCACATTACTTGGCTTTTATTTCCTCAAAGTTGAGCTACTAAGTCTCAGGATAATTGAAATCTGAAATATATCTAAACTTTGCCATATGCTAGAGGAGAAAAAATTCACCTCTTATGACATTCAAAACTGAAAAGTTGAGCCCAGACCAGCAATTCAACCAAATTCTTCCCTCCTGGTGATTCTGCCTTGGGATCCTTGGTGTAGTCTCCTGCTCGCAGACCTTAGTTGGAAAGAAATCAATGCAACCGTAACAACATTCCTATGGGGATAGACTTCACTTAATCCAAAACAGTTCTAAGAGTTCAATGTCATTGTTAGTCTTATTTTATAGATAAGAAGATAAAGCACAGAGAGATTGAGTAATTTGACCAACATCACACAGTGAGCAGATGGAAAGGAGGAATACACATTTGACATAAAGATGGGAAGGGATAGGAAGACAGTGTGCCTCGCGGTCTGCACCCCTAACCACCACTTTGTACTGCTTCCCAAAGGGACCAGAGAAAGAGACTTTCAGAGAATATTTCACAGGGACATAGAATTGCACATCAGGCTGTGTGCAATTCTCTCTCTCTCTCTCTGTGTTTTGTTTGTTTGTTTGTTTGTTTTTGTTTTTGAGACGGAGTCCCACTCTGTCGCCCAGGCTGGAGTGCAGTGGCCGGATCTCAGCTCGCTGCAAGCCCTGCCTCCCGGGTTCACGCCATTCTCCTGCCTCAGCCTCCCGAGTAGCTGGGACTACAGGCGCCCGCCACCTCGCCCGGCTAGTTATTTGTATTTTGTAGTAGAGTCGGAGTTTCACCGTGTTAGCCAGGATGGTCTCGATCTCCTGACCTCGTGATCCGCCCGTCTCGGCCTCCCAAAGTGCTGGGATTACAGGCTTGAGCCACTGCGCCAGGCCTGTTTGTTTTTGTATTTTTAGGAGAGATGGGGTTTCACCAGGTTGGTGAGGCTGGTCTCAAACTACTGACCTCAGATTATCCACCCGCCACGGCCTCCCAAAGTGCTGGGATTACAGGCATGAGCCACTGCGCCCGGCCCCGGGCTATATTTCTCTTTAGGAAGATGACCATCTCACTAACTCCATCCAATAAGGGTTCTGTAGGAACTAGCTATAGTATTACAGAAGTGACTGTGTTGTAAAGCATATATGTGTGAAAATTATAATATCTTACAAGTCTTAAAATCGTATGTAAGTGTTTATACTAGACCTTCTTCCTGGAAGTCTACATTTCGAAAGAGCATTTACTCTTCCTTTGCCTTTGGGTTTGTCAGTGAGTGCTAATCTGAACCCATAAAGTTTGTCCAATGGAAACAAATACAACTGCTTCCTCTTTTGCCAATGAATCTGTGACTTGATATACATATAGCTTTAGGCCACGCCTAAAAAGCAGCAGTAGCAGATTATTTCAACAAGATGCAGACAGGTTTAAATGGGTCCATAGGATATTCATATAGTTTCAATCGCTTTACTTTTATGGTCTAAAATTTTAATATGATTTTATAAAAAAAAACTATTATACAGAAATTCTTGCCAATAGATCCAACAAAAAGACTTGAGCAGTTAGTCCAGCTAAGTCATTGCTTTACTTCACTTTACTTCATTAGAAAACACGCAGACAGTTGGTTTGGAGTGAAGAGTTATTTTCAGTTAAAAAAAAAAAAAAAAAACTTATTAGTATGCTCATCTCATGTAAATCCTGTAGAGACCAGATTGAGAACATGTTTTCTCTTATCAGGATCACGATATCCTTTTCCTAAATGAAGCATTTGTACCACAGTGAAAATTCCCCCCTTTCCCTTAGATACCTATGGGAAAGAACTTCTAAATAATGCATTTGTTTTGGCTCAAAGACAAAATCGTGGGTAATCTGAATCTCTCATTAGTTTCACAGTTCTCTGTGGATTAGCTCTGTTTCCTCAGCAAATTTTCCTTTATGACAATGGAAATTTGGGCAAAAATGTGTTTATATTTTCCACCACTAAAATGTTATCTGAAGGGCCCACTCTGTGGTATTCAGGGTACTTCGCTTGTATTTCAGCAGTGGCAGTTTAGGCCAGAACATGAATCGGGCTATGATATTTGGACTGCTTCAATGCTCATTCTAGGGCAGTCTCTTCAAATCAAGACCACACTATGATTGGATCTTCTACAGTGGTCATAAAAAGCTATCTTGGGGCAATATTTTAGTGTGGTTACATACCAGCAACCATCTTCCTTATCCCAGCTAGTGATCTCCAAGGAGCTATGTGATCCGTTTTTGTGGTCCAGTAGCAAAAACCACCACCGACAGAAATATTTCGTATTTTACATGTACGTGAGTTATGCCCTCTCTTCTCTCTTTCTCAGACCATTTTTCCTTTTTTTTTTTCATGGTCTTTTACTTCACTCTATTTCTTTCTGCCAGAATCAACATCCAACATTCTTTTAAGTGTTCAATAATAGATCCCTGAAAGGAAATAACATTCAATATGTTATTAAAACCCTTTATAAATTCTGATGATCCACCATTAATTCAGTATTCTATGTGCCAGGCTGTGAGCAAAAGTTTTTTTTAAGTGCCTTAAAAGAAAGTAAATGACATAGTAGGAATACCAGAGAAAAAGAAAAGTTAAGGAATACTTTTAAACATTATATGCAAATATGGAATTTTAGAGAAATCTATAATTTATGGGAATGAAAAGAGCAAAAACAGCCATTATTGCTTGAGCCCAGGAGGCAAAGTTTGCAGTAAGCTGAGATTATGCCACTCCACTCCAACCTGGGCAACAGAGCAAGACCCTGTATCAAGCAAACAAATAAAACAAAACAACAATGGCAACAACAATAACAACAAAACCCCCAAAGCAATTACTAAATACCTTCTATGTGCCAGGTACAAAATTATATATTCCTTGTAAACCTGTATATGAGAAGCAGCTCATGTATATTAAATAAAACAAATTTCAATAATGAAAAGTCATTTAAAAACATAAGCTAATTAAAGAACTACTAATTTTATGGTACTTCATTAGTGATAATGAAATACCACTTCCAGTATTAGTAAAGCCTCTCCTGTCACCATAATAAAGATGTCATGTACTGTAACACTTCCAATTAAATATTAAGCCTACTGTTCCTTGTGAACACCTGAGTGAGGCAACTGATGATCACAGTGTCTATGCTAAGGTATTTAGAGTAAATTACAGACATACACCCTGGGTTTTTCTTGCCACTTCTTTGGTCACTGTTTCTTCATTAACTTTGTTGATAGGTCTGGAGTCATCTGTAGATGTTGAGCTGCCTAGGGCTGAAGCCTAACAGCCTCTTTTCTCTTGAAGTGACCTTATATACCACTCATATGGTCATGAGCTTCAAAATGTCTATCTCTAGCCCTTACTTCCCCCCTAAACCCCCTGAGTCTCATATTTAACCACTTGGTTGACATCTCCACCTGGATAAATAACTAGACACTCCCAACTTCTCACAGCTGAAACTAATTTCTTGATTCCCATACCCAAGAAAAAAAAAAAAAGAAAACCCATTCCATTCTGAGTCTTGTCTCAATAAATGGTACCACTTTTTATCTAGTTTCCCAACCCCAGAACTGGAGTGAACCTTGGCTCTTTCCTTCTTCTTATCTCTCACATCTCATCCAGGAATTCCAGACTATTTTACCTCCAAAACACCCATCATGGTCCCAGTCCAAAGCAGCATCATTTCTTTCATGGATTACTGCAACATCTTCCAAGTTGTTTTCCCTGCTTCCTGCATCTCAACCATCTGTTATTCACATAGCAGCCAGTGGTCTTTGTAAAATTCAAATCAAATCATAGTGTTTCCTTGCTGAAAACCTTTCAATGACTTCTCATTGCGTGTGTACGAAAATTCAAATGCTTCCTATGTCTTCCATCGCCTGGATGACTACTTCTCCATCCTCTTTTTGTATTACCTACTCCTTCATTCCCCCATTTGCTCATTACACTTCAACTTCTCCAGCCTCCTTTCTGTCCTTGAAATAGCCAGGTCCTTTATCAATTCATGAACCTGGTACTTGGGGTTACCTCTGTGTGGTGAGTTCTTCACAGAGCTCCCCATGTGGCAGATGCCTACTCACCCTTAAGTTTCATCTCAAATCCTCAGAAAGACTCTCCATGAAAATGAAGCTCAGATTCCCTTTCTCTACCCCTCTATGCTCACCCCCATCACATCAGTCTATTGATTTCCTCCATAACACTCCCCAGAACCTGTAATTATTTCTCCATTCACTTATTTGCATGCTTTTTGTTGTCTCCCCAAGTGAATGAAAGAGGAAGGACCTCACCTGCCCTGTCATGACAACATTCCCAGTGGCGAACTTGATGCCTGATATATGTATGTAGATGCTCAGAAAGTATTTGCTAAATAAATAAATAAAACAGGAATTATGGAAAGTAAGAAGTGAATCATCAGAAATGATAGATTGTTCCAAGGCAAAGGGGCTTTAGAGATTGTTTGATCAAACCCACTTACCTTTCCAATAAGACAAACCAGAGAGGTTGTTTTCTAAAGCTGAGAGAGTGAGTGACTGCAATGGGCTCCTGACATTGAGTGCAGTGCTTTCCACTAAGTAAGTGGATCAAAAACTCGATCTTTGGTCAGCTTTTCACTGGATTGTGCTGAAATGAAGAAAATAAGAGCGATATTACATGCAGTTACATACGTCCAACTATCCTTTTTCAGAAAGAACAAGGTTAGCTCGTGTCCTTCTTCCCCTTTTGTGTTTAATATCTATTCTTTATAAAACAATATTGACAGCAGATAACATTTTAAAAAAATTATCTTCTGACAAAGTAAAAACTTTGAGATCTCTCTTGAGTTCTTTTGTTTCGTGTTTTTGTTTATTTCGTTTTGTTTTTTACTTTAAAGAGGCTGACTTTTAAAATTCTGATAATAAAGTATCTCTGAACAAATACAAGTCATTATAAGTGATTTATTTTACAGATCCCACCTCACTCTCTTCCAATCCTACTCCACTTAGGTAAGCGTAAGAGCACCCTGTTGTATCCTTCAATGTCTTCCCCATTCTTACGTAAATGTGTAAATGTGCTCATGCGCGCACACACACACACACACACACACACACACAGAGAGTTTTGACTTGGATGTAATGCAAAAGGATCATGTCATACACATTATCCTACAATTTGCTTTTATTTTTACCTAATGAAGTAGGTAATATACATTGTAGGTTATATGCATTGTAACTGTAGAACAATGCATATAGTTGTAACTCATTCCTTTGATTTTACATAATATTGCATAGTATGGATATCAAAATATATTCAACCATTTCCCTGCTGATAAATGCTCTCAATTTTCCAGGTTTTTAAAATCTACTACAAACAATACTCTCATGACATCTCTATATTTATGTCTATAGATTAAAAACTCAAAATCTCTCTTCCATCTTTTTCTACATTTACATCTTTTCTTCAATATCAGGGTTTCTACCTCTTTAGAATACATTTTCAATAGTAGAATTGCTAGATTGGGGAATCTATATATTTTAAAATTTTAATATATACTGATAATATTTAACCAGCATGGCCTGTCATTGTTCTGTATTCCCAAACATAGTTTTTGTTTTTTGAAACATCCTGCTATACTAGTTTTGTCCTTGTCTGTCAAAGCATTTTAATCACCTCTGGAACACAACAACTAAGTATGTTAGCTGTCTCTCATTCTGCTATTTGCCATTCTGGAGACAGTTCAGTAGTCTGAAAATCTGAGACAAATGTATTTTCATAAGAAATGAAAATTTGTATACAAGAAAATGCCCTCACTTTCTACTCTTTATCTGGCTTCTACTACAGCATTTCCAACCACTTGCCCTACACAATACCCATGTCACTGAGAGCTTTCTTTGTCTTGAGTCCATAAGGATATTCTTATACACTAGGACCAAGAATTCTGGTGATATTTGACAGGGTATGTCCCCATTCTTTCTCTGTAAAGAAGTTAAATATTTTATCTTATTTTTTCTTTTAAGAAATTAATATAGTGTCTAATCATTAGTTACAATGTTCTTCTTTTAGGTAGTTCCCTGAAGACAAAGCAGAAACTTTCATTTTTCAGAAAATCTTGTCTGCATTGGTCACCTCTTCCCATCTGACTACTCTGCTATCCAGGGTGTCAGAGTGCTCTATAACATCTTAAATAAGCTCATTCTCTTGACCATCACTGTAACCCCCCAAATCACCCATGATTAAGTTCATACTCTGTAGAGAAATCCACCCAGTAGTTGATGACCATTCTCTAAAAATGCAATTGACTCCAACTCCAAAGTATAGTGCTTTAATGCTGGTATATGTTGCAAAAGCACGCAAAATGGTGAAATCACCTGAAATACAGTAGCTGTGAGTTGCTACACCAATTTTACATTATAATTTTGCTTACTAAAAATATGTATAAAACCAGTCAAAGTCCTCACCTGCCAGATTAGTGGGAAGTCCAGTATCTTCACTCTGCGTGGTCCAAGAAGGAACAAGGAGGTTGGTAAGTCTGACCTCCATATTCTAGGAAGAGAAAATTGGGACTGCCTTTGGTTCTAACTGCTTTGTGATCTCAGAGGTAATGCTGATGGCCAGTGGATCTGGAACGCTTTATAGCAGCATAGATTTTTCTCCCAAGCCAACCTTAGCATAGGGCCCTTAATGACCCTTCAGGTTGGAGCTTTTAACTGATAACTTTTTTAGGCCAACCCTTTAAAATGCCAGCTGGCCAGAGAATGTTAGGATTAATTCAGGTGTCCATTTACAAACTGAAAACATTGTGCCCTTTCTTGCACAAAGATGTCTATGCTGGAAACATAAAGGAGTCATCACACACTTTTTTTTGAACACTGCAATAGGGTAACCTGGGATACCTTACTGCAATACCAAGTTACCTAGGATTGCAATTCTGATTGCCCCAGAGAGCCGTATAATTTATTATGCCCTATGCATGTGCAGGCGTGCACACACACGCACAAATCAAAGGTAGAAACAGCCACAAAAAGAATGATTTAAGGTAGCCTACTCTGCTAAAGACAGCAAGGTAACTTTCTGGTTATAGAAAGGAAAAAGAAAAAAAATCCAATTTAAATCTCCAATGAAGTAGTTTGCAACATAACAAATAAATCAAAAAAATACTCGTGCACTCTAAAATAATCAAAGTGTGTGAAGTCTAATCAAAACTCTGCTCTTGTGCCTTAGTACAGACTTCAGAAGAGAGTCAATGGTGTTCGTTTTCTTATAAATGAATTTGAAGTTTATTTGATTCTCTAAGTTAAATAATAGCAAAGGAAGGTTTAAAATGTCTGTTCACTTATTTACTGTGGATAGTTAAGTGGTTTGCATCATAAATGCTAATTCAGGAAAAGTAGTCACTTATAGAGAGCAATCTTAGGTTACATAAACAATCTGTGCTGCAATTGGTATTGGATGAATTAAGATATGAGTCTACTGGCAATATTTTGCATAAACAATGCATGTCAGGCAAAGAATCAATAAGCTGTACCATTAATCTGCTATCCCAAATTCCTTAGTTGAAAATGTTCTTCAAATTATTTTTTGTGTGTGCCAAATGTTTTGCTAACATAGACATATTTCTTCTTCCTGTAATCGGCGGATCACGAGGTCAGGAGATCGAAACCATCTTAGCGAACACGGTGAAACCCCACCTCTGCTAAAAATACAAAAACAACTAGCCGGGCGTGGTGGCAGGCACCTGTAGTCCCAGCTTCTAGGGAGGTTGAGGCAGGAGAATAGCGTGAACCCGGGAGCCGGCGGAGCTTGCAGTGAACGGAGATCCCGCCCCTACACTCCAGCCTGGGCTACAGAGCGAGACTCCGTCTCAAAAAGAAAAAAGAAAAAGAAATATTTCTTCTTTACTTTCCACAGAAGGTCCATGATTTTATCTAAAAACAAACAAACAAACAAAAAATGTGCTTCACATTGTCTCATGAAGAAACTGCATTATACATTTTATGGTTTGAGTTAGTCTGCATAATGATTAAAAAAAAAGAATACATTTACATGCCTACATGATATCTTAGAAATTAAAGTTAATATACAAGTTAGAATATCTGTTTTTTAAAAAATGACAAAAATCCTGTCTCTGACCTGGGTAAAGTGGCATCTGGTTGGTGGCACTTATCTCAAATCACACAGACATAAGGTAACCTCTTGTTTATCCCAGTTTGGCTTTTCTTACCTTTTTTTTTTTTTAGACAGGGTCTCACTCTTGTCACCCAGGCTACAGTGCCTTAGTGTGATCATCATAGCTCATTGCAGCCTCAAACTCCCAGGTGCAAGTCATCCTCCCACCTCAACCTCCCAAGTAGCTGACACTACAAGTATGTGCTACCATGTCGTGCTAATTATTTTATATTTTTTTGTAGAGACAAGGTTCTCCCTATGTTGCCCAGGCTGGTCTTCAACTCCTTGGCTCAAGCGATTCTCCCATCAGCCTCCCAATGTGCTGGATTGTAAGCATGAGCCACTGCACCAGGCCCCAGCTTAGTTTTTGTCTGTTCCCATGCCAGGTTCATCCCTTGGACACATGGAAACAATAACAAAAATCCAAGAGCTAGATATTTCACTAATTTTGCAGATGGTTAGCCATTGGATAGCACAGATTTTCTTTTCATATGAGACTGAGTGCTAAGTGGTTGGTTGGACTTAACATGAAAAAGAAATTCATCTTTTCTATTCCCTTACTCTTAAAATACATTTTAAAATTCCACAAAATCCTAGTTTCTGATGAGTAGAAGACAAATCCCATTAGGGAATAGGATAGAGTTAATGTCCTTTTATCAATAAAGAGCCAAAGACCATAGGCTATTTTAAAAACCAACACTGTAAGAAATTTTAGTGCTAACAATAAACTAAGAAGCTAATATGAAATATTTGAAAATATACATAGAAAAAAGGGGAAATGGCTACAGATTAAATAGCAGTGCTCAAATACAAAATAGTATGTTGAGCATGTCTAAAATAGCAAATTAAAGCTGGAATAATAAGTAGATTTAACTCTTTTTTCCCCCTATGAAGCAAGTCAATAGTGATTGTGACTTCTTACGTGCAATTTGGAGGAAGAAAGGCAGTATTCTGTGTTTGGGTGGTGACCATTGTATTCAAGGAAGCAAGCAGTCACTGTGTGCTTTCAAAGACAGAGAGTTATGAATGTCTATGGAAGTCCTAAGTTGGTCCTCTACTGGAAGCAACAGAGACTCCTCCCCAGTCATTCTTGACTGACAGATTTTGTTACTATACCTCAAAAAGGGTCATGGTGATTTTATGATTTCTTTTAATTAAGTTTAAAGCATCACTAAACATAGCACATTTCAAACCAAAAGGGTGAGTCTTCTTATTCTTAAATTGACAAATTACCAGAGTTCTTTCGGGAATTCTACATACTGACTTAGATGGCTTATAAGTAACTCAATCTCAGTTATTTCAGGGCTAAGCATATTTGCTTCTACACCTTCTGCCAATCCCACACAAGGTAAGAGAGCTATGAATTGAGCATTTACTAAGTGCCAGACATGGTGCTAAGTTGTTCACATGTAATATCACTTTATTATTCTCACAACAATATGTGACGAGGACTATTAGTATCTTAAATTCAAAGACATGGAAAATAAGGATTCAGATAGTAATAGCTTGCCTGGAATTACACTGTGGAGCAGATGTTTCCCATCTCAACTACATCATCATTATCCAATCAGTTGAACAAGCCAGAAACCTAGTTCTGTCTCTTTCTCCCCCACCTCCAGCCTTGAATCAGTCATTAAGCCTTGGCAACCTTTCCAATATTTCCGGACTCCATCATTTTCTTTTCATTTACTGTCACTGCCAAGCTCAAGTTTTACCATCTTTTGTCCTAAGGAGAACAATAATCTCCTATTTGGTTGCCCTATCTCTTGTCTCAGACTCTGATCCTTGAACCACCCTGATATTTCCTTCTTTCTCTCCTTTTTTCTTTTCTTCTTTTCCTGCTTCTGTGAAACCTTCCTGAATATTCTGCCTTATAATTCCTTCCCAAGTTTAATTAGTTGCTCATTTCTGTACCAATAGAACCTAGATGTTTTATTATTATAAAACGTATGCCTTTGAGGCACAGGAATCTGAGTGTTTCTACTGCCAGACTGTTGCTCCTACCACCAGACTGTTAATGTCTTGTAGACAAGACCCCATCTAATCGACAACTTCATTCACTCTTTCATTGATTCACTCAACATTTATTAATCACCCACCTTATACCAGGAAATTAATTATTTTTTAATAATGATAATGATGATGCTGAAAATAGCTATCTTTTTGATAACATACTCAACAATCCTATGAGGTAGGTGTCATGCGCGTCCGTGTGAAGAGACCAACAAACAGGCTTTGTGTGGGCAATAAAGCTTTTTAATCACCTAGGTGCAGGCGGGCTGAGTCCAAAAAGAGAGTCAGCAAAGGGAGATATGGGTGGTGCCATTTTATAGGATTTGGGTAGGTAAAGGAAAATTACAGTCAAAGGGGGGCTGTTCTCTGGCGGGCAGGAGTGGGAGTCACAAGGTGCTCAGTGGGGTAGCTTTTTGAGCCAGGATGAACCAGGAAAAGGACTTTCCCAAGGTAATGTCATCACTTAAGGCAAGGACTGGCCATTTTCACTTCTTTTGTGGTGGAACGTCGTCAGTTAAGGCAGGGGCAGGGCATTTTCACTTCTTTTGTGATTCTTCAGTTACTTCAGGCCATCTGGGCAGACGTGCAAGTCACAGGGGATGCGATGGCTTGGCTTGGACTCAGAAGCCTGACAGTGGGTATTGTTATCTTTATTTACCTTGAGGGAACTGAAGATAGAGAGGCAAAAATACTGCTGTGAAGACACATATCTTGGTTATATGTCTGGAACACTGAAAGGGCTCAATAAATGTTAGTTGAATTTAGTTGAAGTTAAAATTAGAGTGGAAAAGCACTTAAAAGAATGTGTCCTTTCCAAGAGGCTAAGAAAGGTAGAAGAAATATAGCACTGATTGAAAAACCTGGACTTAAATGTCAGGCACTTGTAAGATTTGCAGTCTTTGCTCGGTCAATGGTAAGCTACATGAGCTGAAATAAATTGCTTACTTCTGTAAACCACAATTTAAAATCTGTAAAATAGATATTATGAGTACTAACTTCAAAGGTTGCTATATAAATTAAATGTACAAATATGTGTAAAATGCTTACTTAGCCATCAGCTACAAAGTAAGCCCACAATAAATATCAACTATTATCATAATGACTGCACAATAACATGATATGATAGGGGCCAATAATAAGCTAGTCAGTGTAAAATTATTAATTTCATAAGTTAGAATTTTCAACATCATTATGTTTTCTTCCAGTATGTTTGTTTTGTTATTATTGCTATTATTGTTCTATTTGTGGGGAGCAATATGAAGTACAGCATGAGAGTGGCCACTAAACACATATAGGAGTGTCAACTGATGAATTCCTCTAGGTTTCATTATAGTGGTATTTGAAACAACAAAATGTGGATCTGAAGGAAAAATATCTACTAACTCCCGGCATCAAACATTATCATTTGCATGAAATAGGCCTATTTTAAATGTTTTATACTTTAATCCTTCTTTCATAGAATTGCTCTTTCAGGAAGACTAAATACGAATGGAAGTAATTACTGAGTTATGAAACTAGGTTAAATGTCATAGAAAACATTATTCACACCCCAAGTTAACCATCTCTATTGTGGTTGAAATAAAGAACAGAAATGTTTTAAAATAATCCTAGGGACTGTCATCTCAAGGGAGAGATAAGAATTTCAAGCATCTCTGAATATGAAGGAATTTGGGGGATGCAAAGAAGACTTTTAGGTAAAGGATCAATTAGCCTATCTGCCTTCCATGTGGTTTCTATTGTGATGTTAAAAAACAAAATGGCACATTGCCATCTGTGTGATGGGTGGGTGGGCATGTGGCCCTTCCTCCTTTCTTCTCATCAGGTATACTCAACTCCTCACTAGTGGCCAGTTTCTCAATGAGTAAATAAGGCCTGCTTCTTGACACACATTCCACAGCCAAGCCAGATTTTAGGAAGAGGTAAAATATGCCAAAAAATATTCCCAGAAGACCAAGAAGCCACAAGAGGGTCAGGATTGTGGGGAGTGTTAGTGGGAACTTTGCCGAAAATTCAGTGCAAGCTTACTCAATCTTCTCTTTCAATAAACATCCTTAGGATGGAAGCATTCGATGGTGGACCTCTCCAATAATTACCAAACAAATATATTGAGCCATTTGTGGTTTATAGTCTAGGGCTTTATTCTGCTGTATCATCTGTGTATTTTTTTTAATGTTGTATTTCTTTTGGTTAATCTTCCTTCCTCCTGGGAAACAAAACGTTCTGCAATAACAAACACTGTCTGTGGTAAGTCCCCAAAACTCCAATGCAACAGATTGCAAAGCCTGCTGTCCATTTTAAATAGGCTTGCATTGTTTCTCTCTTAAGCTGGTCGTTTTCATGCCTCCAACTCTATCTTACATATGTGTCATTTTTCTCTGGTCACCAATCATCAATTGCTCCTTGGAAAATATGCTTCACTATGCACAGCAAATGTTTTCTCCAAACAAAATTCACAACCCTCGTTGACTTGTAGAAATTTATTGACATCCCAGTAATTTTGAAACTGAGTTATTTTTTGTCACTGCTTTCCTTATGTCCAAGTCTCTAAAAAATCTTCTAAATATATAAGTATTTTGAACTCAAAGAAAGCTGTAGAGAAAAACATAACTATTTGAACACTGTATATCTTCCTGGATATACTAGTCAGACTTCATTAGAAGTACTTTTTACTTAGTAGAAATTCACTTATGAAAATGCAGAATGCAAGAAATTAATTGACTGATTTCCAGACTCACTAAAAAACCCAGATGCTCTTAAAGACAGTTCCACAGTACCTACAGGTGCAAGACATATTATACAGTACAGTGACTGACTCTGAGAAGCACTAGGGAGTGGATGGGACTCTGGCTATGGTGGCTTTTGTCTCAATTTGCCTAGAGCCAGATCTGATGTATGCCTGTTGTTCTGGCATAATTATCGACACTACGCCTATCATTTTCAATGTACCCTAATTTTGTGATAAATCATATGGTTATCCTAAATGAAAAACTAGAGGGCATATGTTCTACCCAAAGAAACAAAAGGCTTTACTTGGTTCTTGCCCAGCATTGTTACATAGGAATAAAGACTTGTGCTTTTTCAAAAGAAGCCACATTTAGACTTTAGGTAGACTCCTACAGTGTTTAGCGTTAGCTAAGATGACTTATTTTTCTTTGTCATTACTTTGTAGGTTAAAACTTATTTGAATGACAGATTTCCCCATACATCACTGGTTTAAAACTTCTTTTGGTCTAGAACTTCTACATTTTGGGGGCTTCTGTACCACTATTTTCTTTTCCATTTCATCAGTTGGAGTGCCTGGCTCCACTTAGGATATTCATGTGTACATTGGAGCTCAGGCTAAATAGGTACTGTTTGAATGCTACTAAAGGAGGCACCCATCATCGGTTAGGAAAGTTGGAAACAGAGCGAGTGATAAACTCAGGCTTAATTAACTGATTTGCTCACATCTGTATTTAAACCATTTTCCATTGCCAAAAATAACATTCACTGAGCAACTGCTGTGTGCCAGGCACTAGTCCAGGTATTTAATCTACATTATCTAGTCCAAGTATTTAATCTACATTATCATGACGTTACTCATCACAACAATGAAATGGCATTGACATCGTGATTCCATGAAATTAAATGGAGGCTCAGAAAATCTATGTGATTAGACCAAGGTCACATGGCTAATAAGTGATTGAACAGCCAGGATTAACACCTAAGTCTTTCTGGCTCCAAATCCCATACTCTCTCCACTGTACTCAAATTCTTTGCTAGACAAAAATTGACAACTTCAGCCTTTAGCTTTTCCTCTTATGCAAATACGTTTGCTCCAAATTGTAGAATCTCTATTGATGAAAATATCTATTAGAGAAGTTAATAAATATAAGGAATAAAACAACCAATAAGTGGTGACAAATGAATATGGATGTCTATTTAGCAATGTCAAGGTAGATTAACAGTTCTAGAAAACACAGCCTTATACTAAAAATAACAAATTGTTGTCTGCACAGTAGAATAAGTATGTGATATTGGTAATTGTCTTTAGCCAAATGCTTTACAAGCTGAGTATGAAATAGGGATTCGTATACAAGTATTTTTTGAGGGACAATCTTTTGAGGAATTGCTCTTAAGGGAAAACTATAAGGTTTGAAAACAGCAAGATAAGGTAGGGGAATAGCTAAGGCAAAAAAATGAGCTTTTAGAAGTCTGGTCTCCTGATTTTATATGGAGTTCTTGAGCTAGATTGTGTCACAGAGGCTGCCCTGCCTAAAGGCAAGAGGGCTAATATCGTTTGGCTCCGTGTCCCCACCCAAATCTCACTTTGAATTGTAATCCCCATAATTCCCACCTGTCAAGGGTGGGACCAGGTAAAGGTAATTGGACGATGTGGGCAGTTTCCTCATGCCGTTCTCATGATAGTGAGTGAGTTCTCATGAGATCTGATGGTTTTATAAGCATCTGGCATTTCCCCTGCTTGCACTCACTTCATTCTGCCGCCCTGTGAAGAAGGTGCTTGTTTCTCCTTCACCTTCCACCATGATTGCAAGTTTCCTGAGACCTCCCCAGCCATGCAGAACTGTAAGTCAACTAAACCTCTTTCCTTTATAAATTACCCAGTCTCTGGGATTTCTTCATAGCAGTGTCAGAACGAACTGACGCAAGGGCTAAGCTATCACACCTCTGTATCATGAATCTGAGGCTACCTGCCTCCTGTGCATCTCCTGAAAACCAAGGTGTAAAACCATGGCAGTCCAACAGAGGATACAGGTGTGTGCCTTTAGCAGCTAGTACCTACACAACCAGGTAAATGGAAACTGGAAGGAGGTGGACATAAGCGGAGAAGGCAGTATCTACTGAAAGCATCTGTTACAGCTATTATATGGTAGAGATTTTGATACATTACTGTCTCTTTATAATATTTTCATTTCATAGTATTTTAAATTAAAGAGACTATTGTTACCTTTACAAGGTTGTATTTTCTTCTTGAATAAGTGGTTTTCAAAGTTTGCTGAATTCTTATGATCTTTTGTTGTCTCCAGTGGCCAAATTTTCCCCTCCCTCCATCCATTTTAGCTCCAGGGAAATACATAACAGATGATGATCAATGTGCAAAATAAATTATCAGACTCTGATTCCTTTCTTTTAAACACATTTATTATCACATATTACAGTACAACAGTACAACTCAGCCAGTCCCTTGGAGATTATAATATTTGGTTACATCATATTACATAAGTGAAAAAAATTACTGTCAAGTGTGGAGAAAATAATTCCTCATTTCCCTTAATAAGAAGATATCCTTACAGGAGAAAAGCTTTTCAAAATAATACCATAGCAATTTTATGTGCATATTGTTTCAGTGACAAGTATTATATTAATAGTAATAGTTACAGGACCTTTAATGAGTATTTTGTTATATGTTTCACACATATTATCTTAAATGCATACTATATTATAATAACCATGAGCTTTTTAAATTCAGAAGTCTCATCTTATACATATTTTCTTCAATAAAAAGCAAAGAAGTAGATAGTTAATAAATGGTTGCTATATTTTGGCAAGACAAAATATTTGCTCCATAATATTTGATTTTTTTCAGATTGTCACCAATCTCCCTGCTTACATAAAACCTTTGAACTGGAGGCCAGCATAACTGTTGGCAATTCAAAACCGATTGTGGAGAGCCTCTTAGCAAGAAAATTGCTTGTTTCACAACCCACCAAGGGTGAAGAAACTTTTTCTCATGTTAACCATTTGTGGGATGGAAAATCTCAGAAATACAGTCTGTATTAAAATGTTTTCAAGCATAACCTTACAAATGAGAACTAAAATCTAAACTTTTTTTTATCCAGCTTATAATAAACTAAGAACATATAAATTTGCACTTATGAAAAGTTAGTTGAAGGTTTCTTACTCACCAAATGGGCCTTTCACCGTAAGTCAAAGGCAGCTTTCTATATTCTTGGTCTATTAGTCCATTGTCGCACTGCTATAAAGAACTACCTGAGACTGGGAAATTTATAAAGAAAAGAGGTTTAGGCTGGGTATGGTGGCTTACAACTGTAATTCCAGCACTTTGGGAAGCTGAAGCGGATGGATTACTTCAAGTCAAGAGTTCGATACCAGCCTGACCATTATGACAAAACTCTGTCTCTACTGAAAATACAAAAATTAACCAGGTGGCGTTCCTGTAGTCCCAGCTACTTGGGAGGCTGAGGTGGGAGAATTACTTGAACCTGGGAGGCAGACGTTGTAGTGAGCTGAGACTGTACTACTGCACTCCAGCCTAGGTGACAGAGTCAGACCCTATCTCAGGGGGGAAAAAAAAGAAAAAATAAAAGAAGAGACATTTAATTGACTAACAGTTCCACATGGTTGGGGAGGCCTCAGGAAACTTACAATCATGGCAGAAGGCAAAGGGGAAGCACGGAACATCTTACGTGGAAGCAGGAGAGACAGAGCAAGTGGGGAAGTGCCACGCTCTTGCACCATCAGATCTCGTAAGAACTCACTCACTATCACAAGAACAGCATGGGGAAATCTGCCCCCATGATCGAATCACCTCTCACTGGATGCCTCCCCTGGCATGTGGGGATTACAGTTTAACATGAGATTTGGGTAGGGACACAGAACCAAACAATGTCACTCAGTGTTAGATTTTTGAATGAGTTCCTGCAAAGTTTAGGAATGAAGAGAATGAAGATCCATATGATGACTCAAATGTACCCTAATTGTCTACCCACCCCTAATATCTAATCCTCATTCTAATACAATCAGCAGACCAGAAAGCGTCCAAAAAGCAGATAAGCAGGTATGTCCATTCTTTCTGCAAGATGACTGTTTCCCAAGTTTTTCTTCAGAATGTAGTGTGTGTGTGTGTGTGTGTGTGTGTGTGTGTGTGTGTGTAAAATCTTCGTTCTTTTCACTGTGCTGAAACTTTGATTTGGGAAATATATCCTACTCTCCCAATCCCTGCCTCCTCAGAATCAATAGCACCTTCTTATCCACTATCAGTGCGAGAGATTGTGTGGTGCTCTAGTTTCTATTGCCCACAATTATAAAAACAATAATTATAATATTCCCTTTTCAAATTTAAAAGTGTAATATTAAATAAACTTGCAAATTACATATGCTATCCCTTCAGAAATGTTAAAAAATCCATCCTCCTCTTGAGAAACACTGCTTTCAGTTTTCAAATGAGAAACATCATTAAATCTACTTAGTGATTAAAAGTAAATGAATATGACCATTATTTCCTTGTCGAAGAAATCACAGAATTTGAGATGCAGACAATATAAGACACATGCAAGTTTTCAGAGAATAAGCAGCCCCTTACCTGGGATTAATTGATGGTATTTCTGAGATTAGTAGCAAGGATGGGAAACACAATTCCGGATTTATCTACAAAAGGCTATCTAACCACAGCCTATCCCATCTCTATAGTAGAGATGGGATAGATGAGGGAATGAGGCTCAAGAATGAGGTAAGAATGTTCATTTAGTTTTTTATTACATAAGAAAAATCTAAAAGTTTAACTTTTAAAAGGTGAATCCAAGTGTGCCCTTATAAAAATAATTGAGTGCAAAATACTTTGGTATCAAAATGGCTTTGTAAAAGTGGTGAGATTCAAATGGTCTCGTCAAAAGGCTATGCACCCTGGAATAAAGACATATGGTTTGGAAACCAAATGACATTTATATCTTATGAGCCTAAATAACCTGATGTGTGTGTGTGTGTGTGTGTGTGTGTGTGTACAACAGAATAAATATTCTATGCTATTTTTTTGAAGACTAACGATAATATATAGAGGGCCTAGTACAATGTGTACCATGAAGTAAGAATTTCATACTTTGTAACAATTATTTAACCCTAATTATAATTTTATCAATGACACTTTGCAATGACTCCTAGACTTTGTGTTATTATAACTTATCACTTGCGTTGACAATGTCTGTAGACCCTTGAAGGGTAAAGAATATACCTTGTTTGACCTTGTATCCCCTGTAACAAGTATGGCTTTTATTCTTTTTTTTTTTTTTGAGACAAAGTCTGGCTCTGTTGCTCAGGCTGGAGTGCAGTGGCGCGATCTCAGCTCACTGCAACCTCCGCCTCCCGGGTTCACACCATTCTCCTGCCTCAGCCTCTCAAGTAGCTGGGACTACAGGCACCTGCCACCACACCCAGCTAATTTTTTGTATTTTTAGTAGAAACGGGGTTTCACCGTGTTCGCCAGGATGGTCTCATTTCCTGAACTTGTGATCCACCCGCCTCAGCCTCCCAAAGTGCTGGGATTACAGGCGTGAGACACCGCACCCGGCCAAATATGGCTTTTAAAACATTATAAGTACTAAATAAATATTTTTGAATGCATGTTGATAAATAATTGGTACATAAAATATTATTGGGCTAAAAATATACCAACTGGGAGAATTATTCAGATCACCCTAGGAAATGCTTCTTGTAGAATTCTCTTCCATTCCTGTGTAGTTTTTCAAATCTCTGAATCTAGTTTTTTCTTTTGGCCAGTGTTTTTCAATTTGTCGTATCCCAATTAACTCAGGCTGTATGACCCTATATGTCCTCACACAACTTAGAATACTGGACCATTTGAAATGGTCCAACACCTGCTCAAATCCAACACCTGTTCATAATATCTCTAGAGATTATGTTACATATATCCTGATTTCCATCCTATTCAATCCTACTTGGTACTGGTTTAGCCAGCTAATATGTATATTCTCTGATCCTCCAAAATTCTTTTCAGTGATGCCCTTTATTGCGATTTCTAAACTTTTCTTCTGGTTTTTGATATGTAATCCTGAAATACCTTTCTCTATCCTTGACTGTGTCTTCTATCTTGTCTTTTCCTAACATTCCTGTAATTGTTACATGGACTCCTTCACAGGATTCCAGTGGATTCCTTGTTATTGACTCACCATTCTTTATGAAATGTCTCTGTTGAAAATGTGACTTTGTCTTTGGGAATTGCAATTGAGGCTTCCTCATAGGAGTTTCCTTCCTATACAAATAGTTTAATTGGAAATCAAACATCAAATTGATGGTGTGGTAAATTGTAGAGGAGGATGGCCACAGCCTTTTTTCCCATAATTGTGGGCATGCTCCTTAGCAATGTCACTTTGCCACTCTCCCCATCAAGAAGTGAAGTATAATGGAATCAACCCAAATGTCCATCAATGATAGACTGGATAAAGAAAATGTGGTACATATACACCATGCAATACTATGCAGCCATAAAAAGGAACAAGATCATGTCCTTTGCAGAGACATGGATGGAGCTGGAAGCCATTATCTTCAGCAAACTGACACAAGAACAGAAAACCAAACACCACATGTTCTCACTTATAAGTGAGAGCTGAACAATGAGAACACATGGACACAGGAAGGGGGGTAACACACACTGGGGCCTGTCAGGGGGCAGGAGGAGGAAAAGCATCAGGATAAATAGTTAATTCATGTGGGCTTAACACCTAGGTGATTTATGGGTTGATGGGTGCAGCAGGCCACCTGTGCACACATTTACCTATGTAACAAACCTGCACATCCTGCACACATATCCCAGAACTTAAAATTAAATTAAAAATAAAAAGAAGTGAAGTCTAACAGTCCTTAACTTTCAGCTGACCTTTGACTTAATTTGACCAGTAAAGTGTGGTAGGAATAAGGATAGAGGACTTCTGAGCTTAGGTTCCAGGAGACTTTATAATTTCTATTCTCACCCTTTTGGAACTGTGTTGAAACTGCCACATGAGGCATAATCTAGCCCCTAGAGGATGAGAGACCACATGGAACAAAAAGGACCCTCTCCACTAAGGCCTTAAGATGAACCAGCTGACAGTCAACACCAACAATCGGAAACATGAGTAAGATCATCTGTTTACCATCTAGTCCCAGTTCAGTGACTAGATGACTGTAGTTGCATAAATAGCTCTAAAAACAGCAGAACTGCCTAACTGAATTCAGCTCATACTGCTAAGCAACAGAATCATGACAAAATAAATTAATCCAGTAAATTTTGGAATGGTCTGTTATATATCAACAGATAATAACCAAAACAACAAATAATTGATAATACACATGGCTTTCCAAAGAGAGACAACTATTTTTTTGTTTGTTTTAATCAAATCTGGAAATGTATTATTACTTTTCAACCTATGGTGCTATTTAATTGCTGTGTACAATCCATACCTAGCATTTGTGGAATGTTTTAAAGTTCACAATGTACTTTAATATCTATTCCTTTGATTCTGACATCCACTCTGTAGGAAGGAAGCAGAGCAGGTATTATAATTCTTCTCATTACCTAGATGAGGAAATTGAACTCAGGATAGCACAGAACTACACAAAGACATGTGACTACAGAGGTCAAGGCCAGGATCATGACCTGATGCTCTTTACTTTGTTTTGTGATGTCTCATAGCCCTCTCTGCCTGGATACAACAATCTCATACCTAATATTGGCAAGATTGGATTAAATCTAGGTTTGCCTTTACCAAAATCCTTTATACTGAAATTTTTAAAAACCCAGTCTCTAACATTACTAATGTTCACTTTTCCCCATTACTTTTTTAAAAAATTCCACACTCATGTGCATTTTAAGTAAAATTTAGCTTTGAAGTTTCTGATTCATTTTCAATTAAAAGATTTTTAGCAATATTTCTTTGATGTTCAGTAATGACTTTGAACACTTTTATAAGCCATTTGCACCTTTTATCTTTGAATCATCCAGTCACATCTTGCCAAGGGAACTCAGAATGATATTTCACACTTTTTGTTTGGTTCAAAACACAGTGCATTTTAACCTGAGTATGTTGTTGCTTCTTTCACAGAACGAATTGCTTTACTGTATCTTTTACAAACTGGTTTTCCCCAAAAAGAGGAAATTTACTTCATGTGAATTTTATTGCTACCTGAGGTTATTATAGTCAAAATGACCTTTGGGGGATTATTTTAGATTCTAATAAAGTGGTAATTTATAAACTGTGAGAGCAGATATCATTATAAACACCAATTTTGAGAAATATACATCAAGGACAAAATCATAAGTAAAGGTTCTTGGGCCAAAAAAGCAGTATTTTTTAAATCATATTACTTTTTTAAAAAGCATTATCATAGCTTAATTTTTTAGTGATATATATTTAGTGTTCCATTAAAATGAAAGGTACTGTTTCTTTCATTTATCTGGAATTAGAAAGCACAGGTAACATTGATTTAACATCTATTTTGTGCCTAGAAAGATTCTTCTTACGTTTTCTGTTTAATCCTTATGACCACTCACAAAGTATATATATGTTATCCCTAAGTTTGTAAACAAGGAAACTTACACTTAGAAATGCCAGTAACTGAACCCACACTCTATCAGATACCCTAATGTTTGGTGTTAAAATGCCTTATATGAACTTATGAAATCAGTGAATCTCTAGCTCTTATTTTGCTTATATGTAAGATAACATGACAAGTTATGCATACTGCATAGATTTATGTGAAAAAAAATCTAACCTATAATATGATATCCATACTGCTGTCATTATTAGATTTTTCTGAAGAATCCATTAGTCAAAATTATGCTTAATGTGCTTTGGAATAAAACTCTGCTTCCAGTTGGATGTATAAAACACACGGGAAATGACAAAATTAATACCTATTAGTGAGGCACACAAAGAAATCTCATGTTGGAGAACCAAGGAAAGTGGCTCAGATTTCCTCGCGGCAACCTCTCCCTGCAACCCCCACTCCATATTGAGAAAGAATGTCACAACATCCCAGAGAGTGACTGATTCCTGTGCTGAGAAGTCTTACCCTAATTTCTATTAGGAAGTGAGAAAACAGTTAAATAGTTTGAACGAGCTTCATTTATTGAGATATACAATATGAAAAGAAATCCTATCTTTCATTTAGAATATTCTAAAATGTTGATTAGAATAGGTAGATAATAATAGTTATTAATAATAATTGTTAGTTCGCTTGTACTTCATTAGAAAAAAAACCTTGTGAAACAGGTATTACATGTCTATATTTCTATTTTCCAGTTGTGGAAATTGAAGAAAAAGGCACTGAGTCTTGTGGTCACACGGCTAATAAGAGTTAACCCTAAATAATCCGATATTACAAGCCTCATTCCAAACTTCTCTGTAATTTGTAAACCCAAGGCTCTTGTGGGGACATATATGTTATTATATGTAAAAGATCCTGCAAATCATGATGTATAATACCAGTGAAAGCTATCATCTTGCCTAAAAAGTGTGAAAGTCAATAAAGGGTTTTAAAGATATAGGCACAGATTTGCAAACTGTAAGCTTACTTGCCCATTGAACCAAAAAGAAGGAGGAGGAGGAGAATGAAGAGGCGGATGTGGGGTAGGGGAGCACATAAACAAAGAAAATACAAGAAAAAAAAGGATGTTGACTTTAAAAAATTTTTTTTAGGTATAATTGTCTTTACTTCCTTTCCTTCTTTCCCCTAAGTAGTTATTAAATATTTAGTAAAATACATTTATGAGATTAATTGTAGGACTAACTTAGATAGTGCTACTTTGAAGACCATACTTAAGCATATACCTAGGAATGATTCCTTTTTCTCCTTTTCACTTACTAGATTAGCTTTTTTCTCTATGTGCCCTGTTTTACATGCCTTACTTTTTAGAATGTTCAGTAATCCCCAACTATGAAAAGACAATTTAATCCATGAGTCTGGATTAAATAGCTGTTGGAATTAAAAAATGTGTAAATAAGAAAGGAAGCAAATACTGATCGAGCCACTTCTAAAACTTTATGGTCCAATATAACTGTGTCATTCTAGAGGGAAACGACATTTGAATATTTATTGTAACTCTGAGTGTACAAGATAACGTAGTGCAAAGTATTTTAATATTTGGAATAAACAGAACCGGCATCTTTGATTCCACCACCAACCACCTATCTGATCTCAGGTGAATTATTAAACAGTCAACCTCATCATCTTCATGAGAAATATAGAGTTAATAAAAACATGCCTTTCAGAATTTTGGGGATACCTTTAAAAAGATATAAAACATGTCCAACAAAATGGCCTTTCACATTGCAGACAATCAATAATTTTTAGTCTTCTTTTCCTTCCCGATGATCCCCTTTCCCATCTCTCCCCTTCTTTCATGTCTAGATCAACTATGTCAGTGAGAACAAAAAATACTTACAGACCTCTGGGTTTAAATATGTGAGACTTCTTCATGTGAGACTTAAGAAAAAAGGATTAACCATAAGTTTTCATTTCATTGGATACACTAAAAGAACTAAATTGGCTTTTTCTGGTGTTCTGTGGGTCTCTATTTTCATACAAATTATTAAGATTCATTTGTAAGATGCAAATGTAACATTTGTACATTTCAAAAATTACGGAATTTTAGAATTAGAAGGGATCGGGAGAAAAGAGATGAGGAATTCAAACGATCAACAACTTGTGAGTGCTTACTATGTACTAAGATAGGAGGTTTCTGTCCTTGCGAAGTTTATATTTTAGTAAGGCAGGTACACAATGTTCAGCTCTATTCAGCTCTTGTGTCCAAGAACGGACTGGTATTGATTGAGTGGTGAAGGAAAACCTATCCAGGAAAGTTTCATTTAAGCAAACACTTAACCACATGAAGAAGTCAGCTGTATGAAGGACGGAAGAATTATGGACAGGAAATCATAAGAGATTCAGAGGGAACAATCTTGGCCTGTTTGAGGAAGCACAAGCAGATTACTCAAAAATAGAAATGGAGAAAGTGACAAGACATGAAGTCAGAAAGGTAAGCAGGGACACATTGTATAGTGTCTTGAAGGCATAGAGATAGTGTTTGGATGTGTGTCTGCACTCAAATTCTATATTGAAATGTTATTCCCATTGATGGAGATAGGACCTAGTGGAAGGTGATTGGCTCATGGGGGTGAATTTCTTATGAGTAGTTTTGCACCATTCCCCTTGGTACTGTCTTCACAACAGTGAGTAAGTTCTAATGAGATCTGGTCATTTACAAGTGTGTAGCACCTTTCCCCTCTCAATGGAAAGCAGATGCTTCTATGCTTTCCATACAGAACCATGAGCCAATTAAACCTCTTTTTTAAATAAATTACCTAGTCTCGGGTATTTATTTATAGCAATGCAAGAACAACCTAACACATATGGTAAGTAGTTTGAGTTTTACCTTATGTGCAATGGGAAGCTGTTGGAAGACTTTGATCATGAGAGTAACAGATATAATTTATAAATTTAAAAGATAACTCTGGATGCCTTATAGAAAATAGATGATCAGTGGGCAAGAATGGAAGCAAGAAGGCCAGGTAGAAGGTATCACTGTATTAAAAAAATGAACAAAATGGTTATTTGAATGAAAGTAGAAATAAGTGGTCACATTTAGGTAGAGTCAATGAAACTTGATTATGGATTGAAATGGGGAGTGAGACACCTCAAGAAACCAACTGTGAATCCTAAAATTTGGGCTTCAGCAAATGGTTGGAAGTTGCTCCCATTTAGTGTGATGGGAAAGATTTGGGGAAAAAAAAGTTTGGGGTCGCAAGAATTCAGTTTGAACTTGGTAAGTTAGAGATGATTATAAGACATTCAAGAAAACAGGTTGTCAAATAGATACACAACTCTTGAGTTTGGGAGAATAGTCAGAGATGGACATGTAATTTGGTTGGCTGGCATTACGCAGATGATTTTTAACGCCATGCGCCTGAGTGAATTCTTCTGAGGAAGGACTGTAGTTAGAGAAGGGATCAAGGCCAGAAACTGAGAACCAAGGAACTTTGACATTTATCAGTTGGAAAAGGAGGAATTAGTCAGGGAATTTGAGAAGTATAAAACTACTGAGGTAGAAGGAGACCCAGGCAAGACTAAAAGACAATCAGTAATAATTCAGAGATAATTCATGAAAAGTACTGAATACAATTTCAAGAGAATGCCAAGAAAATGTCAGTTCATCAGTCTTAAAGGTCAATATTGTGATAGAACCAATGCTGAATTTTTAATGATTTTGCCAAATTGAGACAGTATGTTCCTGATTAGTATTATTTTATTCCAAAAGCCTAGAAGAAAACCTGAAATTCTGAAAAGAACTGGTAGAGAGAAAGAAGGAAAAATATGAAGGGAGAGGTCAGATGGTGGTGCTTTGAAGACCTTGCCTCAAGTATTTCCCCTGTCAGGGACACTAATTTTCAAAAGGAAATTGAAGCAAGGAAAAGGTCATGTAGCTTCCTTTTCCTTGCAGTTGCATATTGAAAGCCCCCCACGCCACTGCCAGTAGCTTCTTCTTGCCACTTCCCAAGTTATTCGTCTCCATTCTGGCTCTAGTTCCAAACCAAAATGTGAAAGCAGAAGCTCTACACAGCAATTTAGATCATAAGCTAACTGCCTAAGTTAGTTGAACTTTGAAAATATATAATTAGCCCACTAAGGGTCAACTTACTCCATTACTCAAATGACTGATCTCCTTCGAGGGTTTCCAGATTGCGTAACTACTACCCATGAAAGAACAGACATGTGTGGAGCCTTGAAGGAGTGCTTCAGATCATCAAAGTCCCAAGTGGATTCCTTCAGAAAATCGCTGGTGAAATACAATTGTGTAGCACTTAGCAATTCTCTTGAAAGGTAAAGAGAATTACACTATGAACTCTGATAAGAATAATTAAGAAGATTTTAGATTGAGCGAGACAATGAAAGACAGGCTTTGCAGTTAGTTAGAGGTTGGTTCAATTTCAAGCTCTGTAACTTATTGGTAGTTTGACTTAGGCAAATTGCATGGCATTTGTAAACCTCAGTTTCCTTTTCTATAACAGGCTTTATTATTACACTAAAAGACTGGTGTAAGAACTAGATGACTCTCTCTGTGTGTGTGTGTGTGTGTGTGTGTGTGTGTGTGTGTGTGTACAGAAAGAGAAAGAAGGTACTGAAAGTATTATGATCTATCCCATGTGCTAAGCACAGAAAGTACCTTATGCAAAAGTACCATAAGGCATTAGGAGCTTTCACTATGCAACTGCAAGGAAAAGCACCACAGAAAGTACTGTGCCTGGCACATAAGACAGGTCATAACATGATATAAATAAGTGATAACTGTTTTCCCATAGTAGGTAGGTAGCATTAACAGGGCTCATCACAAAGAGTGCAATGTGGCCTTAGCATAGTGGATTTTCTGCCCCTCAGCCTCTTCTAGGAATTCTTCTCTGACTCTCTCTAGGACCAGATCTAAGCAGGAAGGGCTGGAAATCTATGCTCTTTTCCCAATTTCCTTAAATACCCTTGCTCCCTTGTCTGTCCTGCTCTACTTAGTTGTTTTGTTCTTGCCCTATCCAAAATCATTTTTCAAGTCTTTCTACTCCTTATTGCCTGCTACTCATCCTGCTCCAGTCAATTCCGCCCCCTCATCACACCTCACATCTCTCTGCTCAGTCCCGCTCAATACCTTTATTTGCATTGCCCAACAGCTACGTCGTTGCTGAAGCTTTCTCTCCTCCCCTTTGTTCAGCCAATTATTATTCATCTTAAAAAACGAGTTTAACTAAATGCAATGTGGTTTCCTGAATTGGATCCTGGAGCAGGAAAAAAGGACATTGATGGGAAAACTGGAGAAATCTCAACAAAGTAATATACCAACATTAGCTGTAATTCTGACAAATGTATCATGGTAATGTAAGATGTTAACATTAGGAGAAAACTAGGTGAGAGGTATACTGGAACACTAAGAATTATCTTTGCAACTTTTCTGTAAAACTAAAGTTATTCCAAAATAGAAGTGTTATTTTAAAAATGTACACCCCAGCCAGGCGCAGTGACTCAGGCCTGTAATCCCAGCACTTTGGGAGGCCAAAGTGGGAGGATCACCTGAGGTTGGAAGTTCAAGACCAGCCTGACCAACATGGAGAAACCCTGTCTCTACTAAAATTACAAAATTACCCGGGTATGGTGGCACACACCTGTACTCAGGAGACTGGGGCAGGAGAATTGCTTGAACCCGGGAGGCAGAGGTTGTGGTGAGCTGAGATCAGGCCATTGCACTCCAGCCTGGGCAATAAAAGTGAAACTCCATCTCAAAAAAAAAAAGAAAAAGTGCACCTTATCCTTTTTTGAAGACTTCCTTGTCTATAACAACTTTCTTTGCCCCGACTCCTTTCCTTGCATACATTGCTTAACTACCCTGTGCTTTAGTTTCTTCATCTGTAAGACAGAAACGGGCATAAACCAGAATTAAAAGAGGGTCCAGGCAGAGGTATAGGTTGGTGCAAATGTAACTGTGGTTTAAGACCGTGAATTTTAAATCATTATAACTAGGCTCAAATATATCTTTAGTAGTCAAAATAGAAACCACTGCAATCAATACATTTTTGTCAACGAGAAATAAGTGTGTTTATTCCTGTAGCATAAAAATCCATGCTTCAGGATTCAACGAACTCTTGGAAAGCATTTTCTGCATCCTGCTGGTTGTGGAAGTGCTTTCCCTGCAAAAAGCTATTGAGATGCTTGAAGAAGTGGTAGTTGGTTGGCAAGAGGTCAGGTTAATGTGGTGGATGAGGCAAAATTTTGTGGCTCAATTTGTTTAACTTTTGAAACGTTGGTTGTGCAACATGTGGTCTTTGCCATGGAGAAGAAATGGACCCTTTCTGCTGACCAATGCTGGCTGCAGGGTGTTGCAGTTTTTGGTGCATCTCATCAGTTTGCTGAGCATACTTCTCAGATGTAATGGTTTCGCCGGTATTCAGAAAGCCGTAGTGGATCAGACCAGCAACAGACTGCCAACAGTGACCATGACCTTTTTTTGGTGCAAGTTTGGCTTTGGGAAGTGCTTTGGAGCTTCCTCTTGGTGCAACCACGGAGATGGTTGTCGCCGGTTGTCATATAAAATCCACTTTTCATTGCATGTCACAATCTGATTGAGAAACGGTTTGTTGTTGTTGCACAGCATAAGAGAATATGACACTTCAAAAAGATGGCTTTTTTGATTTTTCACTCAGCTCCTGAGGCACCCACTTATTGAGCTTTTTTATCTTTCCAATTTGCTTCAAACACCAAATGACTGTAGAATGGTCTGCGTTGAGTTCTTTGGCAACTTCTGTAGTTGTGAAAAAAAATCAGCTTCCACGATTGCTCTTAATTGGTCGTTGTCAGCTTCCGATGGCTGACCACTATGCTCATCATCTTCAAGGCTCTTGTCTCCTTGGCAAAACTTCTTGAACCACCAATGCACTGTACTTTCATTAGCGGTTCCTGGGTCAAACGTGCTGTTGATGTTGCGAGTTGTGTTGCTGCGTTATGGCCCATTTTGAACTCAAATAAGAAAATCGCTCAAATTTACTTTCAAGTCTAACATCATTTCCATAGTCTAAAATAAACATAAAATAAACACCAAGTAATAAGTCTTTAGCAAAAAGAAATAAAGTGAGAAGTGCCCATTAATATGATGTATAACATAACCACATTTAGTTAAGAAGGTATTCCAGTATCAAATGGAAAATTCCAACAATGCAAACACCGCAATTACTTTTGCCCTCATCTAATATTATACTGTAATGTGTATGTGTGTGTCTGTGTGCGTGTGTATGCGTGTGTGTCTCTGTTTATGTGGGTAGAGTAACCTAGGGAGCTACTAAATAGCAGAGTTGGAATGTGCACTTAGGCTGCCTACTTTGGGTCTTTCCTCTTAATCACTAATTTATATCACCTATGGAAACATTATGTAACTTATGTTGTAGGCATTTGTATGCTATCCATGGAAAACAGCCATAAGGGCAAACAACTGGTGTCATCTGTGAGCTGTGGTATTATCAGTAATGTTCATTGTTTTCTTTTCCTTTTCCTTGTTTTACTAATATTCTACACCAAACATATTCCTTGTGATGAGGAGCAAATCATTATACACAGCAATCTCATTACAGTGGTTGCCTCTGAAGACAGAGTGGCAGAAATGGGACTCAAGGTAAGAGTTGAAGAGGATTATCATTATTTCTTAAAAATAAAAGGTAAATCCCGACCATCCTGGCTAACATGGTGAAACCCAGTCTCTACTAAAAATACAAAAAAAAATTAGCCACGCTTACTGGCGGGGGCCTGTAGTCCCAGCTACTGGGAGGCTGAGGCAGGAGAATGGCGTGAACCTGGGAGGCGGAGCTTGCGGTGAGCCCAGATCAAGCCACTGCACTCCAGCCTGGGCGACAGAGTGAGACTCCGTCTCAAAATAAATAAATAAACATATAAAATAAAATAAAAGCAAATCCCTCATAATGCCAAAAGGTGTTACCTCTAACCTATGGACTGAGCAAAATTTAGGGGACATAAGTAAAAAACAGGATTTTGGGTGTCATCCATTTATATTATTTAATTTTTTAAAAAATAAAGTAAAGATAATCTAAGTGCCAACTATTAACACAGTGAATGATTTTAGTACCGGTTTGGAAAAAACCCCTTTTAAAAAAAAAAAAAAAAAAATTATCTCAGTGCCTGTGTGTTGCTGATAGGCTTCACAAACATTTTTTCTGCCTAATGGGTTATTTGGTTATGCCAAAATTGCTTCTTCTACACATGTTCCAGCTATAAGAGGGTAGCTTTCTATGTGAGAATATGTCTTTATCGGGTTTCCTATTGCTAAAGCATATGGCGTGTAATAAAAAGGCAACATGAAATAACTGTATTACAACATCTCTTTAGGAGTAAAATCTTAAAGTTACCCAAAACCTTTCAAAAACTTTATGTAAGAAAGTGCTATGTATGAAAATCACCTAGATATTCTGTGATCTACTCCAGAATTAAATCTGCCTTATATTGACTCCAAGAGAAGTGTCTATAGTCACTTGCCCTTCAGCATGAAGTAATAGGTTATATCGAGGGATGTTATAGGAAGCAACTCAGCACTGCCAGTATTGTAAGGATATTTTTGAGGGTGTTTATTATTATAAGCCATATGCAGACCTAGAGGAGAAGTTCTACTCTGACTTTTTACTAGAATATTTCCTGAACAACAGTTTTATTTTTCACCTTATGAACACTCTGAATTCTGTACTTGGTTGTGCATTCTTTTCTTGTCTGGCTGTTAAAAAAAAATTTAGGGTCAAATGTATGGCCTAAAAAAAGAATTAGAAGAATATCTGCATGACAATAACACTGGCAAAAATATCTTAAACAGGACACAGAAAGCACTAGACTTAAAAGAAAAGATTGATAAATTGGACCTCATTAAAATTAAACTTTCTGTTCATCAGAAGATATATTACGATAATGGAAAGACAAGCCATAATTGGAAGAAGATATTTCTAAGATATACATCTAACAAGCAACCCAAGTGAAACTGAACCAAAGACTCAAAAAAGTTGCACAAAAGAAAATATCAAAATGGCCACGAAACATGTGAAGGCATACTCATCATTAGTTATCAGAGAAATGTGAATTAAAAGCACAATAAGATACCACGACCCACCCATGGAAATGGCTAACATTAAGATTGGAAACACAAAGTCATGATGAAGATATGGGCAATGGGAACTCTTTTATATTGCTGACTGAAGTATAAATCAGTATAACAACTTCAGAAAATTACTTGGCAGGACCTACTAAACTAAAATATTATGCAACAATTCCACTCCTGGGAATATACCCAACAAAAACAAGTGGTTTTATTCACATGTACATGTACAAAAATATTCATAATAGCTTGATTTGTAATAGGCCAAAACTTGAAACAACCAAATGTTCAACAGTAGTAGAATGTATAAATTAATTGTCATATGTTCATATAACAAAATTCTAAACAAAAGTGAGAGAAAAGTGAATCTCAAAGACATTCTGTTGAGCAAAAGCGATCAGACACAAACTGTATAATGCCATTTATATGAAGTTCAAAAATAAGCAAAACTAACACATGATAAAAGTCAGAATAGTGGTTACCTTTAGAGGAAAAATAAAGATGACATCAGGCTGATGAGAATGTTTTATAATTTGATCGGGGTGGTTATACACACATTTATGTGAGAAAAGTCATTGAGCTGTACATTTAAGATTTGTGCACTTATGTAACCTATGCTGCTTTATATTAAAAAAAGAAATAATGCATGGTTTGTCTCTTGGGGCATTTATGTGGCTACATGACATGTGTTTGATATAATGACCTAATATTCTAGCTCCATTATGCCTTATTTTCCTTTTCATCTTCTCTCTTACTTATTTTTAATTATTTTATCTTGCTATTATTTGCATAATAGCATCCTCTGAGCCATCTCAAGTCCTAGTTAGAACAGTTTATAAGTAAGTACAAATATGTCTGAATAAAACTTCAGGTGTTTCTAAATTGGACATCAGAAGACTTTGAATGATGAGACTTAGATTTTCTTTTTCATTCTGACTACACTTACTAAGAGTACAATTTATGGAGAAATTACTTAAGATAATATCTACTTGACATAGTTGTTAAAGGAATTGAAAGAGCATAGCTAAAAGTATTTTCAAATTGGACAGTGACATAAAATTACATTTAAAACATCTAATATTAATCTAAGAACACAATCTCTAATTAAACAATCAAACTTTTAAAAATTATATTTTTCAGAGGAAAAAAAAACTGTTTCAAGTCTATAATTTCTGTCTTTCCTAAGATTATTTGTAATTGTTTTAAAACATACTTGGTATCCATGTTCAAATTCTGTCCAAGTAAACACCAACATGAATTTATACGCTTGAGGATTAACTTGTGTGAAGCTATCAAAGGAGAGGATCTGTTTGCCCATCAAAAATTATTCCAGTCATGCAAAATATTTTGTTATTGAGACATAAATCTATAATATACTAAGAATCAAGTTAAGTTTATAAATTAAATTCAGTAAAATAAAATTTAAGTTAGCCACTGTTTAGATTGGAAAATTAAAGACAGAGTAATCACTTGAGCTCAGAGTTTGAGGTTCCAGTGAGCTATAATCATGCCACTGTATTCCAGCCGTGCAACAGAGTGAGACTCTGTATCAAACAAAAAAAGAGAAAGAGTGAAATAAATGTTAAGAGGTGTTTTCATCTCTCCTTGTGCAGATAAGAAGTTTGTGGAAACACAATAGGTGCTATCAGACCTTTCCAAAGGAGTTTCTGAATACAAATGTTCTGACTTTTATGTATAAGGATATCAGCTATACCAGGTGATTCTCTCAAGTTTCCTTCTAATTTAACACATTCCTCAACACATTCCAAGTAGCTTCTGACCTGAGATATCCCATTGAGATTATTCTTATCAAGATAACGTGGGATTCTCTTGTTGCTAGATCCAACAAACATGTTGTAGTTTTAACTCATCTCACCACTGAATATTAGACTCTCTCTTCTTTCCCCCCACTCCCCGAAACAGAGTCTTGCTCAGTTGCCCAGGCTGGAGTGCAATAGCACAATCTTGGCCTCCACCTCCCGTGTTCAAACAATTCTCCTGCCTCAGCCTCACAAGTAGCTGGGACTACAGGCATGCACCATCATGCCTGGCTAATTTTTTGTATTTTTAGTAGAGATGGAGTCTCACCATGTTGACCAGGCTGGTCTCAAACTCCTGACCTCGTGATCCGCCCACCTCGGCCCCCAAAAGTGCTGGGATTAGAGGCGTGAGCCACTGTGCCCAGCCTACTCTCTCTTCTTAAAAAGCTTCCTTTCCTTCATTTCTGTGACTTCACCCTCTCTTGGTTTTCCTCCTGTCTTTAGAAGCTACTTCTTAGTGTCTTTTGTGAACTCTACTTATGCCCATCTTTTAAAATTTGGTGGTGCTTAGATTCTCCTCTGTGTCACCTTTATCTGTCACCCTAAGCAATACCATTCAGTCACCTGAATGCAAACACCATTTGATAATGACTATCAAACCTCTAACTTCAGCCATGATCTCATTCCTGAGCTCAAAATTTATGTAACTCTCTACTGGACATCTCCATGCAGGTTTCCTGTAGAGGCTTCAAAATCAGTTTTACATAGAGTTTATCATCTCTCTCCCTAACCTGTCCCTGTGTGACTGCTTTCAGTGAGCACTTTATCACCCATAAAGTTGCTAACACTGAGAATTCTCTGTCAACAATTTCTTTGACACAACAAAAAGTCCTGTCAAATTTATTTGTCAACTAGCTCTGCAATTCATTCATTCTATCTTACTTCTTTCAGCTACATAATTCTTGTCTACAATCAATTCTACTCAAAACAAAAAAACCTGATTATTATTCCTCGCTTGATATCCTTTATCACTGCTAAAGACTTACATTCCATAATGACCATTAACGATTGCCATCATGGTTCTTGAAGAGTTATTTTTCAGAAAACTTTTTCTTATCAGTATAACAATTTTTTATAACACATTAAATAAATACACTATAAACAATAATATTTAGACATTAAAGTTTCAGGCAAAGACTTGACAGAGAAAGAAAAATTTGATGTGAAAGTAGTATTTGAATGACATCTTATTTCTCACTTACAGAAATTTGTTTTCGTTGTTCAAGTGATATGTAGTCTTTCTTATGCAAAAATTGTTTGTGTACATTGATTTGAGGTGGAACACATAATAACATCTTTCATTAGAAATGATGGAACTGGGCAGACCCGGAGCAGCACGTGGACTCTCAGGCGCCAGGCAGTCGCCGGCCTCCTGGAGTCCCCCAGCCCCGCCCAGGCCCAGACCCTCACCCGGGCCCCGCGGCCGGCAGAGTTGGCCCCGCTCTGAGGCCGCCGGAGCCTGCGCACTGGCATCGATGCAACCTGCACACCCCTCCACGCCAGTTCAAACCTCCGTGGCCTCAACCAGATTCGGAATGTCAAAAAACAGAGTGTCTATTTGATGAATTTGAGGAAATCGGGAACTTTGGGCCACTTAGGCTCTCTAGATGACACCACCTATGAAAGACTAGCAGAGGAAACGCTGGACTCTTTAGCAGAGTTTTTTGAAGACCTTGCAGACAAGCCATACACCTTTGAGGACTATGATGTTTCCTTTGGGAGTGGTGTCTTAACTGTTAAACTGGGTGGAGATCTAGGCACCTGCGTGATCAACAAGCAGACGCCAAACAAGCAAATCTGGTTATCTTCTCCATCACAGATGTTAATATGGGAGTTTGCTGGAGTATGAGAAGAGCTTCTTCATCCCAGTAGCTTTAAGGTGAGCAGACAGCTCATGCCTGTAATCCCAGGCACTGTTGGTGAGGCCGAGGGGATGGTTCCTTGAGGTCAGAGATTTGAGACCAGGCTTGGCCAACATAGTGAAACCTATCGTCTCTACTAAATATCAAAAAATTAAGCTGGGCCATGGGTGGCGCACACCTGTAATCCCAGCATCAGGAAGCTTGAGGCAGGAGAATCACTTGCAGCCCGTAAGGTGGAGGTTGGAGTGAGCCAGATCGTGCCACTGCACTCCAGCAAGACCCTGCCAAAAAAAAAAAAAAAGTGAACTCTAGTCCCCCAGACCTCTCAGAGATATTATTTGTTCTCCTTTTCCACTACATAACTCTGTGAGCCATGGGTTTTCTCATCTACTCCAATGAAAACAACATATGCAAAGATGGAATGAAGAGACAAGTAGAAGATCCAGCTGTTTTCTATTAAGCCAAACATTACAGTTGTCAACTGAAGGATTCTGAGATTAATAAATTTGCAAAGAAGAGCTTTATTTCTCCTAAAAGATTGCTGCCTGCAGGATGGTCATTCTGACAGACTGAGACATGTAGTCTCTGGCCAGAAGCCAAAAACAGACACTGAGGGTCAGAAGAATAAGATGGTCATTTATGTTGAATAGGATGGCCAAATATATGTATTCAATAAACTATAGGAGGAGTCATGAATAGTCATGAAAGGAGAAACATGCACATGCTCAGTTGAGCTTCATGCCTCTCCATGGGATGCATGTGCAAAAATTGGCAGCATTAGCATGATCAGAGGGTGGAGTTTTCTGTCCTCTGACATCAAAAGGTGAAACAGAGGACACAGAAACCCTCACTGTGCATCCTCTGTAAACTGGCCAGAACCACTCCATTGTGGGCAGTCTGTAATCAGGAAGGAATGCTGGTTAGTTGTGCAGAAACTGCAAAAGGAAGGCGCAGTGTCAGACCATTGGTTGATATCAGCAGTGCAGCTGGTCCTTCCAAAGGGCTGATTTCTGTTTAACCTGTAGTAAGGAAATCCTAATGGTGTTTAGCAATGGAGAGGGTATAACAACACATCATGTCAGGAACTCAGTTTTCGAGGTTTCTCTGGGGTTCCCTTGGCCAAGAGGTGGTGCATCCATTTAGTCAGCTGGATGACTTAGGATTTCATTTTTATTTCTCAGAGTTTTATAAAACTCTAAAATAATTCTTTGACAGCCAGATGGGAGAGGGTCCCTGGAGAAACTCCAACCAGCCTGCCCACTGGGGTGGAGCCTCGGGAGTCTGCAGCAGGGAAGAGCCTGGCGTTTCCTTTTCCTATGTGAACCTGGGATTCGCGCAGCCTGGTGGGAAGCACTCTGGCAGGGGACTCTGGCTTTGCAGAGGATCCCTGTTCCCCCAACCCTTTATTTTCCCTTTTCACTTAATAAAACCCTGCTTTACTCACCCTTTAAACCATCTGCAAGCCTAAATTTTTGTGGCTGTGGGATGGACAAGAGCCTTATCTTTAGCTGAACTAAGGAAAAGTCCTGCAATGATTTCATTCTTCCCACCAAATATGTTTTGTTTCAAAAATATAGTTATCATAAATATGTCATTAACATTGTTAAATCAAATTTAGCCTAAAGCCGCCTCCTAAAGCTTGACCTAAAGGTTATTCTGTACTTAGTGAATTGTAACCTACCTAGATGTGTAAACAAGACTGTGACCTACTCTTGTGACAATCATTGGATTTTGGCCAATCAAAAGAGGTCAACTCTTGACACTGCTTTCAAATAAGGCAAATATGGAGCTGTAACCAATCTGGCTGTTTCTATACCTCACTTCTGTTTTCTGTATGCCACTTTTCTTTCTCTGTCCATAAATCTTCTTCCACCACATGACTATGCTGGAGTCTCTGAGCCTACTCCGGCTGAGGAGGCTGCCCACTTCTCAAACTGTTCAGTTAAACTCTGTTAAATTAAAAAGAAGAAAGAAAGAAAGAAAGAAAGAAAGAAAGAAAGAAAGAAAGAAAGAAAGAAAGAAAGAAAGAAAGAAAGAAAGGAAGGAAGGAAGGAAGGAAGGAAGGAAGGAAGTTAGTTTGTTTTTGGCCAGGCACAGTGGCTCACCCCTGTAATCCCAGCATTTTGGGAGGCCAAGATAGGCGGATCACCTGAGGTCGGGAGTTCCAGACCAGCCTGACCAACATGGAGAAACCCTGTTTCTACTAAAAATACAAAATTATCTGGGTATGGTGG
>NW_016805026.1:521505-530057 GCF_001698545.2 Rhinopithecus bieti
TTATTTTTTTTGAGACGGAGTCTTGCTCTGTCACCCAGGCTGGAGTGCTATGGCCGGATCTCAGCTCACTGCAAGCTCCGCCTCCCGGGTTCACGGCATTCTCCTGTCTCAGCCTCCCGGGTAGCTGGGACTACAGGCGCCGCCACGTCGCCCGGCTAGTTTTTTGTATTTTTTTTAGTAGAGACGGGGTTTCACCATGTTAGCCAGGATGGTCTCGATCTCCTGACCTCATGATCCGCCCGTCTCGGCCTCCCAAAGTGCTGGGATTACAGGCTTGAGCCACTGCGCCCGGCCAATTCTAAGCTTCTTAACATCACTTGAAAGATATACGGCCTGACTTCTGCTTCATCTGACACCAATCCCCATTTCACATCTTACCTTCCAGTCATATGAAGCTACAGAAATCTTGCACCAACTCAGGAGCTGTGTTTCTTAAAAGCACAGGGGTTGGCAGAACTAAGGTTGGCATGACTGAGTTCTCACATATGATAGAGTGTTCAGGGAAAACATTAAATATATATGAAATCTGTATACCACTGCAAAGAGGTATTTTAGAAAGCATCTACTTCCAGAACAAACTGGATCAACAAGTGACTATTCTTCTGAATCCTCTTCTTGAACTCTTCCTGAAAAATTATGGTGGTATTATGAGCTAGCAAGGCAGAATATTTTAAATATTTTGTTATACCAACTACTTTCATTTAAAGTTTATACATCAACCCTTATTAGTTTTAAATTGAAGTGGGTTACTCATAAATATTGATTTTATGGATCAGTGTCATTCACCCTATATTTTGCTGATTAAAAAACTCTTCTTAGCCTCAATGTTGTTTTCTTTTTAAATTTTACCAATATTAGCCTTAATATATTTGAATGGATACAGTAGCTAAAACCTTTCTCAAAGGATCCTCTTAAATGAAATGTTAGTTGGGCTGTAATAAGAACATCTCTCTGGTTGCTCTGCAAAAAATGGATGCTAGCATACAAAAGTGGAAACAGACTACTGTGGAAGTTGTTAGAATACTCCAAGGTAGTAGCTTGCCAGGGATGGTGGCAAGGAGATGGAGAGACATAGAATACAAAGGTTTTAAAATAAGCAACAAAAATGGGGAAGACTAGAAAAAGAAAGATCAGTGTGAGGGAGGTAAGGAATCAAAAGATCTGTCTTGGACATATACATTTTATTTGCTACTAAACACGCAAGTGGAGATTTTTAAGCAGTCAGTTGAAACTTTGGGGCAGAAGATGTAAATTTAGAAGTCATTTCTATATAGCCATGAAACTAGATCCCAAGGGAAAGAGTGCAGATAGCCCAAAATGATTTCATATTCAAACCATCAAAGGAAATAAAATGAATGGAAATTGACTCAATGGTGGATCAAATATCAAAAGAAGATGGCATAAAACAGGACTTTATTCCAGACTTCCTCTTCTCCAACTTACTCTTGAAGGATTTGCACACTACTTCAAGTCTTTTTTAGAATGAAGTGGGCATTAAATAAATAAAAATTATTTCTTACGGAACGTGTGCCTTCTTACCATGTCAAACAGGAAGTTAAACATTCTTCTCTCTACTGATCACATAATATCAGTGTGGCTTTCTGGAAGTGCCCTTAAATAGCATGTTAACCTGAGCTTATTACCAAGCTCAAGACCATTTCACCAAAACCAAAAGTGTTTGGCATATTTGTGACATGCAGAGGGATAATTATAAATAAATCCATTTCACAGGAACCCCATTTACTTGTAGTTCAGTATATTGTGCAGCTAACCCAAGTTTTAGAACTATAGAAATGTTGTTCTCCTCAAAAAAATATTCTAGAAGAACTATATCAAAAGCAGTTAAATAGCAGAAGCTAACTCCTGCCTTTACATCCTCTTTAGAAGCCACACATCTCTTGATACTCTGAGGACAGAGCTCTTATTCAGGATTTGCAACACAATCTTTTGGGAATTTTATTTTTAAAATATTCACACCCAAGCCTCACTCTTGAGGATTGAAATTTGGGAGGTATGTGAAGAGTATTCTGAAGAAATTCTTCATGTAATTTTGCTGCTGATTCCTGGTTAGGAATTTCTGCTCGATGGTAAGGACCTCTGAGGTTTCAAGGGAGTGAGCATTTGAGATCCAGAAAGGATATGGGGAAACTTCTTTGCCTTGCTTGCACCACTTGATTGGCTGTAATCCACCTGTGAATGTCACCGTTTAATTTGAATAATAACTCAAGCCAGGTTCTTTAATTTTTGTAACAAAATAGATAAATTTGTCAAATATGTGTCTAGCATTTTATTGAAAACAGCTGGATCTCCTCTAGCTCACAATAACAATAACGATAACGATATTTTAGGCAAATATGATGACTGTCATATTCATTGCTCTCTCGATTTGTTCAAAATCTATATTAGTCAATAAATACAAAACAGGGACTGTAATGCATGTGTGATATTCTCACCAATCAATCTAAGTTTCTCTTCCTGAACTATCAGAAAGTCAACTTTATAAACTGTTTCACCTTTGATTACTGTTGCTTCCTATAGAATGCCTTCAGACAATGTAAATTTTAAACACTAAGCCCTCAAGTTTTATGAAGGTTTATAAAAGAAATAACTTTAGCCAATAAAATCCATTGAGGATACCATCTGCATGATAAATTTCACCTCACAGGGAAAATGTAGCTAATATAAATTGATATGCCTCATTTCGTTTATAAAGAGAATTATCACTACCAAGAACTATTCTGCAGTAAGTTTTATGTGCCACTGTAGTAACCATCCTTAATCAAGGCTTTCTGGTTCAAGCATCTTTCCAAATCACTTCATTTTTTAATCTTTGTTTTAATGATGCCATGGTGCCTATAGCTTTTATTATAAGTTACTTCAAATTCTTTTTGGAAAGTGGATTGATTATTAATAATAAAATCTATCCTGGATTCACTCTCTCATAAAATAAATATTTATTTATTTCTAGTTATTGAGAGAACACCTCCAACAAGTGTAGTGTGAAGGTTTTCTAAGTTAAATAATCCAAAAACCTTCTGCTTTAAAACAACAACAACAAAATAAAACTTAGTACAGCATATCCTGCCACGACAGGGTTTCTTTCAGGAAGTTTACATTGTGGTCAAGGATTACGTCTGCTCCTTTAGCATCTGGAATAGAACTTCGTGAGCTCCTCTTCCTCTTTCTACAACATCACCATTACTGATATTTAAGCACTTCCTATGTGCCAGGGACTGTACCAGGAGCTTTGCCTGCAAGCTTATCTAATCCTCACAACAAAGTTGAACCTGGTCCTAATAATGTACCTATTTTAGATGAGGAATCTGAAACTTGAAAAAGATTAAATATCTTGCCTTCAATACATGGTTTTAAATAAATGCATAAACTTGTGCAGCTAGAGATACAATTATTAGACTTACCCCTGACTGAGAGTAGGAGAAACAATGTATGGAAACGTTTCTTCTCTAGATTCTGGGATAAAGTCTCCTCTGCTGCTCTCAGGAACTTGGACTTTCCTGATCTCACTGGAAACCAGAAAAATGGCTTTGCTTTTACCCTTTTGCAACAGGCAAACGGTTGAACCTAACACATTATATGGCTACCTTTCTTTAATCTGAGCTTTGACTTTTTCTATTTACCTGTGTTACTTATGTTTAAAATCTAAATAAAGGCTTAGACAGTGGTAGATCCACTGACCAAAGGATCAGGTAGATACAGTTGACTGTCCCAAGGCCCTTAGGTTCTAAGTGGCAAGGGATTATAGGAAGCATTCACTCAGCTGACAAACTGACCACGCAATGTCCCCCAAATGGGCCTCTCACAGCACTTTTTTCTGTTACCGCATACAGAGACGTAGCCATTGTTTACTTACCATGAGGCATATTTTTTACTATAGCCTTGAGGATGATATGTGATAAAGCATTTGACTCATATTTTTGACTATGATGTTCCAAGATTAATTAATAGAATAGTTTATTGATCCAATATGTTTTATATGGAATTTACCAGCTTGGAAATCAGGAAACCTGGTATATAATCCTGGTACTTATTCTAGTGATGTCTGATTCCAGGTAAGTCATTTAAGTGCTCTGAGCCCCAGCTTCTTAACTGTGCATGAGAGAATTTTGTTAGATTGTTTTGAAGGTCTCTCCCAACTCTGAAATCAATGAAGTTGCCAATCTCTATGATTGACTGTATCAAGCTACTCTTTACTGAGCTAAATTTTTACTTCATGTAATCTTCTCCAATCCGGAAGAAAATAATTCAAAGTCAACAGGCAAAAGTAAGAAAGTACGTTTTTACAGCAGAAGGATAAATTTAAGCATGATATATTCCCACATGCTTCATACAGTCATTCATGAGAGTTTTCTTTCATTGTTACTCATTTCCCTAATCGACTTTAAATTTGAGCATCTGATACATGGAGATGAGGTCAAAATAATCATTGATGAATTTCCTTTAAAAAATGTAAAAGTTGCTTCCTATCGTATGAGGAATTTCTATTCCTGAATGAGGTCATTTTTTCCTATTCCTATAGGAATTCCTATTCCTGAATGAGGTCATTTTTTCTAAGTTACCAGATTCTAACACACTGCATTTATTTATCTAAGATTTGTAATTATAGACTTCTCTCTGAACCTATAAATATTTAACCTAATATTTCCTTACAGATGTTTAAGAAAAACAAATCTTTCCTTTCTCTAATTCCTCAATTCAGTGAATCAGCTCTGTGTTGAGAAATTTCATCAGCACTTGCTTCCAAGGTCAGGGAAATCTTTGTTCCTAAAAAAGAAAAAAAAAAAAAAATCTGAATCTCAATTTACAACGTTTATTACTTTCCCTTCCCCACCAAAAGTAATTTTCTGCTATTATTCCTATTTATCATATTATTATCCTTTATTTTAATTCAATTTGCACACAACCATGCTTATTCTAAGTTTTATGTTAACTTTTCTAGAGACATCCCTGCCTGCAGTTTTTTCCTTATTCCAAAAATGGCAATAAGCCAAGCCCCACTTTCTTCTAACTTAATTTTTCCAGACATCTTAATGGCTATGTCAATTTCCTGTCATTGTTCTCCTATAGGATTTCCTTAGTCCCCTCCTGATGCCTTGGCGGGTACACATTTATACTGAAATTGACAAAGGTAGGGAAAAGTCATCAACACTGTTCAGAGGAGAAGAGACTGATTCATTATGACGTAACTAAGTTGAAAAGCACAGCTAATGGACTATTTTGGTAGCATGACTTGAGATACAGAAGCCTTTCAGTCCCTGGAAACGGTTGCCTCTAAATGGCACTCCCAAGGTCAGGAAGGAAACATGACATCACTGAGGAGCAGCTGCCTCTGAGGTAGTGAAAAGGAGCTTCAAGAAGCTCCTGTGATTAAAGGCACATGAATCATGATCATCCAGTTGGCTAAAAGATAAGAAAAATACAAGGATTTAAGGGCAAATTTAGAAAAACTCCAAGCAAAGAAGAGTTTGAGTTTTGTTTTCATATTCAATGAGCCCTTAACCTTGGCAGAATGTTTCTTAATAAGTGTTATTGTTTTTTCATTCTGTAAAGAAAATAAGTGATATCATTTTCTTCTCACCTGTGAGTTCAAGAGCAGTCCAGTTTCTCCCTACAGAGTCCAGAGTGAAAATTTAGACACTTATTTCACATTTATCTGTGTGGATTTGGACAGGAAAAAGGAGATATTGAACATGAACATTTTGAAACACAACATTTTTAAAAAGTATATCATTACTAAAGAACCTCCACATAGGATTTAAGGAATCCAAAGAACCCAATGTTGAAACATGCTTGAAAACTATTACTTTTCCTAATTGTTAAGAGCTTTATTCAATGCCAAAGCAGAAAAAGT
Organism: Rhinopithecus bieti; assembly: GCF_001698545.2. Lineage (NCBI taxonomy): Eukaryota > Metazoa > Chordata > Mammalia > Primates > Cercopithecidae > Rhinopithecus > Rhinopithecus bieti. The sequence continues at coordinate 527,375 of NW_016805026.1, forward strand.
TTTGCTATCAGTCCCATTCCTTATAACAATCTAGCTCTTTATTTTTGTTTAGAAGCTATACTGAGGAGCAATATGTTGTCACATTAATGAATATTATCAACAATAATAATATGTAAGTTAAATATTAATATATATGTTTATGAATATGGTTAATTTTAGACTTGTTTAAAATTGCATCTCTTTAGTGGAATATCTTAGTTTACTATTGCTCTGTTGCAAATTAACACAAACTTAGTAGCTTAAAACAACACAAGCTTATTCTCTTACATCCCAGAGATCAGAAATCTAGAATCCAAGTGTCAGCAGGGCTACATTCCTTCTGGAGACTTCAGGGGAGAAGTTATTTTCTTGCCTTCTTTGATCTCTAAAGGCTATCTTCATTTCTTGGCTCCTGGCCCTTTGACTCTGTCCTTACATATCTTGCTACTTTATTTGATCTCCTACCCCTCTCTTATGAAGTTTGTAAGTATATCAGATGCACCGAGATGATTCACCGAGATGCACCGAGATGATTCCCTTTTGTCATATAAGGTAAGATTTATAAGTATAGGGAATTAGAATGTGAACATCTTTGGAGGACCATTTTCAGCCTAGCACAATATACTTTACAATACTCAACAATATACTCAACAGCATACTTTACAAATGTTAGTGGAAGACGGCAGTCAAAAGTCATTAAAAGATATTTATAAGTAGAAGTCAAACAAAGGTTCTACATGGTAACAACATTCTAAAAGTGGAAATACTGGGAATTAATTACATATGTGACAGAAAAACACTGCAGCAGTGAAACGTGAGTCCATCAACTTAAGAAGGATAAAATGGCAAAGGAATGTTAAATATAATTAATCTGATCTGGGATTAAATTGGAAATTATGGAACTTACAATTGCAAGCTTTGAGTGACTAAACATAGATTTTGTTTGTTAAAGTTTTAAAGAAAAAATGTACATCAACAGATCAAGGAATGAACAAATTATGATATACCTATACAATGGAATATTATTCAGCCATAAAAAAGAATGAAATACAAGCTAAAATACAAACAAACCTTGAAAATATTATGTTAAGTCAAAGATGCCAGACACAAAGGGTCAAATTCTGTACGATTTCTTTTATAAGAAATATCCAGAATAGGAAAATTCATAGAGACAAAAAACATGTTAGTGGTTGCCAGAGGATTGACAGAATCGAGAGTATGGAGGGATTACTTACCCTTTTCTCATTCAGAAAAAAGTGCAGCAGCAATCGCTGCCAGCACAGTACTCTAAGGGCAAACAGGAAAAGGGTAATGGATACAGAAATTATTTTAAAAGTTTTGAAACTAGAGCGATGTTATTGTTATATAACATTGTGAATGCACTAAATGCTACTAAATTGTACACTTTAAGATGTATAACTGTACATTATATGAATTCCATCTCAATAGAAAAAGAGTTCTAAAGAAATCTCAACATGACAATGTTCTTAACAGTACTGTGTATATAACCAGTTCAATAGTAGGTTCTAGAAAGATCAGGAGAAGTATAAAAATTAATCTCAATAAGTGGTTTTTGAGATTAAAACCCTGGATCAGGTAATGAGTGACCTCTGCTCTAATTTCAACTAACAACAAATTAGCCATGTGACTCTAGGAAAAATCACAACATGTCTCTACCCATTTACCCATACATAAAATAAATTGAATAAATCAGATAATGTCTAACATTAAACTTCAAAATTCTATTATTCTTTTGCACCTTCTGTTCACACTCAGCTAGTTTCTTTGGAATACAAAAGAAAAGAAGAAAATTTCTGTCTCTGAAATTTACATTTCAGTGTAAAAACAAAATATGTTGTTTTCGATTTATTTGAGTATATAACTTATGAACAAATTTGTTTAAGATTATCAATAAATAAAGAGAGAGACAGATAGATAGATACATAAAAGCCCCCCTCCACATGCACACAAAGAGAGAGAGAAAAAGAGAGGGAGAGAAAGAGAGGAAATATGTATACCTATCAATGGTTATATCTAGATGGTGAGATTATAACGTTTTTGTTGCTATCTTTACCTTCTAATTGTTTTTTAAAAGAATATGTATTATTTGTATTGCAGAAAAAAATACAAATCTTGTTCAGTTTTTCTCCATATTTCAATGTTGAAGTATGTCTAAACCTGTAGTTATTAGGAATTCACAATAATCTGAATGCACACTAATCTTTTCAGGAACGAAATAAATAATTTAACTTAAAGGAATAGTTCAACAAAAGTAGAAGTTTGTATACATGAAGATATTCGTTGCAGCATTGTATTTATAGCATTTCCACATTGAAAGTTACCTCAGGACCTCAAAAGAAAAGAGCGTTTTAATACAAAATCTAATATCTTTAAAGATTATAAAGTTTTAAACATGGAAGAAAGAGTTTGTTTATTCCCATTGTTCAGCTTTCCTCATTCCCTCAAGTCCCTTTGCTCTATCCCAAGCCTTGGTATATTAGATTGGCATGAAAGGGGGCATCCTACTGCTTCTTGATTTGATTTCAAAGTTTTCTGCTGCAATCACTCTAAATTTTCAGAGATTAGAGTTATTGCATTCTAAACTCTGTTAAGATGTGTGCCAAGTCAACTTCCATGTGTCTCAATGGTGTGACCATCACTGCTTGATATTTATATATATATATATATATATATTGATATTTAC